>NC_087470.1:16475539-16796728 GCF_036321535.1 Camelus dromedarius | reverse complement strand
TCCCCAAGGAGCTGGAGTAACCCTCCCGCCTGTTAGCATATGAAGTTATGGGGGCACCTCGGGGCTCATCTCAGTTTCCTGGACGACCCCGTGCTCCGGGGCCACCTCCGGCCTCTCCAGACGGCCTGCACTCTGTCTGTGGGGTGCGTCCCCCTGAATAAATCTACCTTCACTGCACTGCTCTTGAATTCTTTCCTGCACGGAGCCAGGGACCCTCACACGACGGGGCGCGTCCCCGGGGCTCCGCCCAGCCCTGGGACGTGGCCGTGCCCCGCCCCGTGCCCCCACAACCCCAGCCCCAAGTAAACCTCTCCCCACACCGCTGACCTGCGTCCAGCTCTGTTTCTCCCTGACCTCATCGGCTGGCTGGCTGGGGGACAACCCGGCACGTCTGGATTACGCCAAGCCAGCACCCGGTTCGTTCTGATGTGGGAACACACACTAGTCAGAAGTCAGAGCCCAGCTGAGACCATAACATCATAACCAGGCAAACTGGGAACAGCCACGGAGCCCCGAGTCAGGTCAGCTGCTCGAACCACCCGCATCTCCCCCAAGTGCAGCCCCGTCCTCCCCTCTTTCCAGAAACCACTGCGGCCCGAGCACTCCGCCCGCCTGGCACTGCTCCGCACATGGCAGCCGGACCAGCGTGTCTCCGGTGGACCCGGTCGTGGCGGCATGGCACCCACTGACTCGGCCCAAACCCACTAACTGGGTTCCAGCGAGCTGCCCATCGTGGGGGATGGGGGATGGGGCTGTGTGGAGACAGAGACGCCATCCCTTTGCTTCTGAGTTATTGAAACAGAAGAACACGCACGAGGCTACACACAGCAGCGCGGGCACCTCTCCGCCATCCTTGCATTCAACATTCAGAGGCGCCAACACAGCACACGCTTCTCCACACCCTTCATGCACTCACGCCTGCTAAGGAGCTGGCCTCTGCGTGTGCACACCGGGCCACACGGGGAACTTCACAGGGCAGGCGGCCCTTCTGTTAAACGATCCGGGATCTGGGTTCCTCAGGAGGGAGGGGCAGTGGAGCGGCCATCGTCCCCAGGACAAGAAGTGGCATTAAACACACAGTCAGCCTCCCACCTGCCAAAAGGTGCACCTGAGGGACCCCCTCCCCGCTTCCCGGGGCAGAAAGCAGCGGCATGGAGAACCCACAATGACCGAGGAGAGCGATTTTTAAATGGGAACATGGCTTGAGGAGCACCCCCTCCACCGCCCAACTCTGGACTCTCCAGGCAAGCGGCGTCCACCAGGGAGGCAGAGCTGAGTAGCCCAACCAGCACGCGTCAACGCTCCCTCCGTGGGGCGGGCGCAGGGGCGTGGAAGGTGCCCGGGAGGGAGCAGACCCACCCCTGTGCTGGGGGACCCAGGATGGGGACCACACCCAGGACGTAGGAGCCAGGACGGGGCCCCGGAGGCGGGCAGAGTCCGACGCCCCTGCAGACCCCAGCTCACCCCTGCACCCCTCCACCCGAGGGCCAGCTCCGCCCTCGCCGTCCAGGCTGCTGCAGTGCGACCCAGGCACGTGGCAGTGCGACCCAGGCACGTGGCGGTGCTCCTGCGTGAGAGGATGCCCAGGGCAGAAGAGAGTGGGGTCTTACCCTGAGCTCCTCTGTACAGGCTGGTACCGCCCATCGGGGGCCCCGGGGGGCTGAACGGAGGGTAGCGGGGGGTTGTCACTGCGGAAGAAAGCAGAGTGAGGCGCCGTCCATCCCTGAGTCCTCCCTGAGGGGCGGCCATCGCGCAGGCGGCCAGCTCTGCTCCCTCCTTACCGTACGGCGTCTCCGGAGACACGGGGAACGCGGGCGTGGGGGGCAGGGTCTCATTGCCACTGCCAGTGGGCGAGAAGACCCTGCCGTCGACCCCATCCAGGTCCCGGGGGTACGCGGGGATCGCCGTCTGGAAGTGGCACGGGGTGGGGGTCAGGTGAGCCAGCCCTGGTCTGAGCGTGGGCCCAGGAGGCCGGGGTGGAAACCCAGGAAGTGCAGTGGCTGTAAAGGCGGGGGAGCGTAGGGTGCTCCGGCCGGTGACGGCCACGCGGTGAGTGAAGCTGGCGGGAAGTCTGTGCAGGGGTGAGCGCCCAGGGAACGAAGCAGGTAAGTGACCTTCGCCCGCAGCGTGTCCCCAGGCACGTACGCACACGGCGCACTGAACCCGCAGCTCAGGGAAGAGGCTGCCTGGACCCGTCTCCGCTATGGGCCCTGGCTCAGTGCCTGGGTTAACATTAACGGTGACGTTCTCCTCCCCGTCTGCTCTGGGCCCCAGCGCTCCCTCCTGGACGGCACGTGAAACCTGACTTGAAAGGGTTCCTGGTCTGGGGGCTTGCCGACCCGTCTTACTTCGATTCTGATTAAAAGCCTGAACCACACCTCCCGGAAGATGCTCTGATGGTCTCCCCGGGGGGTGGGGCGGGCGTCCCACGTCCACACTGACCCACACGTTCTCCCTGCCCCCCTCCCGGGGACCCCGAGGGGCCTTGGGTGGGGACTTGGGCCCCCCTGCGGGGACCTGGAGGAAGTCTGTTTGCGGCTGGTGGCTGCTGTCCGCCCGTGGAGTTCCGGGCCCTCATCCCTCCCACGGGTCAGAACACAGAGGTCCGGTGACCGGAGCAAGGCGCACACCCAGGGCCCGCCCGGGACAGCGACCGCGCACCCGGGCTCTGCACCCACACCCTGCCTCGGGCCAGGCCCCGGGCGCGCTGTGGCTACCTCCTTGGCGCTGGCCGGAGAGAGAAAGGGCACCAGGCTTGGGGCCTGTTCCGCGCTGGTGGGCTGCCCCCAGCCGCACTTGGACTTGGAGAAGGCCGGGGGCCCCCCGGCGTCATTGTCATACTGCCCGACGCTCAGCTTACGGAACCTTCCGCTCGGGGGCTCGTCACCTGCAGGGAGAGAAACACGTGGGCTGCAGGCGCGTTCCGTGCGGGGCAGACCGCCAGCCCGTCACTGCGACCGACTTTAAACCTCTCAGAGACACTCGATGCATTATTTTTTCTTTTTCTGGTTCCAGAGCACCTTCCTCGCCCGACAGGAAACCCCAGCCCCCTCCCGCGGCCCTGGCAACCACTAACCCACTTCCCGTCTCGACGGGTTTGCCTGTTTGGACATTTCATGGACAGGGAACCCCGGGGCTCCGGCCGCTCTCCCCCGGCATGACCGGTTACCACCCGCTGTCAGTCTCTCCCAACACCAGTTCCACCAGGACCTGTGTCCAGCGGGCTCCCCGGAACCGAGAGCAGGCCCGGCACCCAGCGGGGGCTCAGGAAGCACGGGGCGGGGGAACCCGGGGCCCTGGACTGAGCCTGCTTCCCGCCCCCCGGAGTCAGCAAGAGGGACTCTCCGTGGTGGTCGAGCTTGGAAGGGCCCCGGCGGCCCCGGTGGCCGCAGGCACGGGGACTCACAGTCTGAGACCCCTGCCCAAGCTCAGCGCCCCCTCCTGCGGCACCTGCGGTCACCTCTGAGGCCAGAGGGCCTGCGTGCCGCTTCAGGACCACCACAGAGGGAACAGCCACTTTGACCAGACACAGACGTCTTTTTCTTGGGTCACGAACGTGTACACGTTTCCACCTGCCTACGCGGTTGGTCGCCTTCTTTACATGTCCTATGTCTTTTAGAAACATTTTACCCCTTTCCGTTTTTACAGAGAGGGCATGGGAGGGGGGTGCGGGGCCCCGGAGGGAGGCTGGCCCCTACCCCGGTACAGGCAGGGCCCGGGCGCCGTTCCCAGGGCAGGACAGGTGCACGGTGGGGGCCCAGTGCTTTTGGAGGGTGGATCGGGGTGGAAATGCCCGTGGGTGTCAGTCAGTGATGGGCAGGAGGACCCTGCGAGCCTGGCCACCCCAGGAGGGGACGACTGACGCCCCCCAAAGCTGTCGGGTCACAGCACGTGAAGCACATCACCCAGGGAGTCACCCAAAGGCGCTGCTCTGAAATGGTGCACAGCGGGGCGGCCCTTGACCTGCCTCCTGCGGCCCGTCAGAGCCGAGAAACGCAGAGGCCTTCCCAGAAGGGACGGGGGGACCAGGCAGGGCAGACAGGCCTCTGTCCAACAGGCAGGGCAGAAACGGTGTCCTGCGGACGTGGCCCGCTGCGGCCACGCCAGCGCGCTGGGGGCAGGGTGTGGGTGCTCCCCAGGGGTCTGCTGCTGGCCTGCAGAGGACAACCTGCACCCCGACCTCCACGTGATGTGACCTCAGCCCTGTCCAGCGTGTGGTCCTGTGTGTGAGGCCAGCATCAAGGATGCACTCAAGGGCACCGCTGTGAAAACACGTCCGGGTGGGACCAGGGCCCACGAGGAAACACGCAGAGCCGAGCAGGCAGTCTCAGAGGAGCCGTCCGTCCCCGCAGCTGGTGCGGAGCTGTGGGTGGCCCCGGAAACATCCCCTGGGAGGCAGGACACGCCTCCACAGCCAGGCGGTGCCGTGGGCACGTCCGTGATTAAGCACACGTGTGGCCGCATTGCCGTGCCGCACGCCAGAAACTGACATGGCGTTGTAAACCGACCGCACTTCAATAAAGAATGTAATAAACACAAAAATACAACAAAAAAAGGAGTGATTACGTGGACCATGGGGTAGGGGGGACCCCTGGCTGAGATCGGGGACCCCTCCTTCTGCACACGTGCCAGCGCGGCCGTGGACGCCCCCTCCACCTCTCACGTCCTTCACCCCTTGTGAACTTCGGGTAACGACGTCTGAGTCCTCCCAGCTTTGGAACCGCCCCAGCAGGCAGAAGTGCCTCGTCCCCGGGCAGCGGCCAGGCTCCAGGTGGCCGGGACACAGACGAACACAGACAGGCTCCCGGCGACGCTCAGGCCGCCTGGCTGCGCACGGGAATCACATTCGCGGTCTGGACTCTCGGGCCGACCCTTCCCTGTGAAGTCAAAGCCTGCAGAGCGAGGCTAGGAGGCTGGCGTCTTCGTAAAGTTCCCCAGCGTTTCCAAACACACAAACCAGCGGGAGGACCAGGGCCGGTCTCCAGCATGGAGTCACGTATGGGGGAGCGTTTAAAATCACTCTGACGCCCAAGCAGGATCCAGGCCAGTTCACCCCGACCTCCGGGGGGAAGCCCGCGGGCACGTGCAAAGCTCCTGTGTGTGACACGCTCCCAGGTGGCAGTGCCGAGCGGGCGGACGCACAACCTTCGCCTCCACCTGGGCGGCTGCCAGGGGCAGCACCTTCGCACGGGGGCCTGCCCGCGGGTTCTGAAACTCCCTCGCATTCCTGGGGGCAAAAGCCACCACCAGGGATGCACGCAGACGGCCTGCCCCCGAGTTAGCTCCAGGCTCCCCATTCGGATAAACGTGCTTCCTCTGCAGAGCGAGTGTCAACGGGAAAAGGGCAGAGCGACAAGGAGACGCCCAAACGCGCTTCCAGACAGATTCAAGCAGCTCTGCTCTCCCTGACGCGGAAACGCAGACGGACTCCCCCACAGGGCGTGTTCCCGGGGAGCGGGGACATCGGTCAGTTAGTCCCCATCCGACCCCAGGGCCTGAGGGGACGTGGGAACCTGGCCAGCGGGCTCCGCAGAGCTGTGCCCAGAGGCCCGGGGAGGGCGGCTGCCTTGAGGACTGCGGCACTGGAAGTCCTCCGCACCGGGAAACGCGGAAGAGCTGGGCAGGCGGGAGCCTCTCCTCTAAAGACGTTTTTTAATGGAAATGATCACGTCCAGAAAGCTAGGAGGCGCACCCTTGCACTGCGAGGAGCGCAGGAGACCGTGTCCTGCGCAGGCACGCCTGTGACTCACGGCACAGACCCCACGGGACTGCTGCCCTCAGGGCGCCAGCGGCAGAGGCTGGCGCCTACTTTCCGCTCCTTTCTGCTTCTTTGAGTCTCTTCCTTTTCTTTCATTACCTGCCCGCTCCGCCCCCGCCCCGGAGCCCTGGATCTCACCGGCCGCCTCCGCAAACACTTGAGGAAGCGTGATGTTTCCACCACACACCTCAGGACGGTCACAAGGACTGTCCACTTGTGGGGCCACCTTCCACAGGTGAGCCAGAAAGGTGCACGCACGGCTGACGGCGGTGAGGAGGAACGGCACAGGACTTCGGGTCCTGGGCGGTCTTCCCATCATCACCTCCCCGTCCTGACCCGGGGGGCTCACCGCCACCCACCCAGGGATGAGGCAAATTCCACGTCTCGCCCGTGAAGGCCCATTGTGCATCAGGGGTCACGTCCGTGCAGACCAGCTCGTGTCCACCATGCCGAGACAGAGCTTCCAGAAACACGCCCCCCACACCGGATGCCCGGGGTCTCCAAAGAGGGCTTGCCAGCACCTGAGGAAGCATCTCCTCAGCACGTCAACGAAAAAGCCACCGGGGGAGGGGGTTATAGCTCAGGGGTAGAGCGTGAGCTTAGCAGGCATGGGGTCCTGGTTCAATCCCCAGCAGAAAAGAACTGTTAAAGAAAAAGGAAAGAAGGAATTGCCACGTGGCCCGGCAGCCCCACTCCCCTGTGTGTGCCCCAGGGAACTGAGAAGAGGTGATGGAATGAACACTTGGCCACGAACGTTCACACGGCCCTGCTCACAAACGCTGGAGGTCCCCACCCACGGACGGAGCACAGCGCGGTGCAGCCGTGCAGAGGAGCGCCACTCAGCCCTGAGCACAGCGGGGATGCGCCTGACAAACGTTAGTTATGCCTGCATTGACACGGAACGCCCCGAAGAGGCCGATCCACAGAGACAGAAGGCACACCGGGGGCGGCGGGGTCTGGGGGAGCGTGGAGCGGGGCCGACTGCAGTGGGCGCAGACTCCTCCTGAAATGACAGAAGTGTCCTGGACCCAGACAGTGGGGACAGCTACGCAACACGGAAGGCACGTGACGTCACGATACTGTGCACTTGAAAGCGGTGAAAATGGTCACTTTTATGTCACGTGTGTTTTTCCGCAGTGAGAACATGAGGGTGGTCCGCAGATCTCTGACGGCTGTGTGCGTGAGCAGCTTACGGGAGCCACGACCTTGGTTGCGCGATGGTGAGGACAGCGCCAGGAGACAGAAGTTCTAAAAGCAGGACCGCGGGCCCGGGAGGGTTCAGAACCAGAGCTGCAGGCCAGCCCAGCATCCAGGATAGTGGGGACACGCCCGTCAAGGTGACCTCGCGGGGCCCCGAAACCCCTGCGTGTGGAGCGAGGGTCGTCGGGGGCAAAAGGAACTGAGTCACTCACCCCAAATTCAAAGAGCGCTTCTGCACAAAAACAGAAAGCAGCTCCAACAAGAGCTACCCTACTTCCCACCGTGAAGGATGTTCCCACCCGGAGCGCGGAGCTTCCGCGTGCCTGCGGGCACCCGACCCGCGGCCCCTGCTCACGGTCCTGAAGCATCCGTCTGAAGCCACGTGGGGCGCCCGGCGTCCTGACCCCAGGCAGGAGTGTCTTTTTAGATCTCACGGCACAAGCACACCCCACCCGCCCCTTCATCTTAGGCGACAAGAGCTCAGCTGGAGAAACTCGTTTCGTCTGCGGCCGCAAACAGAGGGAAGAGTCCTTCACAGGAACACATCCGACCCCCTGGCCCTGGTCGCTGGCCCTCAGCCCGCAACCTCCCCCATCCTGGGTCCCTGGTGGGCCTGGCAGGAGCAGCCCCCCCCGTATTCCAGGGGCCCCCTGCTCTGCAGGAGCTCCTGACAGGGGCGGGGACAGTGGTGTCCGGGAGGAGCCAGGACCCCTGGGCACAAGGGGAAGAGATGGGTCGGGAGGCATCTCAGAGAGAACATGACCCTGGGCTGACCCTGGGGACTTGCTCAGCTCTTAAAACGGCATGAATGAGCCCAAACCCAGGCTGCATGAGGCCTGAGAGCCTGACATCTCAAGACAGGTCTGTCTGTGGCCAAGCCCCCTCGCGGTCTGAAACCCACCAAGAGAACCGAACCGCGGCTCCAGGGGGTGACTGCTTGCTGTCTCCAGGGTGACCGGGGGCGTGACCTCCACCGTCTCTTCCCTGAGACCGCCTGCAGCTGCCAATGCTGGGCCTCTGCCGGGCAGGACACAGAGCTGCCCCGCGGGCACACCGGGCCGGCCTGCCCCCGGGACCCAGGAGCAGCCCCGTCTGCAGCTGGTCGCCTGGACTTGGAAGGTCGAGGAGGACAGGCCCGAGGGTGGAGAGGTGAGGCCGGAGCCCTCCCTCTTGGCCCCACACATCCCCAGACCTCGGGCTCTGCCCCTAAGCCGGGACCCTCTTCCCGGACATGCCTGGGAACACACACAGCGTGGCCACGCAGGAAGCGCCCCAGGCCCGGTCTGAGCCTGAGTCACCCGCCCTCTCCGACCTGGCGCTTCCTGTCTGAACGGACAGGACAGCCCATCCTTGGGCACGTCTACCCAGAGGAGCCAGGAGCGCCCCGCGCACGGCGCCTCCTTGGTTCTGTGCAGCCCAGCTCCTCTGTCCCGCGCCTGGGCAGGCACGAGGCTGCTCCCCAGAGCCGCAGAGGGGGCGGGGTCTTGCGGCATCGGGCTGGGGTCCCCGGCAGATGGGGGTCCTACTGCTGTGGGGTCAGCCTGAGATGCCCTTTCTGAGATGCCTGCAGAGTCTGCGTCCCCGGGGAAAGGAGGTGACCCCGAGGGCAGCCATTTCGTTTCCTGACCGGGTCAGGGGCCTGTCCGGGCACCTGGCCCCCCAGCCCTGGGACACCCGTGCACTCCCCACATCTCGGCTCTCCCCGCGTCTGCACAGCCCGGGGCAGCCGTCCTCCAGGAAAGTCCATGCTTCCTGCTCCGCAGTCCCCCCGGCTCTCCGCCCCGCCCACCTGGGGCTCGTGCGCACCGCCTCCCCGCCACACGCCCCCGGAGACCCACACGGTGGGAACCCACGGCTGAGGTCCTCGCTTTCCACACTGGATCCCTGTGGCGGGGCAGGTGCAGCTTTACATAATTTAAATCGATGGGCTCCCACTGTCAGCGGCTGAAGTTGGTACTTGTCACTGCTCTGAACTGCCTGCAGCATAAATCAGTCCTCGGACGCAGGCAAGACACTTGTGTCTGCAGCAGCCCTTGAAGGCAGCACTGGCCGTGACGTCCCAGCTCGTCTGTAAGCAGAATGCGGGGATGCCGGGGCCCTGTGACTGTGGGCGGCGGTTGATGTATTTGGACACGGTATTTGGACAACAGGAGGCAAGTTGCCCTTAGGTTTGCGGGGAAACGGAGGGCTGCCTGCCACCGATCCTCAATTGTCACAGACTTCTTCTGTTTCTTGGGTATCATCCGTTGAAATCTCCCCCCACGTAGAGGATGTGATGGAAGAAACCCCTGTGGGCAAGGCGGCAGAGCAGTGGGGAGACCTGGGGCGTGGGGCGGCCCCGGGTCCCAGGGTGCCCAGACCAGAGCTGGGGAGCCACGGGGGCACCGTGAGATGCCCCCACATCTCAGCCCATTTACAAGCTCTCCCGAGGCTCTCTGAGACCAGACCTCACCTCTGCAAGGCCTCACTCTTGTCCTGTTGGGGAGACTGGCTCCCTGACCTGTCCCATGATGAACCTCGCTGAGGTCCCCACGCCAACTCAGTGGAGCCACAGGGGACCCGGGAGAGTCCTCTGCATTTCCGCCAGCACCGCACCCTCTATTCACAACATCAGCACGTGCCAGGAAACAAAATGAATACGTCACTGGCACTACCCTTGAGGGGTGATCCGGCTGGTGGCAAAATATGAGACTGTGCAATAAAGACACAGCCACGGGATGCAGAGTCAGACACACAGAAGCTCCGTTTACACATCATGGTGTGTGTGAAGGCCAGGGTGACGCAGACAAGCTTCAGTGTAGTGCCTGGGGCAGTGCAGGTGCTCAGAGCGGCAGGGCTTACCAGCACATTTACCACTAGCATCCTCATCACCACCATCACCATCACCATCACCACCATCACCACCATCACCATCATCATCACCACCATCATCATCACCATCATCACAACCATCATCACCACCATCACCACCACCATCACCACCATCATCACCACCATCATCACCACCACCACCATCACCACCATCACCATCATCACCACCATCACCACCATCATCACCATCACCATCACCACCATCACCACCATCATCACCATCACCATCATCACCACCATCACCACCATCATCACTACCATCACCACCATCACCATCATCATCACCACCATCACCACCATCATCACCATCATCATCACCATCATCATCACCACTACCATCATCGTCTTGACCATCATCACCATCATCATCTCCACCATCACCACCATCATCACCACCATCATCATCACCTCAGGGCATGACCTGTATGATCCTTACTAACTTCATGACACTGGGGTCTCTGTGATGACCCCTTGTCTACAGCCAGAATGAAGACACGTGTGGCAGTCAGCACCTGGGGTCAAGATGCCAGGCAGGCCAGGAAGGGTCTCATGCAGAAGAGCCAGCGTCTTGGAACTTTCCAGCCTATTTCCCATCTGTAAGCAAGACTGGAGGTGGCTCTGATCAGACACTATCCCGTCCCAAGAGGGCTGAGCCTCAGGCACACAGACATGGAACGACGCCTCTGGGGGTGACAGCCACCGTCCTCGGCATGTCACAGGGCCTTTCAGACTCGCTGTGCCCTCCAACTCAGCAAGATGGGACTGAGAGCCACGTGTGGACTGGCTCAGCTGCACAGCCCTGGCTCCCCGATCTGAGGGAACGAAACCTGCTGGGGCTGGAGTGCCTTCAAAGCACAGGTTTCCAGCACCCCCAAGCCTTCTGCAATGTTCCACGCCTCAGAGTCAGCAGGTCAGCTCTACAGTTTTATGACTTCCCTCACATCAGTGACTTTCTTTCTCTCCTTGGCTGATCTAGCTTTTTGCACCTGAGAAATGTCAATGCCGACATTTAAGTATTAAAATCAAATGGGTAAACAATGAGATCCTGCTGTACGGCACAGAAAACTACACTCTATACCTTGTAATGACCTATAATGGTAGAACATGAAAAGGAATATTTATCTGTATAAATGAATCACTATTCTGTACACCAGAAATTAACGCAGCATTGTAATTGGACTATACTTAAAAAAATTTTTTTCAATTTAAAAATTTAAAAAATCAAACAAAAATCTCTCTGTACCTGCGAGGGAGGGAAGGAAGCTCTCCTGCCCCTCAGTTCTAATGGCCGAGAGCTACAGACGTGTGCATTCTTGGCTGGATCTCTATCAAGACAAGATGTCCCGGAAGGAGAACCAGAAGTCAGCGTGCAGGCTGTTCTGAGAGCCCTCTGCACTGTCCACGAGCTGCATCAGGTGCCGTGTGAGTCCCAAGGCGCTGCACCTCCCAGCTTGGCACTGCCTTCACACAGGAGCTCACTGTGGGTGGAACGCGGCTCCTGGGTGGGAGGCCAGTCCCTGAGCCGTGAGCCGCCCTCGTGCTCCTACCAGAAGCTCACCTCCAAACTTCAGGAGGGTCTCTGAGGATGAGCATCCAATTTGCTCACATCTACTCCCCAGACACCACTAGACCTCTAAAAGCACAGGGGAAAAAACCCAATGCATGCCCGAGATTCCTGCCAGGCGAGAAATGGATTAAGAAACACTCCAATTGGATCTGCATAATTAATAACCAAACATGCTGAGTGTTACGGATCTGTTGATGTATTCAAGTCCTTTCATTTCAAAAATGACACTGAATTATTTTTATGATAAAAGGAACTGGAGAAGATCTAAAAATCAAAATAAAAATTCCAGTAATTCCAGTAGTGAGTTTATCAAGTCACTGAAGCATGGCCACTTGGAAGGGGAGGAGATGGGGACCTGGAAGGGGAGACGAGGACCTGGAAGGGGAGGAGATGAGGGACCTGGAATGGGAGGAGATGAGGACGTGGGAAGGGAGGAGATGAAGGACCTGGAAGA
The DNA here is from genome assembly GCF_036321535.1 of Camelus dromedarius. NCBI lineage: Eukaryota > Metazoa > Chordata > Mammalia > Artiodactyla > Camelidae > Camelus > Camelus dromedarius. Next base: position 16,784,878 of record NC_087470.1, on the reverse strand, counting down.
GGAGGAGATGAGGGACCTGGAAGGGGAGAAGATGAGGACCTGGAAGGGGAGATGTGGACCTAGAAGGGGAGGAGATGAGAGACCTGGAAGAGGAGATGACGACATGGAAGGGGAGGAGATGAGAACATGGAAGGGGAGATGAGGACATGGAAGGAGACCTGGAAAGGGAGATGAGACCTGGAAGAGCAGGAAATGAGGACCTAGAAGGGGGGGAGATGAGGACCTAGAAGGGGAGGAGATGAGGACGTGGAAGGGGAGGAGATGAGGGACTTCCTTAAACCCCAGGCTCTCTGCTTCACGGTCGTCATGAGGACTGACACCTGTCACGGGAGAGAGAGGCCGTCAGACAGTAACCGGAGCCTTCGACTTCTTTCCCCCAATATACTCGGATGCTTCCGACCTCCTCCAAGTCTCAAAGAAGGTTTTAATTGAAGGAAAAATAAGATTTCTGGTTTTAACTTTCCCAAGTGCTTTCTTTTAAGTAGGTTCAGCGAGCTGAGACGGTTTTATTTCCACTGAAGCGTGTTTTAAACTCAGAATCTCCTGAACATACTTGACCGAGCGAGTCCACCAGGCAAACCCTCCCACCCGGGCCCGGCCGTATTCAGCTGCTGCCATCACGGCTGTGGTCAGCTCCTCCTGGGGACGCCTCCAGCTTCGCCCAGCTCCGCGCTCCAACACCCAGGGTCGCAGGTGCTCGGGGGGCAGGGATGTCACTCCTGATGCAGGTGCAGGACGCTGCGTGCAGACCCGTGCTCCCTGGCCCGCCCATCACCCGGGCACGGGACGGGGTTTCTTTTAACAGACGGAGTGAACAGAAGTCCTTTACTCAAGTCACACAGGGCACCCTAAACAGGACCCAGGTCTGCAGAGCTGAGGTTCCCCCGGCCACCTGGACCCGGGAGGGTCTGAAATCCTCCCCATTGGACTGCCAATCGGGAAGGGCCCCTGGGTGCAGCCACAGGGGCTGATACCTGTTCTCTGCCAACGACCCATGTGACCTTGGGCGGGCCACTAACTGACACCTCCAGAGGCTCCACTGTGAGACGGGAGGTCCCTGCACCGAGGGGCCTCAGAGGATGAAGGGCCTGAGGACAGGGCAGCACGGTCCATCCCCATCGGTGATCCCGGCTCGGATTTCGGCCAGCATACGGGCAGACTAGGGAGCAGGAGGCAGCCGTGGGGCCCTCCCTTCCTCACCCTCCCTGTTCTCAAATTTAGAGGCAGGGCCACCAAGGAACCAGTGATGCCCCAGGTGGGGATATACAGGCACGCTGACACTGGAGGGACGGCCTGGCCTCACCGGGCGCCCCACACCCAGCCCCAAGGTGGCCTCTGGGTCCTCACAGCCCCTCTCCCTCCACCTCCCCAGGCCTCAGGGCACCCATGCCTGGACGCCCGACCCGGCCCCATTCTCCTGTGTGGAAGCCTCTAGACACACCTTCCCCTGTGGCTTCACACCGTTCCTGGAGCCAGACGCCCCCACTCTGTCCAGTGCCCTCTCCTCCAGGCCGCCCTGGCCACCTCTCCTGGGCCCCACGGCCTGTGTCTCCCTCCATGAAGATCCTGTCTCAGACCCCAACGCCTGCCCCTACGTCCACGCAGCCACGCACCCACGCACCCAGGTCACCTTGTCCACCACAGCCACCCCGGCCTTTCCAGGCCTCCCAGCAGGACAGGAAGGCCTGGCACTGCCGCTGCACTGCCACATCCCAGGGGTGACAGCCTGCCAGCCCCAGCCACCACGGAGCACGGTCCCCGCTGCTCCGTGTCCTGGATTCCCACTGCACCTCTCAGCCCCGACTCTCTGGACCCGCCCCTCGGTCACCACTCCCCTGAGACCCTCTCTCTCTGGCTTGTAGGCTGCTGCCCCAGGAACAGCCTCCCCAGTCCTGGCTCGGAGAATCTCCCACACCCAGATGGGGCAGTTCCTCCCCTGCCCCCACAAGCCTGTGCTCCAGATGCAGTAAGGAGCCCGGCATCCCGCAAACCCAGACACAGACCAGCACACCTCCCATGAAACGCCAGCTCACCTTGTCTCGCGGGGCCCCTGCCAGGGCCTCCCCCAACGTCCTGCAGGTGGCCGCTGGCCCGCAGTCCACCTCCCACGCCATCCGGGGGCGCGGGGCCATTGGCCGGGCTGCCCGGCACGCTCATGTGGGTGGGGATGGGCTCGAAGGTGGGGTCCAGCTCCAAGATCAGCCTGTTCAGCTGCTCGATGGACTGGTCGATGTCCAGGGTTGGGGAGCCCGGGGAGGGGTCTGAGCTCAGCTCTGGGACGGCGCCATTCACGACGCTGACGTCCGGAGCCCTGGGCTTGAAGGCCGCTCTGCCGGGAGGGGGTCTCTGTGTGTCGGGGGGGTGTGGCCCGGGGCCCACGCCCCTCTGGACGGCCACTCGACTGCTGGCCCCCCGGGTCGGGGTGACCGGGACCCTGGGCTGGGTCTGTGCCGGGCTGCGGCCTCCGAGCCTGGCCTCCCCGTCGGGGGCGAAGCCGTACTGGTGGGCGGCCACCATCTGCTGCTGGCGCACCCAGGTCTGCGTGGAGTAGCCGCTCTGCCCGTAGGCCTGCGTCGGGGCGGGCGCGGGGGGCTTCCTGAGCACGGGCTGCAGCGGCCTGGGCTCACGGCCCCCAAAGGCCCGCTCGCGCTCGTACAGGGGGTCCCCGCCCAGGCCCAGGTCGGGGGCAGGGGCTCCGTGCTGGTCCTCGCCGGTGCTGCTGCCAAACCCGTCTGACAGGAGCGAGTTCTGGCTGCTCTGGTGGCAGGCGAAGGGGCCCAGATGGGCGGACGCGTGGCCCTCCGAGGAGGACAGCGTCCCTGTGCTGTCCACGCTGCGCAGGTCGTGGCCGGGCATCTCGTCGTCCAGAATGTCTGTCTCCCGGTCCTTGGGGGCAGCGTCCCCGTTCACGTGCACCTGGGCCGGCACCACGTGGCGGGTCCCGCCGCACTTGCTGCGGCCATTGCTCATGTCCTGCAGGGGGCTTCCGGGGTCCTCCAGGCCAAAGCCACTGAGCAGCTGGTCCAGCTCGGCCTTCTCCTGGGGGCTCAGGCCCCTCTTGGGTCCTGGGCCCGGGTGCTCCTCGGTCCTGTCGGTCCTCCCTGAGGCCGTGGAGTGGCCAGAGTCACTGCTGACGGACAGGGTGTGGTCGCTGTGGTCCGGGCTGCTGGCGGCGGGGACGGCCGGGGGCCCGCCGGGGACGCTGGGGTCCGAGCTGCTCTTCTTCCTCACCTTGGCGTAAAGGCTGCCGTCGACGGGGCCCTGCGTGTGCAGCACTGGTGGGGAGAAAACGAGGTGAGTCAGGGATGAAAGGCGCTCCGGGCCATTGGAAGGGGTCTGCTCATGTGACTGAAGAAGTAAATAATCTCACAGCAGACAACCCAGAACAGTCAGGGCCGGAGACTCCCCAAAGCTCTGCATACGCCCCTGCAACGTGAACGCCAAGGAAAAGCAGTTAGCACGCTCACACGTCTCGGCCCCAGACTCATCTCCACCTTTTCATGGAAAGGGTACGGGGTCCCTTAGAGAGCTTTGGGATTCTCCACCCTCGGCGTCACCCGACTGGAGGACTCACTGTTAATGTTATCCCTCGTCTGAACGCTGAGCTCAGCTCAGCTCACAAACCCCCCAGATTCAGGCATGGACGGCGTATGTCAGACAAGAGGGAGCTCCTGCCAACTCTGCTGAGCGCCTCCCAGGGCGCTGGGTACCAAAGTCCTAGCAAACAGAGCGTCTGAGTCGGGAGCTTCTGAAATCTAAAACGGAACTCAGTGGAAGGCCTCGGGCCTTCCTGTAAGTGCAGCATCTCTGGGCCGGGATGTGCCAGTGAACGCAAGGCAGGGCCTGAGAACACTGGACCAGGTCTGGAAGCACGGACCTCCATGCATCGGGATGGCCGGGAAAAGAGAGTCCGGCCTCTGATGGGAGACTGCGCCGCTCAGTCAGCCATCCCCCCCAGCCCCAAACTGCTGCCGAAGTCCCCGGTCACCGGGAGGGAGGGCGCCCCACAGGCAGGAGGCTTGCCGTCAGCACCTCCCCCCTCATCCTCCTCTGCCCCCGTTTCCCCAACCATGACACTGCATTCCAAGCAAGGGCCTGACCCGCGCCGTGTGGGCCCCGGGGGGCACTGAGTCCCAGCGGCCACGGGGCCTGGAGCCGCTCACTCCGCAGGGGCCCAGTGCGCTGTGTGTGCTGCACCGTCAGTGGCTCCAGCTTTTTTGAAGGCGCTGAGGTGACATTTGAATACAGAGACCTGTGGGGTCTGCAGGGTGCGGGCCGAGGGCAGGCACGGCCCCGGGCTTCCTTCCCGTTTCAACTACACCCCAGGGGAAGCAGGGTGAGAAGTGATGCGGACAGCGGACACTGGGGTCCTGGCCGGGGTGGAATCTCAGTGATTCAGCCTAAAGTCATGCCCGGCGGGGAGAGCTGGGCGGAGAAATAGCGCACACAGCGCTGTCATAAACCAGGCCATAGACGGGCACCTGGTGACGTATGTGCCTCAGGGGAGCAGCTGGACTGAGCACTCGGAGCAAGCACCTGCAGGCGTCACCCCCACCACCGTGAAGGTGCCACATGGACGTGCATGTGCGTCTCCAGGTCATCACTCAGCTTGCTGTTGGGTCATGCAGGAGGGCCGGAGCTGAAGATCAGTCAGCCGCCGTTCATGTCCTGGCTCGACCCCGCCCCGCCCCGGGGCCACCGCCCTGCGTCTGCCGAGCGTGGGCCCAGAGGTCACAGCTCGTGGACCAGTGTCCTTCTAGCCCTGGGGAAACACCAGCTTAACCTGGCTTCGGAGAGAGACCTGCTAGGGTCGCCAGGAAAATGCAACCAGAGCAAAGCCCGGGGGCCAGGTCTCTCTCATCTCTTCTGCTGAGTGTGAGCGGGGATGACACTCCGCTCCCTGAGAATCCCAGGGCCCCCAGAACGGAGGGTCGGACCAGCGCCAGGCCCGGGAGGGCGGGCGGCCAGAGGACAGACCACCGGCCTCGCAGCTGGATGGGTGAGGGGCGGGGTCGGTGGGAGTCCATGATTTCTAGAAACAGATGTCATAGCACAAAGGCTGGGCGTCCACCTCCCTCTCCCTGAATTGGAATGAAAATGGGCCGTCACAATGAATTAAGGGGGGAAAAAAAAGAAGCCAAGAATGAGCTGGGTGAAAATGCCTCTGATCTGAGTTAGGGCGGTGCCCACAAGTGCAGGGTCACCAGTCTGACTGGGGCCCCAGGGCAGCCCCAGGCCAAGGACAGCAGGTCCGGGAGGGCCTGCGGGAGACAGGATGGGACAGTCCCTTGGCCGGGGAGCTACGAGGAATTTCAGTCTTGTTATTTGCATTAGTAGGAGAAATCTTACAATAAGAGTAAACGCAGGATAAAAACATGACGGCTGCCCGGAGTAAGCAGAGGGCTGAGCGTCCAGACCTGGGTCTCCCTGGCCCGCGCGGCCGGGTGGGCACAGGCTGCCGTCCCCGGGAGCTCGGGACCCAGCCAGATGCCTCCACGGACCCTTCCCAACTTCCTACCATGCACACAGATCACCACCTGCAGCAGAAAATGCCCGGTGAATGTCACATCTACAGCAAAGTGTGAATCAAATCAGGGAACCCTAGAGACAGGCCCGCCCAACCTTCCAAAGCTCTCTGTAGGAGCTCACAGAGCCCCAGGGGGGGGCTGTCGGGGCCTTGTCCATGCTTTGCACCCCCAGGGAGGGGGAGTCGGACTGGGGGTGCAAGGAGGAAAGGGCCCCCAGCACCCACCGCCCCCGCCGTGCATTCTTGGCCAAAGGAGTCCGACTGACTTTCCCGATGGACAAACGAGATGCCCGATTTCCCCGATAGCCTCAGAGAGGGAAGGGGGTCCTGTTCTGCCTTGGCTCTGCCTTCCTGGGCACGACATGAATGTTCAAGCCCCCGACTCTCCCGTTACGACGGGGAAAGATTATTTGTATCCTTCAGTGCAGTTACAAGAATGAGAGGACACGTACAAAGTCCCCAGGTCCTGGGCCCCCAGCTGTAACTACCAAAAGCTCCTCCTGGGGTGGACGAGGCCTGGCATGTCCTACCTGCTCTCACCGCCGCCCAGCCCACCCTGCTGCTCCCAGACCACAGCGGGCGCGCCTGCCCCAGGGCCTTTACCCGAGCCGTGCCCTGCCTCCAGAGCGGTCCTGGCGTGCTCCCGAGCCTCCTTGGCATGGGCTGTACTGACCTTCCTTCCCGCCCACGGGGTGTTGGTCTGTGGCACACCCCGACGTGTGACATCCCACAGATGTGCCCAACGTCGCCCCCACAGGAGCGTGGGCTCCAGGAGCGAAGTCCCCTTTTCACTCCCCACGGTGTCCCCGTCATTAGGGACCAGCCCTGCGCCCGGGGGTACCGAGTCACCAAGAGGCAGAATGTTCTAGCGTGTTCTCACGTGGCAAAGCCCCAGGAGCCACTATGGAAAGATGGGCAGCTGCCTCGGCGGGCAAAGGAAGCTAAAACCAGCCCACCCTTCCCGAAGGTCGACGCGCCCACGGCCCCTGCTCCCTGCAGCCCCTGGGCCTCCCCACTGGACATCAGAACAAGCTCTCCCCGTGGCGGGCGGCACAGCCCCGCCAGCTGTGTTTCCAGGGGCACCACCGCTCCCCACCCTCCTGGCTGGTCCTCAAATGCCCCAAACAAGACTGGAAAAAAGCTGAAGCCCCTCAACGCGAGGTTCCAAGATGTCGAAGGAAACGGACGCTGTGAATGTACGTGCCATGTGAGCCCAGTGTGCCCGCTAGGCAGGCGGAGGGGCCAAGGGTCTGAGGGGTGTCTGGACACTCTGTGCAGCCCCCAGGGGTGTGATAGGGACCAGACAGGCCCAGGCACACGGCGGGCGCCGGCGGGCAGGGGCACGCCCATCCCACCCGCACCCGTGTCCCCCCACCTGAGTGTGGCCCATCCACCTCTAACCACACCTACAGGGCACGAGCTGGCCCACCCGGGCTGGGGTCCTGTCTTCTGAGACCCCCGCGTGAGAACTGCAGGGCGAGAGCAATGAGGCCAGAATCACAGCCAGGAGCACAACTTATCCGGGGAGCCTGGGGGGGTCCGAGGGGGGGTACTGCAGAGCCGACTGCCAAGCCCTCCGTGTGAAACGGGACAGGAGCCCCACTCCTGCCGTGCAAAGCCCCCCAAAACTCTGGTCAGTCACTAAGGGCACCCCAGTTTACCTGATGGCAGATTGCCCGTTATACTGTGGCCCAGCTCAGGAAAATTGATGCAGAAGGTTAACTTTCAAATCCCGTTCTGGGGACCCTGGCATGGCTGGGGCTGGGGTCCTGCCACCACCACCCGCCCCAGGGGCTTCTCTCAGGGGAAGGAGGCTCGGGGCTGCAAAGCTCTGCTCCAGCTCAGAACTCAGGGCAAGGTGGAAGCCATGGTGTGGGTGTGGGGCCAGGACACGAATTCTGCAAAGTGGGTTTGTTCACTCCTGCCCCAGGCATCCTTTCGGACATTTGAACGAGTTGTATGAACACTGTGTGTCCAGCTCAGGGGCATGTGGGGTAGTCTGAATTGATCCCCATTCTGCAAATAAGGACCCAGGTCCCCAGTCAGGGAAGTGACACACCCAAGACCTCAGCTTCTCCACTGCAGACACAGGACGGGAGCCTTTGCCCATCTCAGCTCGGGATGGACCCCTCCCTCCACGTCCCCCCTGCCCACCGTCCCCACCACCAGAGCTCTGGCCCTTCAAGGGGGAGGCCTGCATGTTGTCTGGTAATGGTTTCCCTGCAGCCAGAGCCCAGTGCACCATCAAACAGCGTGACGGCTCTGGCCACTTCCGCTGACGACCCACTAGGGAGGTTCTTGTCTGGAAAAGAACCAGTGGACGGTCCTGCCCCAGGAGGGGCTGCAGGACAGACTCCCACCCCCCACCCCGTGACTGCTGAAAGGGGGCGATCTCACCCGGAGGGACAGAGACACCCAGAAAATACGGCAAAACTAAGCAAAGACAGTGGGGAACACAGGAAAAACAAAACAACGAAAATGAAATAAAAATCCCCATTCTAGCTGAACACAGACTGATGAATGTGCACCTGTGCTCATAGGTGTGCCCACAGGTGTGCATCCACAGGTGTGCGCCCACAGGTGTGCTCACGGGTGTGTGCTCACGGGTGTGTGCCCACGGGTGTGTGCTCATGGGTGTGTGCCCACAGGTGTGCTCACAGGTGTGCTCACAGGTGTCCACCCACAGGTGTGCTCACAGGTGTGCCCACAGGCATGCTCACGGGTGTGCACCAGGTGTGCGCCCACAGGTGTGTCCACAGGTGTGCTCATGGGTGTGTGCTCACAGATGTGTGCCCACAGTTGTGCTCACAGGTGTGTGAAGGGCTGCATCTCAGCTCCACCTCCTTCCACGCACCAACCACTCAGCCACTAAAAAGGTGCAGAACTGACCTGGAATACATTCAGCTGCCCAGGCCCCACTTCCCACAAGAAAATTGATGCAAAACCTGAGGGGTTTATTAAGCTCTGTGTAACCGTCCTCTCTTCTACGTATCGAGTCTATGAAGCTTATGCTGCACTTTTGTGACAGGTTCGCTTAAAAAGCAACTTTTCATTTCAAAAGCGCTCACCACAGCCTCCCTGCAAGTCTTCAATGGAGGAAAACAGAAAAGTCCTCTCCAGGAAGGTTTACCTGGCACTGGTCACGGCTGCCAGTTAGCTGGGAAAGGAGGCGGACACGGAATATTCAGCAGAGCCCTGACTGTGTGCGAGCAGACCAGCCTGGGATCCGGGAAAGGAGAGCCGGATGGAGGGGGGCAGGGACGCTTCCCGGCCTCTGGTGGGTCAGCGGAGGTAGAAAGGGGGAGCAGGACTGCAGGAAGGGGTGCATCCAGGTGAGGCCGCAGGAGTCACGCCCATCATCAGAGGAAGAGGGACCATGGGGAACACCACCTCCTGAGATGTGGCCGGCGTCCTGGAGCCTGGCTCTGCTGAAGCATGTCCTAGGACTGCTCTGCTCCCGGGATGGCCTCACCCAACTCCCGAAGCCCTCTCGTGAAGCAGGCACCCACAAGCCCATTTCTCAGAGGAGAAAACAGAGTATTCCCTAGAATAAAGTCTCCTGAATAGATCACCTGGAATTCAAGCCTGCCTCCACCCCCTCCGCCGTCCACGCTTTCCTCTTTGAAGACGCTGGAATTCTAAACCTGACCAACCACTTCAGTGTGAAATTAACAATTTAATTTTGGAAAGGAATTTGCCTGAATGTTTTCTTTGCAGCTCTCTCTCTCACACACACACTCCTCAGAAACCACTTAAGCACGCTGTGTTTTCCTCCCTAAATCCTGAGATGGTGCACAGCCCTGGGACAGCGGTCTGGGCGGTGAGGCCGCTGGGGGATGGTGGCAGGACTGTCCGCCTGCTGGGAGTCCGGGGCGGGCTGCGTGTTTCTGTCTTGACCATGAACGGCCTGCTCCCGGGTTCCCGCACACCGTGCCCACCGTGCCTGGTGGGGGGGCCTGGTAACGGGAAGGCTCCCGGCCTGCCCTGACTCACCACAGCCGGGCTGTTTCTCTGGACACAGACTGCTGACCACTGTGGTCACTTCTGGTCCTACAACACCGCCTCCCGCTCGCCCCTGAAATAACTCATGGCCCGGGGCCACCTGGCTAAACCCAGGCAGCAGCAAGACATGCCCATATCGGACACCACGAGCCCCGCGGAGGGTCCTCCCAGGGAAAGAGTGCGAGATGAGGACACAGATGGCACCACCACCTGCACCTGCCCCCAGAGCACTGAGTGGAAGCACCCACATTCCAAAGGCTTCTACTGCGGGCTCCGACCCTGGGCAGAGATGGGTGCTGGGAAGGCGGGAGGGGAGGGGAGGGTGCAGGCGGGCATCAGGGACTGTGTGGGCGACAGAAGCATTCTGTATCTTAGTTGTAGCAGGGGTTTCAGGCGAGGACGCTGAACTCCTGGAAGTGCACGGTAAACAGAGTGAACTTTGCTGTTTGTAAACTATGTCTCGACTTTAAAAAGAATGATGACTTCAAGACAGAAATGAAACTCACCGTGCCAAGGGCCCACCCTGCCGTGTCCCCCTCCCCGCCGTCCCTCCACCCTCCCCCTCCCTCCCAGGGCCTTCCTGCCTCCTCTTCCTGGACTCCCTGAGACAGTGCATGCCTCTCTTTCTCGGGGCAGCTTTGTGGTCCCTTTGTGCCCACCTTGTGGAACAGAGCTAGTTTTAACTTTCTCTTTGATGTGATTTATGGGCACATCTTCTGTCCCCTTCTAGGCTTTCTGGCATAGAGTCCCACCCAGGCGTGAGTCCCGATTAAAACTCCTCACAGCTGTGTGGCCTTGGGCGAGTTACTCAACCTCTCTGTGCTTCACTCCCCTAACTGGTGGAGCAGTTGCCTGGTGACGGGGTGTGTGACGAGGGCTGTCCTGGGGTGGCCGTGGCGATTTGGAGAGGCCAAGGCAAAGGGAATAGCAGTCGTGGGCACTGTGTGACCCCCGTCCTGCATGTCCCCGCACCTGCACTGGTGACCGGTTCCTGCCTGTGCTCCCGCTGGCCCAGAGCCCGGGAATGAAAACGCCTCATGGTGTCCAGAAAATGACTGTTCTTAACTCAGCCTCACTAGCTGGGACAGATTATGGTGAGGAATTGCTTTTTCATGGAAATGTAAAGAAAAGATGGAATCTTTAAACCCTCTCGGAAAGTTCTCTATGTCACTGATTGTCTCTAGTGACCCAAACTGCCAGGTGTCAACTGTCCTGCACATCTGCACAGGGTGGCCCTCTGGCCCCGGACAGCCCCCGCCCCCAGCTCTCACCAGCTGGGACACTGTTTGAGCCCCATAGTCTGCCGTCTCTGCTTCTTCAGGGACTGATGACCCTGAGTGACCCCCGGGCCTTTGCACTGTCCGCAGCCTCAACACTCACCGGCCCCTGCTGGACCCGGGGGATCGTGGGGCCGTGCCCCGGCCCACAGGGCTCAGGGGGAGGGTGTCAGCCACGCCTTCACCCCCTCGGTGCACCTGGGGACCCTCAGCCTAGGGGTCAGAGACCGTTTCTCCCAGGCTTGCTGCTTTCAGTGACCAGCTGCAGGACCAGCGACAAACTGCCCACCTTTCAGTTCTGAGAACAGGCCCAGCGGCACTGGTCCAGCCCTGCAAGGTGCCCAGAAGCAGGCGGGCATCTCAGTGCCCACGGTCTCATGCACCGAGGGGTCCCGGCCTCTGAGGCACGGACGGGGCATCACCGACCAGGCAGCTGGAAGGGGTGTGGGCCCAGAGAGGAGGCTGTTCCAAGGGGTGAGCGGCCCTGCACGCCCTCTGACCAGGTGTGGAACTGCAGGTGGCTTTGGAAGTGTCCCGAGATGCCTCCTCCCTCGGGGGCCGAGGGGCTCACCTCACAACCACGGGAAACGCCTGGGCTTGGCCAGTGTCCCTCTTAGGGGAGACCCATCGTCTCACCAAGTCACTCACGCTGAGATCTCTCTCATTTTTTCCACTTGGACGTTTGCAAGTGTGGCGTTTGTAACCTCTTGGGAAACGAGGTTTGCTTTTATTTTTCTTGCAGCAGGAATCTGCCTCTGTGCTAATTACAGACTCCCCTGCACGTGGACTGACTCAGTTTCTATTCCCAAGAAAATCGAGACCTCGGAAGTGATGGCCACGCCAGGGCCTTTGAGCCTACGATCTTTAGTCCTGTTACAGCAGCAGAGACCGGGAGAGATGCAAAGTGCCTGCTCCTCGAACTTAGAGGCCAAACATGGTGCTGGACGGCCAGGAACCTCTGGACACCTCGACTCCCTTCCTCTGCTAGGGCCAAGTTCCAGAAACCACTCACTGATCCTGACTGGCCAGCTCACACCCTGAGACCCCCGGCCTGCCAGGGGGCAGATGGAAAGTGCTCCCTCCCTTGTAAATGTTTCCTAAAAACGAAGCAGGCTGGAAGTGCCTGGAGAAACCCAGACTAGAAAAACTAGGGCGAGAGTGGGGTTTTCCAGCCAGAAAGGGGGGGCGGCACCACCGGCATCACGGATTCCCGGCACCCTGGCTGGGGACACGGGCTGGAGGGCCACTGGGGTTCGCGGCGGGGCTGGGGCAGGCGTGTCCCCACCCCAGTGACCACGCCCGGACAGCCCACACAAACGGAACGCTGGCAGGGCCGCTCCCATGGGCGCCTGTCCTGCCCACCCAACGCCCACACTCGGGCCTCCCGTCAACAGCACTCCTAACTGAGCAAACACACTGAGCCATGGCCGGCCGGGGACATGGGGGTGCCCGGGGCTCACTCAGCAGCCAGCCGGCCAGCCGGCCACGGAGCGGCCACAGGCTTCTGGCCTCCACAGGCTCACTGACCTCCAAGGGCAGAAGCAGCCCCGACGCCCCTCACCTGCAAACTGTCTTCCCTGAGGCCACCTGACCTCCCCGCTGCCAGGTGAAAACTGCCCTCAGCTCACTGCGTGTCATCAGATGCCCTCTGCCCTCCCGGGGCACTGTCCTGCCCCTCTGGTCTCAAGGACACAGCCTAGCAGAAGTGTGTGCGCGCGTGCACACACACACACACACACACACACACGCATACACATGCACACAGGCTCCCTGCTTACCTTCCTTCCAACCAGCCCGGCAGCCCGTTCAGCCCACAACTGCTCGCCCCTCTCTTCCATGAAGGAAAGCCTTCCAGCCCAGAACGCAGCATCCCCGGAGCGGGGGCGTGTCCCCCCCTCCTCCAGGGACCTGGCCTCCCTCTCCAGTCTGGGCAGAAGGAGGACGATCCGCTAAGTGACGGACTTTGGTTCCACCAAAAAAGGCCAGGGCAATGTAAACAGGAGGGTGGGGCTCCCTGCAATCAGGTGGAGTGCAATCTGAACCCTGGAGGCGGAGGAGGAGGCGGGGCAAGGGCTTCCCTCCAGAGTGTCCCTCCCAGAGCGGAGAGGCTGACCGGAGGAGCCAGCGCCAGCCCATCGCTTGACCGACTCAATTCTAGCCTCACTTGGTTCTTCAGCACGTGAGCCAGGGTATGCCCTGCCCCGGCACCTGCTGGGGCTGTGGTCTGTGCAGCTGAGGGGGCTCCAGCCAGCGGCTGACCAGGTGCTCCGAGTCTTTAAATGCACAGAACACGCTGAGCAAACAGCAGAGCCCCCTCTGACGCCAGAACACGCCAGAACTTCACAGACGTCAGCACCCGTCAGGGACACGGGGCACAGCCAGCAGGTCAGCACGGCCCGCCCCCAGCCCCCATAATGGCCACCCATGCACAGGGCACGTTCGTGCCGCGGAGAAAGCGTCTTTTGCTGTGGGACACACTGCACTTCTTGGGCAGGGTCTACTCCGCCTGGTGCTGGGTGCAGGGGGCTGAGCGGCCCGCCTCCCCTCCAGGGAACCGGCCCACTTCACAAATAACAGTGCCACTGCGAGTAAGGGAGGGTCGGACTGACCACATCCATTTTCCTCCGAAGAGCTCATGTCGGAAGAAACGAGGTGGGGGGAGGGGCTAGCTTAGCGGTGCAGCGTGTGCTTAGCGAGCACCAGGTCCTGGGTTCAATCCCCAGCGCCTCCGTTAAGAAAAGACCCCTAATTACTTCTTCCTCCCAAAAAACAAAAAGAAAAAGAAACGAGATTAGAAACAGAACTCTGAACGACTGGGTTTGAGGACTGGGGTGCCAGAATGGGTAGGGTCCCCGCCTTCTGCAGGACGGAGTCCTCAAAGCTGACCCTTCCACCCCAAGGCTGACAGCCGTGCAGAAAACACCAGCTAAGGTGCCCACGATGAGGAAGGGACGAAATCGCGGCAGGCTGGTCTCTTCTCTCCACTTTCAGCTGTGTCAGAGGGAGCCTGTCCGCCTCGAGGCTCGTCTCCCGCCGCCCGGGGCTCGGGGGGCGCTTTCCTCCTGCGGCGGGGGCGTCACACATGCGCTGGGACCACCTCCAGGAGTCCACGGCCTCCGGGCGCTCGCCCTGGGAATGCTGCCCTGTCCCCGGGTCCCAGCGGCGAGGCCTGACCATGCCCTGTCCCCGGGTCCCAGCGGCGGGGCCCGACCACGCAGCCCACGCGGGCGGGCGGTGACAGCTGAGCTCCCCTGCAACGGCGGGGTCTGTGCGGTCGACGGGGGCCTCCAGCCTCCCAATGCTGCCCAGGGGTTTCTGTGCCCGGGCCTCCGCAGCTAACCCAGAGCAGACCTGGAGGTTCTCCCGCACGACCCTGCGGACGGGAGGCCTGCGGCACGTGGCGTGCGAGCCCCGGTGCGGGCCCGAAAGCACAGAGGAGGCACCCAGAAAGCACAAACTCATGAGGACGACGGGACAAGAGGCGGAAACTTCACAACGTGGGAGGGAAGACCAGCGGCGGCGGGGGACAGCGCGGGGTCAACACGCGCGCAGAGCGTCCCCGCGGCAGCAGTCACAACAGCCAGACGCGCGAACAACCCACGGGCCCAGGCGCTGCTGCGCGCGCGCGCGGACTCGGGGCGGGCCTGACCGCTCTGCGAACAGGGGCCAGAAGGGAAGAAAGAAGCGTCAGCACACGTGACCCCGCCCTCACAGCGTCACGCAGCGGGAGGGGCCTCGCGGAGGCCACGCCCCACGGCTTCATCCATGGAAACGCGGTGGGGGTGGGGGTTCCCGGGGGCTGGGGCGCCGCGGGCGGGAGTGACTGCCAGCGGGCTCAGAGTTTCACCTCCAGACGGTAGAAATATTCTGGTTTCTTAGACAGTGGTGCCACTCGCCTGGAGAGACCCGGCCCCGGGCCCTCCAAGAGACCTGAGAGTCACCGCTGCCCCGCCCCACCCAGGCCACCTTCCCTGCATCCGCCCCCGGGGTGCCTGCGTGGAGCCCTAGGGCCGCAGGACACCCAGCGTGACCCCGGGGACACCAGCCACGCGATCGACACCGCCGCCGGGCTGCATCCGACAAAGGGCAGAGACCCGGGTTTTAAAAGGAACGGGCGGGTGGTAACTGTCCCTCCAGGGACAAAGCGAAGGAACCCAAGCCGATGAGACGCTCCCAGCCGCACCTTGTACAAACACCTCCCTCTTTTCTCAGTCCCACTCCCTTACGCCCAAAGCCACACTTTGGAGCATTATTCGGCCACAAAAACAGAGACTAAGTGATGCACCCAGGACTCCAGTGTCAAGAACAGACAGAAACCAAGCCGACACGCCTCCTCCCCGGGGCCGCCCGACTGCAGGAAGGCTGCAGGTGCTCAGGCGCCACGCCTCGCATCCCTGCCCACCATCGGGGAGGGAGGGAGAGGGCATAAGACAGCGCCCGGAAACCGCAGGCGTACAACAGCGGGCGGGGTGAGGCCTTCACTCACTGGGCACCGCCCGTTGCAGATGATTCAAAGCCGGACCCTAAACTCCCCAAGCCCGGTTCTCGCCGGCGCCTTCAGACTCACAAAGGGAGGGTCCTGTCCCCCGAGCAGATGGCAGGGACGTCTCTGGTCTGCACGTGAGCAGGCGGCTGTCCCTGGTAACCCTGACCCCGGTCACAGCACCCACCTTCCCCGTCTGCAGTCAGGTTCTCGTAGGAGTCCCAGCGGATCAGCGGGTCTGCGGTGTTGAAGTCCACGATCACCCCGTGGTCGTTCTGCAAATGCTCACACCCTGCGGGGGGAGGGGGTACAGGCTTAACACCGCGAGCTGGCACCTCTGGGTGTCCGCCGGTACCGAGGCAGAGTGTGGCCGGATTGGCGTGTGCGAGCCCAGCCCCCAGGCCCACACCCTCCCCCGCCGGCCTGTTGGAGGGGCCGGTGCCGTCTGGGGTGAACTGAACAAGAGTGAAGTGACTGGCAGACAGGAATGGGGGGAATCGCTCCTCCGTCCATCCTGTGCTGGGCTCTGGGCTCAGGGTGCTGCTTCCGCACCACAGGACCATCCCACCGCTCCGCCGACCCGGACCCAGAGGACCGGCTCCGGGCGCAGGACGGGAGGGGCAGGCTTGGCCCAGGCTCCGGGCACCCGGATCCACATGCCTCTCTTCCGTCACTCTGGGGACGCCAAGGCCATTCTGACCCACAGCCTTGCCCTCAACTGTTCACGCCTAACTCTGCAGCACTGAGCAGGGAACCACGGTGATTCCTCAGACACTGAATTCAAACATGCGGGTCTCCGTGATGGAGACGAACCACCGCCCTGATGACAAAGGGCCGGGTTTCCCTTTCCGTGTATGTTTAGAAGGAAGGAGAGTCTATTCTGCATGTGACTACCCGCAGTCCGTGTACTTCCAATCCTCTTTAAAAACACTTGTTTGTTTGTTGAGGGAAGACGTAAACAGGGCCCCAGTCCTGAGGTTCTGGGATCTTCCTTGGGCAAGTCACGCCTCCCTGGGGTCATACTGTCCCACCTGGGCCCAGCTGTCTCTGAGCCAACCCCTCCCACTGTCTAACATCCTACTTTTCTTTAATTTATACTTTTTTTTATCTTCTTTGGGAGAGGAAAGGTAATTAGGTTTCTTTATTTATTTTAGAGGAGGTACTGGGACCTCGTGCATGCTAAGCACACGCTCTACCACTGAGCAACACCCAACCTCTAAAAAATGTATTATAAATATTTCCAACAACATTGTAAAATGATTATAAATCAATAAAAAGTGTTTAAATAAATATTTCCACATGCTGAAAAGTAGGAGGCTACACAGAGACTCCAATGACCGCACGGCGGGAGCCGGCCAGCATCCTGCCCCGGCAGCCTCCCGCCTCTACGCACCTTGAATCTTCTCCGGAGTGGCTGAGAAGACCAACTCAACCTTCCCGTCATCGGGAAAACGGTCATCTGAAAAAGAAATCCTATTTCAGCATGTCTGGAACAATAAGCCCCAAAAACCTTGGGTGAACTCTGATGTCACAGGCCAGCCGGGGCAGCACCACCCCCACGTCCGCAGCAGTGCGCCCACGGCCGAGAAGGTGCCGGTAGCTTCACTGTGCAAGAGTTTTTTCCTTGCTGGATCAATCAGTCTTTTGTGGGACTGGATAACTTAACAATGGGCTAATTTACAGAGGTGGGGAGGGAGGCACAAGGTGGTGGCAGGGGACGTCTGCACACACGTGGTGGGGGGCCTCACCTTTGCAGGCGTTGTCCAGGTCCTCCTTTCCAAACACGAGGCCGTAGCCCTGAACGGCGCCCGTGTGGAACTGCAGGCGGAAGACGACGTCGCGGGTGGCCGAGCGGTATCTCTTGTGGTAGCACTTCACCTGGAAACAAGGGCACGCTGTGGACACTGAACCACGGACGACACTGGACCATGGATGAGACTTGACCATGGACAACACCAGACCATGGACGACACCGGGACCACGGACAACACCCAGACCACAGACAGCACTAGGACCACGGATGACACTGGACCACAGACGACACTGGATCACAGATGACACCAGACCACAGGTGACACTCGAGGGGTGCACAGGCAGAGCACTGCAGGAGGGCCCGGGGAGTGCCCCGCCCCCGAGTCAGGCTGCTGGCATCACCGTCCCAGGTGTGGGTCCCTCTGCAGGACGCCGAGCTGTCCCAGCAGGGCAGGAACCCCGCGGCCCTGCGAACTCAGGTGCACTGCACCTCTAACTCTGAGAGACATCCACAGAACGAAATTCCGTGGCCTCTTTTTCCTAGTTTGACCTGAACTCTCCGTGCTTCACCTAAAGCCTCCCTGTCCTCGGGGAAGAAGCTGCTGGTCAGGACCTCCTGTAACGTGCTCGATGCTTCTCTGCAGGTTGTAATTCACACAGAGACGGAGACGCGGGGTGGAGGGGAGGGGAGAGAGGCCTGGCTCTTAAATTCCAGTGCCGGGCTGTCCAGGCGTCCTCGGTGGTCATTTGAGACCAGCCTCCAGAAGCACCAGGGATGTGATTTGACCTCGGGCTGTTTGTGGCAGCCCAGGGTCCCGGGGTGCAGCTCAGGCCTCTGGGGTGACCGCACTGACGCACAGGGTGGAGGCACCCCTCTAGGCACCTGGTACCACCAGGGGAGGGCGGGCAGGGGAGGAGCCCTGAGCATCACTTCCCACCCCAACCTGGGCGGCGCTGGCCACGGGGAGGGCTGGAAGGCCACAGAGGGGCAGCGTGCTGCAGAGAGGGGACCCCTCTTCCCTTCCACAGCAGGGCAGGGGCTCCTCTCTAGGGCCCCCAAGGGTATGTGGCCAGAAGCAGCCTGGATTCTGCTCTCAAATGCACAGAATGGAGGGGACACTCCCTTCACCCCACGTGCCCAGCAGAAGGAGCACCTGGAGGCTTCAGGGCCCTGCCCAGCCATCTGGAACCGGCCAACAAGAATTCTGCAGAAACGAGGGGGGAATAGCTCAGTGGAAGAGTACCTGCCTAGCATGCACAAGGTTCTGGGTTCAATCCCCAATACTTCCACTTAAAAAATAAGTAAATAAATAAACCCAGTTGCCCCTTCCCCTTAAAAAAAAAAAAAAGCACTCTTAAAAAAAAAAAAAAGAATTCTGCAGAAACGTGAAAACTTCAACTTGCTTGCCAACAGCAGATGGCTCACCGGCCACACGTCCTCCGGCCCCTCAGCAGGGTCGGATCAGAGGCTGACCTCTCAGCTTCTTTCCAGAATGTGCTGCCTGCCCCTCACCACACCGGGGCCCACGTCCTGCACTGACCACTCGGCCAAGGCCCCCACAGGGGAGACCCCACAGGAGGGTGGTCCCCCATGAGCCCGTGTCCACGGGCTGAAGCGACCCACCCGCCCTCTCCTCGTGGTGCCTTGGAAGTGAGTGTGAGAGCGGGGATGAGCTGGACAAAAGGAAAGAGGGGTTCAGAGATGCCCCAGTCTGGGCACTCAAGTCTTTATAAACACTGAGGTGCGGCCCAGCTGCCCAAAACATGGCCTCCAGGCGCTGACCTACCCTAAGCGGGCAGCCCCAGGCCAGGCCAGCCGGCAGATCGCATCCCGGACCGCCAGCAGCGGGCCAGTGTCCGTGGGCAGGTGGAGCCCGGGGGACCCGGGGCCGGGCACCTCCCCGGGCCCAGTGAGACTTGGGTGTCTGAAGACACTTAGTTTTTCCAGGGACAAGAAGGGCTCGGGGGGAGGGAGGGGGAGCCTCCCAAGAACAGCCCCCTCCTGAGACCTGAGCACCCCCCAAAGCCCTCCCACTGTTTCATGGTGGATGGACCTCCCTCCCCGCTGCTCAGGGTGGACCCCCCACCTGTCCCGCTCCTGGGCACCTCAGGAATGACCCCGGCTGTCTCCCGAAGGCACAGAAGACCACGGGCGTCTCCCTCATTCGGGGTCTGGGCGGCTCTGACCGGACAGGGGATGGACCCACCCCACAGGAGCCCTGCCTGGGGGCCTCCGCAGAGCTGGACTGATCACCATCCACGACGGCCAACCTCGGTGGCGTCGGTGACGAGAGACCAGAATCACCTGTCTACATGCCACGGGAGAACCGCTGAAGATATCAAGTGTTGGTGACGTTGCATAAAGATTCGAGCCACCGAGGTCTGCCATTTACCCCTCATCCATCTACGTTAGCAGTTTTATTTACCTAGGTCTCCCCAGCGAGTCTCTAGGACACGGCAATCCTTGGCCTTCAGATTTTAGACTATCTGCATTTGAAAGGACACTCACAAGAGCCAGGGCTCAACTTTGCATGAGGGGAAAACAGTGAAACACTGGGGAAACAGAGGGAAAAACTGAAACAGTGAGTGGGGCACCAAAGGCCATCGGCTGTCACAGGCCATCCTCCAAAGCCCACAGCAGAGACACACGGTGTGGGCGGGGCGGGCCTGGGGCTCGGGGAACACCCTTACTTTCTCTGACGACACGATTTTCTCTGTATTAAATTGACAGCCTTGCGAATTTGTGACAAGGATCAAATCAGCACCGTGTAGGAACACAGTATGTGAATCCAAACATTCGCTGTATCTGCTGCGTTTTATGCACTTGTTACCAATGGCCCTGAGAGAAACATTCTCCAACAATCTGGAGCCTAAAGACTGACACATTTTAATTTTTTTAATTTAAAAAATTAAAAAAAAATTAAAAGACGGATATACTACCAGACCTGCTTAATCCTGAGGCGGCACTGGCGTGTTTTTATTTCAAAGTTTCCACCTACAGGAGGAAAAGCACCTTGGACGAAGGGGTATTTTCCCCGCATGCAAAATTGAGACCCAGCTCTTGGAATTGTCGTTTCAAATGCAAATATTCTAAAATCTGAAGGCCAAGGGTTGATGTGTTCTAGAAATTCCAAACCAGAGGACGCGGTCCCGGAGCACCTGCCTCAGGGTCAGAGGTCGGCCCTCTGGGGTCCCAGCCCGGTCAGTGGAGGCCCCTCTTCAGTTCCATCCTCCCTCAGTCATCGAAGCTGCCATGTGCCCCCTCCAGGAAGAGGGTCACCTGTTTCCACCCACTTTGCTGGTGGCCCCGGTGGCCATCTAGACGGCCCCAAGGAACATGTGTCCTCAAAGACGCAGCCACAGCCACACACCCTAAGGTTTCACAAGCCTGTCGGCTGCCCTGGTGAGTCAGAGTGCCTGCGTTCGCCAGGGCCAGCGTGCTTTCACTCAGATGGAGGCCACAGTGATGTCAGAGGGTGGCAGGGCCCCGCGGCCCAGCGGGGGAGAAAGACGCCTGACAGCGCGTACTCGCAGGGCGATACACAGACAGACACACGACCGCCTCCGACAACAGCCCCCGCGGGAGCAAGTCCGGGGACCCCGGGTGCGTCCTCTGCCCGGACGTCACCCAAGTGCCCTGAGTAGGCAGCAGGAGCTACGCAGGCTGGTCGCTGGGGCCGGGTCGGGGCCGCCACCACAGCGGCGGGATTCAGCGGCCACGGGGTTTGCACCAGCAGAGACAGCAAGACAAGGCACGCGGCTGAGAAAGTGTTTACCAGCCCTCAGGGCCTGGACCGCAGCCAGGCTCCCGGCGGCCGCGCCCACGCGGATTCCTCAGCGAGGTTGCATACCGACACGCCGGCCGCCCCCGACGGCAGCGAGTCTGCTCAGCACCCGAGGGGGTGGCCTCGAAAATCTGGCCCTCGGGCAAGCACAGTGCAAAGACGGGGAGGTGGGGTGGGGGTGTGCAGAGGGAGGGAGGGACAGCCCTCCAGCCAGCCCCCCAGGGGAAGGGAGGAAGGACGGAGCCCTCCACCTTCCCACACGGGGTTCCCAACCCGCCAGAGCGGACGAGGCCTTACCCCTCGGAACTCGACCCCCGAGACCCGAGTTAACCAGTCTCGACACAGAATCCCAGGGGCGGGAAGTGGGCGGCCCTGTAAGCAGAGGAGATGAGCCCACAGACCCCGTGAGGATGTGGGGAGGAGACGGCACCTGTGACAAGGATGCATTCACCAAACTCCAGGAGGGAAAAATCCGAGGACGATGTCGTCTCAGAACGGTGGCCGGGGCCGCCAGCCGGCCCGGGGAGCCCCTCCTGCCGTCCAGAGCCCAGCACACACCAGACAGACAGCCTGGCCGAGCCCTCAGCCCCTGCGGTGGGAACCCAGACACGCATTCCCTGCAACTAGGAGTCCGTCCAAGTCCCAGCCTCTGCCAGGTTCTCGCTGAGAGATGAAAACGCCTGTGTATTTGAACCTTTACACAGAAAAGGCCCTGAAGCGTCCCCTCCCCCGACACAGCTTCTTCCACTCGAGGGCTGTCCGCTGGGTCCACAGAGGAGGACGCCAGGCGCTAACTGGCCAGAATGCAGGACCAGGAAACCAGAGTTCACCCGAGCTGGGAGAGGCTGGGAGGAGACGCTCTGCCACCGCGAGGGACATTCCGGGCACCTGCCCTTCCCGTGCGGTTTCTCGGGCTGTCTTCAGGTGGAGCCGACAGCCCTGGGGTTTCGAGCAAGGAGCCCACGGACTGCGCTCTGGGTGTGGCCGCACCGACACGAGGGGCCGGTCCCCGAGTGCCTCTTCCTCCCCAGGCCGGGATCACCGCTCCCACCGTGACCCTCCCGCCGCGACCCTCCCGTGTGTCTCTGTGCACAGGTGAGCACGCACGAGGATCCGCCAGCCCGTCCCACTCTACAGCTGGAGTCTAAACTCGCGGGAGTGGGGGCTGCGTGTGACTCACCCTCTCGTCCTCCACGAATGAACAAACGGTCAGGTCACAGCCCGGGGCGGGGGGAGGGGGGAACAATGAGCCCGATTTCACTGCTGATCTCACTAGGGCAGGTTTACTTGACGGACACAAGTATTAGGAACTGAATTCTGTCCCCCCCAAATTCATACACTGAAGTCCTAAAGGCGATTAACATAAAATGAGGTCGTATTGGGGTGGGGCAACCCCATGGGACTGGTGTCCTTGTAAGCAGAGATGACACAGACACGCAGAGGGAGACCCCGTGAGGACTCGGGGAGGAGACGGCGTCTGCAGGAGACACCAGCCCTGCCGACACCTTGCTCTCGGGCTCCAGCCTCCAGGACGGGGAGAGGATGATCACAGGTTGTCTGAGCCCCCAGGCAGCGGGACTTTGTCCTGGGAGTGCAGGGAACACCAACACGGGAGGTCACAGCTACCCGGAGGCCTCCTCGATCAGTAAACCAAACCTCCTTTCTACAAACGGCACAAGGGGAACCCACCCTGTGTGATGGAAAAGTACTCCTTTCCAGCTGTAACTCACATCCTCCTCCTCCCATCTGATAACGCTGCAAAAATAAGTGCAGAGTGTGCAAAAGTGAACAGTAAACACAGGAAGTACAAAGCAAGTCATAATGCGCTCCCAAAATTCTCTGCGTTGGGAGTGCACAGAGGTGCGGGAGGGGCTGGCCTACGGGGGGGCTGTGTGCCGGTAAGGGTCTGGGAGACCCTATCTGCCTGCCGGCATCTCTCCCAGGAACAGAAAACCACGGAGAAGATGTCTTCATGTTGGAAACATTCCCCCAGGAGGCTCCCGAGCCCTCGAGCTGCCGGGGTGCCCGCACCTCGACTTGCACTGTGTGCGGATGGGCCTGGACACGCGTCCCTAAAGCAGCACCACGGCTGGTCCCCTGGGGAAGCCGGCGGCCCGCAGTGCTCGTGGGCTGTGGGCCTGCCCGGGGACTCTGGCCGGGGGTGGGCTCTGGATTATCAGGTGGGGACGGGGCCCCGGGCGGAGCACCCCGTCAGCTCACCACAGGGCTGGGCGGCGTTTAGACCGGTGGGTTGGGGCTTCCTGGGGTCGGGGGTCTCCCGGGGTGAAGGCCCCCAGGCCGAGCCGCAGCAGGCCCACGGTCACACTGAGAGGCCTTCGCCCCGCCAGCTGCGCTGACCCATCGCGTCCTCACGAACCCCCATGTGGTTCCCATGCAGCAGGGGGGCTCGGGTCTGGACAGTGACCCATCCGAGGCTACCCAGTCCCTTTAAGCTGCAGACCTGGCGGAAGCCCTGTCCCGGCCAAATCCGCTGCGGCTGGAGCGTGCCTTCAGTCAGAGACCAAGGGCTTTCTCCCCTGACCTCACTGCGCCTCCAACTCAGTCCTGCGGCGGGGACCCTCGGGTGTAGCTCAGTGCATCGTCAGGACACGGGAAAGAGCTTCGGTAACACCACGCTTCCCAGAAGCAAGCTGCAAAAGCCCTGAACCACCCGGCTTCAGTCTCGCAGGACAGCCATCCCCCACAGTGGCACCCTCAGGGTCGGAGCTGCGCCTTTCACACCCCGCCCAGCGCCTTGCGCCCGGCCCGAGGGCACGTCCTCCTGGAGCCCCTGGCCCGCCAGCCTTGTCTGGCAGGACCATCTCTGCGGGGCTCTCCGGATCCCCTCCTGGAGATGACCACTCCCCAGGCTCCTCCAGGACAAAGACGTCCCCCTACCCCCCCAGTGCCAGGGCCCCATGCAGACACTCAGAAAGCTACCAACATTCAGAAAGGGCTGCTGGACAAATGAATTAGTGGGAAGGAAGGAAGGGGAGAGGGAGGGACGGAGGCAGGGCCAGTGAGCCCCCAACGGGCCCTTGGCTGACAACCTCCCCCTGCCTGGGGAGGATCTGCAGCCACCAGCCCACAGTCAGGCGCTCCTTCTGGGAGAGGAGCCCCACGACCTGGTGTGGGAGTCACCCGCCACGTCCCGGGCTTTTGGCCACCTCCCTCGGGCCATCACAAAGGGACTTGGGCCCTTTGTGGGTCCACAGACCCACCATAGACCCCGGCGAGCCCCCAGCCTGGAGATGCTGGCGGCAGGCTCTCCCCCAGGCCACAGGCTGGAGGCAAGGCCTGGAGCCAGCGGCTGGGTGCCCATCACAACAGCAGCCTCGCTGTTCTCTCTCGGCCTCTCTGGGTCTCCTGGCCTCCTTCTGGCTGGAGGACTAGAGCCGGGGCCCAGAGCCGGGGGGCAGACTACTAATGATGAATGAACACTTTCCATCTGCATCTACACCTGGGAGGCCTGGGTCACGTAAAGACGGGCATTACGGTCGGGAAGTGGGAACCCGGAAAGAGCAGTGGCTGGGTTAGGACTTGAACTTTAAGGATGTACATTGCAAGTGGCCCTGTTTACTCCCTTTGTTAAAAAGGCTGTACTCACTCTGTAAAGAAGGTCATTTGCCTCATTTTTTTTTAGAGTCCACATATAAGTGTATCATAGGGTATCTGTCTTTCTCTGTCTGACCAACTTCACTTAGTATATAACCTCTAGGTCCATCCATGTTGCTGCAAAAGGTATTATTTCTTTTTCATGGCTGAATAATATTCCACTGCAAAAGCAGGAACCGACTCACAGACACAAAACAAACTTATGGTCACCAAAGGGGGAAGGGGGTTGGGATACATTAGGAGCTTGGAATTTGCAAGTACAAATTACTGGATATAAAACAGATTAACAACAAGGTCCTACTGTACAGCATAGGGAACTATACTTATTTTCTTATAATAAATTATAACGAAGAAGAATCTGAAAAGGAACGTGTATGTGTAACTGAATCGCTATACTGTACACCAGAAACTAACACTGTGAATCAACTATATTCAATTTAAAAAAAAAGCAAACAAAAACCTGCACAGCTTTACTCAAAAAGTCAACCAACTGCCTAAAGAGAAAGGCTTGCTTCTCACCCTTCCTGTGGGTTTTCTCTGGGTGGGGGGATGGCGGGGGCCTTTGGGGTGTGATGTGGGAGAGCAGGGCAGGGGACCACTCACCATGACGTCCCCCTTCAGGAGCTGGGCCGGCTCCACGGAGATGCAGACCCTGCCTTGGTTTTCTGGGCCAACGTTGCTTCGGAACAAACAAGAAGGTTCGTTGTCACAGGGTTCGTGATTTAGTGGGAAGAATGCATTCTGAGAACAGCAGCCCCATGATGGACGTCACACAAGGTACCCTGCTCCGCCCAGGAACCCAAATCCTTAGACTCTCCCCTGCGGAAATGGGTCCAAAAGGTGCAAAAAAACCATGGGGCCGGCAAGGTCCTGGGGGCAACACCAGAGACCCCAGGCAGTGTGGAGCCCGGGGGTGCTCACGCCCCGCTTCTGTAAGAAGCTAAGAGTGTGACCACCCGCGTGTCACCAACGGCCCGGTCCAACGGGAGTCCAGACACGTGGTAACAGCTCCTTCCGAGCAATGAGAAGCCTTTTTTTCACCTTTGTTCATTTTCCATCAATGTGCATAAAATGCTCATCCAAACAGAACAAACCCAATCAAAAAGATCTAGAAACTCATACACATTCTGGAAATGTGTGCCTGCCCTTTGTCTAAACGCAAAAGGGAGAGAGAGGCAAACCGTGGTCGGCCCCCAAACGAGACCCGTATCCGATTCCTTCCATGCAGCGCGGGGCCCCTCAGCCCCACTCCGTTCCCAGCGTCCGGGCCCCTGGATGGAGCCAACGGCGGCTGTGACAGCAGCAAGACGCCTGCCGGAGGGATGGCGGGGTCCCCCACCTCGGCTTCCCGGGCGGCTTCCCGGGGGTCCATCCGGGCTCTGCCGCAGCACCCGCCCCTCCCCAACTGGGCCCCTCCCTCCCCAGCTCTGCAGTGGGACCCCTACCCCGCCCCAGGCAAGCCCCTCCCCTGCTCTGCAGACGGACCCCGCCCCGCCCCTCCCGGCCGGGCCCCTCCCCCGCCCTGCAGTGGGACCCCCGCCCCCCCCACCCCGCTCCTGGCCAGGCCCCTCCCCCGCTCTGCAGAGGGACCCCTGCCCCGCCCCTCCCGGCCAGGCCCCTCCCCCTACTCTGCAGGGGGACCCCAGCCCCCCACCCCACCACCCCCCCACCCCCCGCTCCCGGCCGGGCCCCTCCCCCGCCCTGCAGTGCCCCCACGCAGGCAGCACACTCACTAGATCCCCGACGTGTACACCGGCTGCATGGCCTGGTAGAGCTTCAGAAAGGGCCGGCAGGCTGAAAGACACGCAGAGTGCTCTGTAAAGACGCGAAGCCAACAGGCGAACTGCAGTCTGACGGACGGATGCATGGACAGAGGGGAGCCGGGGCCTGCCCTCGGGGTCTGGGGCAGCAGCGCTGGAGTCGCCCACAGCGAGGGACACCGCGCTCCCGGGGCAGGTCCCGCTCCCCTCACCGGCCACCGGTGCCCCTGATAGGCAAGTCGGCCCTGCCGCACCCCGGCAGCTTTGTGTGGTCAGGGGCCAGGGGGACTGAGGACCGGCCCCGGCGTGGGCGTCTCAGGAGGGAACTGGGAGGCAGGGCCGGCACCCGGAAGCAGGTGTGGAGACACTCACCTCCGCCCGTGTCGAAGTTCGGGGTCCCGTGCAGGATGACGAAATGCAGGAACAGGGGCGACGCGTTCATCTTCACCGTTCCCGACAGGAGCCCGCTGAGAAACTGAACGTACCTGCGGAGGGCAGCGGCTTAGAGCGCCCACGAGGTCCCTCCCGCCCCCACGCCCTAGGGGGGCCCCCCGGGGAGGAGGGAGGAGCCCTGGGAGAGACCCCGATGTGACTGCTCACAGCCATGAGGGGTCCCAGCACCCCAGGCTCTGGTCCCCGCCCTGGAGCGCAAACCAGGCCCAAGACCCCGTTGAGAACCTCCGGGCCCCCACGCTGACATGGCCCACGACCTGGACACAGAACCCTGGGCACCGCCTGCTCTGCACCCTAAGCACCGGGCACCACCTCTGTCCACGGAACCCCAGGCCGGGCGAGGCCAGGGCACGGCGCGGTCACGGTCCGCAGGCCGGGAGACGGGACAGCAGGAGCCCTGCGGTCCCATCACGTGTTCTCTGAACCAGCTCACAGCTCTGAAGGCGGCAAAGTCACCCGGCCCATCTCTCATCCTGCTCTCCCTGGGAAACCCAAGGCACGGGGGTCCGCACTCCGTGCCACATCTGACGGTGAGGGCCCCCACCTGAGCTCCTGCACTGCCCTCCTGCCCTCTGCCTTCTCCTCCTCCGTGCCCGCCCTCCCCACGGCCTGTCTCACCCTGCTCTCTGAAGACCCCGCTGGCCGACAGCCCTGTGGGTGCACCTGGCGGTCCAGAGAGACCCTACCCGAGGAGTGCTTCCCCCTTGCTCCTCCCGGGACACGAGGTGCTGGCTGTGACCCCAGGTGGGCGCAGACCTGCCGGGATCTCACACACAGCCTGGCCTCGGCCCCTCCCTCCCCCTGCAGCGCCTGACTCCAGAGCAAACCAAAAGCCCACGGTACGCAGCACCTCCGTGCACCTCGGAACCCCGACGCTGACACGGAACCCCCCAGGCACAGGGAGGAGGCGCCCGCTGACTCACGGGCTCCTCCACGTCCCCCCCACCCCGTCCACTCCCCCTGGAGCCAGGGACCCCCGCCCCATGACTGGGACCCCTGCCAGGCTCAGTGTACTTATGCTAAGAAACTTGTCTGCTTATTTCACTCAGCATACTGTCCACCCACGTTGTCACAGGTGGCACATTTTCATCCGTTTGTTATGGCTGGGTCCTCTTCCATGTGTGTACTCCATGTCTTCCTCGTCCACTCGTCCCCGGAGCGACACCTGGGTGCTCCGACATCTCGGCTGCTGTGGACGATGCTGCAGTGAACAGGGGGTGCAGGCGTCTCTTCAAGGTCCTGCTTTCATTCCTTCAGGTGTACAGCCGGGAGTGGGGTTGCCGGGTCACACGGCAGTTCTGTTTTTAATTTGTTGAGAACGCTCCAACACCGTCACCCACAGTGGCTGCACCAGTTTAGACCCCCACCCACAGTGCACGAGGGTCCCTTCCCGCCACGTCCCCGCCAACACTCGTTTTCTCATCCTTTCGATGACGGCCGTCTGACTGGTGGGAGGTAGCGTCTCCTCACAGTGTGTCAGTCATATATATGGAATCTTAAAAAGCCAAACTTTAAAAAACAAAAAGGAAATGGTGGCCCCCAGGGCCTGGGGGCTTGGGGACAGGACGGGTTTGAGGGTACAGACCTGCGCGGAGGAGGAGTGAGCCCTGGAGATCTCATCACAGGACGGGAATGCATCACACTGACACGTGTACGCCTTAAACTTACACAACGCCACGTGCCGGGCACACTCACGTTTTTTAAAAGTATCTGATGGACCCCGGCAATTCAGAGGCAGTCTGTTATCTCAAGCGGCTGAATTTGCAGGCAAAGCAAACGGAACAAGAAGGAAATTTCTAGCAAACTATGAAAACAGAAGTTTAAAAACCCTACTTAACAAGGAGGGTAGAACTCAGGGGTACAGCACATGCCTAGCACGCACGAGCCCTGGGTTCGATCCCCAGTGCCACCTCTAAAGATAAAGTAATAACCTAATTACCTCCTCCCGCCCCCAAAAAAGACAAAAAAAACCCTACCTATAATCTATTCTTTTAGAAAAAACGTTAGAACATTGGCTTCAGCTTGGGTGTCCTTCACAGTGTTTCCACTTTCCGGGTGGCACATGCCCCTCTTTCCTTTCGGAAACCTCACCGTGGGATGGCGAGGTTGGATGGAAGCCCTGGGCAGTGGGCGGCCCTGTGGCCAGGCCGTGGCTGCAGGGATGGACCACCAGGTGGCTCCACTTGGCTTCTTGTCCCACCTTCTAGCCGGACAGCAGGTGTCTTCATCCTCCTGTGCAGACTCAGGGACACAGATGTCTCCATCATCAGGTCCCGTCCACCTGCTTATCACCCAGTGTACACCTCGCAGTTTGCAGGCCCTGCAGCTCCCTGGTCTTGAGCACAAGAGAAGGGACCACGGACGTGGTCATTGCCGGCTCCAGAAAGAGGTCCTCCTCCCTGCAGTGCTGGGCAGCCCTGGTCACAACCCTTGACCCCTCGGCCTCCTCATGGCCCAGCCAGTGTGTCTCCTCTGTGGGCGCCTGGACGCTCGCTCCGCCCGCACTGGTCACTCCGGACAAGGCGGCCCTTCACTCGGGGACCCACGAGCACACAGACCAGGTGTCAGGAAGGAGGGGCGGTGGTCAGTTTGTTTCACGGTTTTGTGCACACGCAGAGGGTCCTCCACTTCCACTGACACAGCCTGGCCACCACTGCCACCCAGCAGCCAGAGGTGGACGTTGCTTCTTTCGGGTGAGGAGGGTCAAGGGTCAGGGTGACGGCAGAAGGAGACCGTTTCCCTGCAAGCTCCCAGAGCCCGGGCTGCGCTCCCAGGGGTCAGAGACGGAACTGAGGCGGGCATCCCCCTGCCTGGGCCCTGGGCGCACTGCCCAGCGGGGCCAGTTCATCACAGGATTGCGCCAAAAACCCTCCTCTCGAAGCAGCTCGTGTGTAAATTCTCACCTGCCCGTTTCAGACGTCTGCCGTGCATGCAGACTTCTCACCTTTCCAGGTGAATCAAAGACATAAAGTGTTAGGATGAAATGCAGCCGAGTTCCTCCTCCCCGCGCTTCCTTCGTCGGGAAGAAACACAAAAGTCATTTTGTACGTTGGAGTGTTTCCTATTCATGAAGCGCCACTTCCCGGCGATCCTGCTGCCTGACCTTGTGGAGCTGAAGTCGTTGCGGCCGCAACTCCCGAGCCCCAGGCCTGGATTTCGTGACACTGCAGTTTTACCACCCGGTTGTTAGACACCTGACCGGGATCGGAACGGCCTTTCAGGAAAACCTCCGGAGGGAAGACCTGCACGAGTGCCCCTCTGCACCTTCCCTGCTTCCCATCCAAGGTCCTCCCGGACACTCACGGCGTCGTGTCAAAAATGGGAGAAATGGGGAGGGAGTCGCTCAGGGGTGGAGCGTGTGCTTAGCAGGCACAAGGTCCTGGGTTCCATCCCCAGCCCCTCCTCTAAAAATAATTCAGTAAAACTACCTACCTCCCCTCCATCCAAAATGACAGAAATATTCCAAACCACATAATCCTACAGCCTGGGGAACGTTCGGCTACTAGACACCCAGGAATCCCGGGGTCCGCATGCCCGGACTTTGGGCCTCCCCCTCGCCTCACAGAGGGGACACAGGAACGACCCCGCCGGGGACTCCCCAGGGTCCCTTCTTTCCCGCACTCCTGCGAGGGGTTTGCTGCCCCAAAGGAGCTGGTCACCTGTCGTCCCCCCACCGCTCTCGGAGGGGGTACCCCAGAAGCGTGTGTCGTCTCGCTCCTTCTGGGACCAGGGAAGTGGAGGAAAGGGTGAGCTTGCCACCACTTCACTCATCACTCCCGCCGGGCTGTGTCGACGAAGTCCGGAGAAGAAGTTTCTTTTCTTAATTCCCCATCAAACTGAAGGGGCCTCCACGTTCACGGGCCACGCTGACACAGCAGGGCCGTCAGCCTCCGCCGGAGGCCGCCCCGAGGCTTCCACCCGCTGCCCTCGGTCTACTCAGGTGACAGGTGCGGGGAGAGGGCACCCCCGCCCAGAAACCCCGCTGGGAACCAGCGACTTCCAAGGGGCCTCTGTTGCCGCAGACCACCTGCTCGGTGGCTTTTAGGAGGAAGGCACAAAGTGACAGAGAATCTGCCGTCCTTTGGACGGGCCTCCGGACTCCCAGGCCTGTAAACTAATCACACGAAGGCCGGAGGAGCCTTGCTGCCAGGCTCTGAGCTTCCAGAACACAAGCCTCAGCTCGTGAATCCACTCTCACCACCAGACTGGCTTTGAGATGGTTTCCTGAGCTCAGTCCTGAAACGGCCTGCAAGGCCCGCCCTCGGGGCCGTCTGGGGCCATAGCCACGGCTCCCACCCCGGCCTGTGCCCGCGGACGTGGTCACCGCGCCTCCCGGAGGTCTCAGACACTCCTGCAGTGCTTCGCTCAGTCGTGACAGGCTGGATTACTGTGTGACCAGCATCTTCCCCGGCAGGCGCTGGGCGGGGTGACCTGCGGGGCTGGAGATGAGCCTCGGAGTGCAAACGTAATCCACGCCGCCCTGACCACTCGTCATCGCTCCAGCCTCCGTCCTTACCAGATGCACCATGACCGGGGCACGTCAGAGGGAGAAGTTCCCCTCCTCAATCAGTGCTGTTAAAAAGCTGCAGGGAAGGGCGACCAGCACCCGTCCCCGGTGAGCGCTGCGCTCTGGGCTGCGCTACCCCTGCTCACCCTCTCGCCAGGGCGCGTACGAACGTCACCGTTTTAGAAAAAGCTCAGCCCAGAAATGACACTCGCTGGCTCAAAATAGAACACGGGGCCGTTTAACTGCAAGGCTAATAAAATCCTGGTTTTCCTTGGTGACTCACGTGTCCCGCGGTCCCACACCCACAACGCACGCCCCAGACACGGGAATCGCCCAGGACAGAGCAGCAGGAGCCTCTGCGGTCCCCGAGGCCCCTTCCCCAGTGGAAACATCGCGACTCGGCCCTGAACCAACACACACCCGTGGCCCTGCCTCCCCCCGGGTGCGGCTGGAACTTTCTGTGCCCCGCATCTGCGGGCCCAGCCCTCAGCCCTGGGGAAGCAGACGTGAGCACAGGAAAACCATCTCGGTAACTGTTTGCTTTACAGTGAAAACGCGGTGACCTTAGCCCCCCAGCCCCACCTGCAGAGAGAGGGCGTCTGCCGGGCACGGGCTGCCGGCACCCGGCGCTGCTCCATGGGCCTGAAGGCGGCGTGGCTCACCTGGGGGCAGCCTGCTCCCCGGCCCTCCGCAGCTTCTGCCTCTGAGGCTGACGCCGGGCGCAGGGGCCACCAACCCCAAACCCACGTGTCCACACTCGTCCTGGAGAGCCCGCGGCCGCATCCCACCGCCCGCGGCCGCCCTGGCAGAGGCCGCGTGGCCCCCCGCTCAGCTCAGACGCAGCTCCCCGCCCCCGGTCCTGGAGGCAGGACACCAGCCAGGTGCACGGAGGGACCGACGACTGAGCGCGGGGAGGGGACCCGGGTCCACGCCGGAGCCGGCCAGGGCGGGTCATGATCCACCCCGGATCCACCCCGGGCACCGACTACCACCCCTCCTGCCTCGGCCGCTCCCAGGAGGCACCCCCTCCACCCCGACATCCTCAGGCGTGAGGCCTCGTCGGCCTTTGCGCTCTGACTCCGGGACGACACGCACCGTTTCTGGGAAGGCTGCATCAAAGTCGAGACTTTGTCATCATAGAACTTCTTCATGGCAAATCTGTCGAGGGCCTGGTCGGCACTGGGGAAGCAGAGGGAGAGGGTTAGCCCCACGGCCACCACGGGGGCCCCCGGGCTGCTCTGAGGGACCCGCACCCTCAGGAGCCCCACCGCCCGGCACACCCACTCAGCACCTCCTCTCGGGCCTCCTTCCCCCACCAGAAGATGAGGGGCCGAGGGGGCCGGGCCTGCAGAGTCTGAGTCCCTTCTACCGGGCATCACTGGGCCCCACGCGCGGTTGGCAGGGGGTCGCCCGCCCCCGCTTCCCGCAGGCGGGCTCAGGCCTGGCGTCTACTCTCCTGCCACATGGGCGCCACATGGGGGCAGCATCAGTGGGCTCTGCGGAGGCCAGTGGGCACACCCAGGCCTCTGGACCAGGAGGGGCCCCGCACGCCCTGCAGTTGGTGTGGCCCACCAGCCGCACGAGGCGAGTCTGGGACCCGCAGGGGACACCCTGAGTGCCGTCGGAGAGTCCAGTCCAGGAACAGCCTGAGACGGGGAGAAGGCTTCGGCCGGCAGGGTGGAGAGCTGACCGAGGCCGTGTCTCCGAAGTGACCGCCACGCCGGCCACTCGGTTCTCCAACAGCCCACGGGACCTTAAACTCCAGCCGCACGGGGCCCACAGGTTCACCCCGGATGGGCACTTGTGCAGCTTCCTGATCTGACGTCAGCACAAGCCGAGGGGCAGGATGCACAAAGTCCTCAGATCACCTGAGCCCAAACCTTCCTTGAAACCCTGATCACACACAATGTGGCCCTTCCCTGGAATGTGTGTGTGTGCGCGCGCCCCTTCCGGAAAACGGGGCGTGCAGGAACGTGGATGCCATAAAGACCTAGACAAGCACGCAGAGACAGGTGCACAGACGGACGGGCTGCTCCCGTCCGTCTAACAAGGGGCCGGGCGGGGCCTGCACGGAGGCGGGGGGGTGCAGGCGCCCTGAATGTCTTAGACTCTGCATGTGCATGTGTTTTAAGTCACAAAGCAGAGTTCCATACCCACACGTGCATTTCTAAGCCTTCCGTCCCCTGGAATTCACTTGTACTAAACGCTGACACTGCATTGTGGCCAGCATTCAAGACGTCAGAACCGACGCTTTATCGACCCTCATCTTCCTGGGGCCGTTACAAGAACGTTCTTCCTCCTTCATGACCTGAAGTGTCTGCTCTGAGATGCGCACGGTGTGTGGCAAAGGCCTTACAGACGTCTGCTCCCTAGGACTTCTCTGCTTCTGGGAAGAATGTGTAAGAGGAACCAGTAGGAATGACTGAGATGTTCTTACTGTGTGTCTGGCTGGGGCGTGACGCTGTGCACAGGAAACTGACACATTGTAAACTGACTACACTTCGTTTTTTTTTTAATGGGGGGTAAAAAAGATGTGCTGGTGAGAACGCATGCATCTCATGCGTGTGTTAGGGACACAAGATCACAGAAGGAAGCAACCGAAATTCTAAAGAAAAACTTCAAACGACCCGGAGAGGCAGTGTCAGTAAATGCTTAAATACATGACACCCTGTCCACCGAGCGGTGAACGGTGTGGCCACTGAAATGACGTCAGCAAAGACATTTAGGAAGGAGCGTTCGTTGAGGAAAGCGGGTTACAGCGAGCGTGGTGGGTCACTCCATCTTTGGGAGGGGGCACCAGCGTCACCCCCACTTCCCAGGGGAGGCCCCGAGGCTCGGAGCCGCCCGCGAGGGCCTCCTGACAGGCGTAGCTGAGACACACTGACTATTTGGAAAGAGCAGGGCTTTTAAGGAGGGTGTCGGTGACGTGCTGTGAGTGAAAAAGCTGCGTGTCCGCGCTTTCCAAAAACGCGGGCCTGCCCAGGGCACCGGAACGCTGGCTCCGGACAGAGCCGCCGTGTCGCGGGCAGACGAGAGGAGCGCCCCGCAGCCCGCCGGGCGGAACCGGCTCCCTGACCGAGTCCCTGGCTTGTCGAGGGAGGCGGCGTGACCAGGAAGCCAGGTGGTCCGCACACACAGGTGCTGAGTGTCCCCAGGAAGGGCTCTGATTTGCACCGGGGGGTTGGGCTTCCTGCCTGGCAGGCACGGCCCGCCCCCAGTGTGTTTCCAGAGAAAACACGTGGAAAGTCAGGTTTCACTCCTGAATGCGAGATGGGGAGGCTGATGGGCCGATGTGAATGGGCCTGGATCCTGTCAGAATGGAGGGGTTCATGCCCTGCGAGGGGCGGCTGAACGCAGCCTCGGCTGCAGACGCAAACCCACGGGGACATGCATGTGGTCCCCTGCCCTGTGGACCCCGTCATCCCCGGGGGCCCAGACCCCTCCCGCTCACAGGCCATGAGACCACGAGCGAGCTGCCTGCGCCCGCCAGGCCCCAGTGTCCTCACCTCTGAAGTGGGAGCGAGGACTGCCCTGCCGTGACGATGCACGGAGCGCAGGTGAGCAGTGACACGGCCCCGCCCCGGCTCTGCTAACTTGCTTCATCTCCCGCGGAAGGACCCGGAGTGACCCTCGCCCCACACCTAGGAAAGCGTCTCTCTCACGGCCGCACGCCCCGAGCTCGCGGCTGGGTCTCCAGGCACCCGGGACGCGCCGAGCACACGGCCGGCCTCAGCCTGCAGGTCGGCTCCCAGCCGGGCCGCCTCCCCCCCACGCCCAGGGCAGCGAGGACGGCCTCCTACCTGGCGGAGACGTTGGTGAAGTGCATGTAGGACGAGATGACCACCCCGATGCGTCCCTTCCCGCCCTGCAGGAGGGGAGAGAGGTGGTCAGAGCGGGGCGCAGCCCTTCACCCCGTGGCACGGCACGGAGCCTGTCTGGAGGGGAGCGTCCTCCGTGCAGTCCTGCCCCGGGGCGGGGCACACGCCTACGGGAGGCCGCTGGCCGGCAGCCGGCCGAAGCAGGTGCTCCCCGGGCATCCAAGGACGCCCCCCAGGCTGGTCTGCACAGAGGCGGCCACTCGGTTCCCCGTGTCCCAGTGAAGCCGGGGCAGACGCAATGGACACGACTCACGCCCCACGCACAGGCCCAGGGCTCGGAGGGCTGCACACACGGCCCAGAGGAGCAGGACAGCCGAGCCCAGCCGGCCGCCAGCATCACAGAGGACCAAGGAGCCCGGACAGGGCAGCCCGGCAGGACCGAGGTCTCTGGGCCACCATAAGCCGGCTGCAGGCACCCGGGCCCCGTGACGGGCCCCCTCCGCCTGGTGGAACCAGGGACCACCACCTTCCGGAACACACCACCACGACCCCGGACGGCGGTCGGCAGACCAGCCACCTCCGCCCATGCCCGGAGCACCAGCCACCTGTGAGTTAACAGCTGTTTTTACACTTTCAAACAGCTGAAGAAAAACCAAAAGAATGCCATTCCAATGACACATAAAGTCACGTGAACGTCACACATCAGTGTCCCCGGGGAAACTCTGTCAGAACACGGCCACGCCTGGCTGCTCAGGAACCTCAGGGCTGTGTCCACCAGAGACAGGAGGTGTGAGGGGCCCACGGGGCCCAGAGCTGTGGGTGCTCATCTAGGTCTCTCCAGAACAGTGTGCGACAGCCCTGGTCCAGAATCACGTGGGTCAGACGGCTGCGCCACCAGCACGCAGGTCCCCGGTGCGTCATGGACAGGGGAGGACGGAGGACACTTGGGGCTGGATTCTGACGTGTGAACACCATCGGGAGCGTCCTCCCCTCGGCCTTGTGACCCCTGTGTCCTCACGGACGCTCAGTGCACTCAGGCAGACGCACAGCCAGTCGTCCACGCCGGACCCCAGAGCCTGCAGCTGGAACCGTGCACCCCCCGGGGGGCTTCTGGTGTCAACCCTGCACGTGGACAGCGCCTCCGCCCAGTCCGCACACGCGGGGGCCTCGGCGCAGCCGTCCCCAACCACCAGCCGCTGTTTCCGGGGCGCTGCTGACGGGCAGGAAGTCTTCAAGCACAAGCAACCGTCCCTGGGACTTGAAGTTTTCATCCGGATCACTGATCACAGGATTCGCCGTGAACATTCCTCTCCAACGACTCCAAACTCAGCGGTGCAGAGGCCGCAAAACCGTCCGGAAGAATCACAGGGTAGTTCTACTCAACTGGTACCGGCGAGTAAGGGGGGTCTGGGGACACATCCCAGCGAACGCCACCCCGTGTACCCACCTGGGCAGGGCCGTGGCAGGCCGGCCCGTCGGCCCCACGCACTGGGCCCTCTCCTGGGAGGAGGGGCGCACCTGCAGGCCCAGCATGTCTGGACAGACGTCCGCGACGTCCCGCCAGCAGCAGGGTGACCGACTTCCCTCAGCATCCACGCCTGCAGGTTCCGATCACGAGGCCGCTTCTCCC
The DNA here is from genome assembly GCF_036321535.1 of Camelus dromedarius. Taxonomy (NCBI): domain Eukaryota; kingdom Metazoa; phylum Chordata; class Mammalia; order Artiodactyla; family Camelidae; genus Camelus; species Camelus dromedarius. Next base: position 16,748,269 of record NC_087470.1, on the reverse strand, counting down.
CCGCAGCACATTTCCTAGAACGTCTCGGGAAGGGCTCACGGCCTCCCCGACAGCGTTGAGGTGGGCAAACCGCTCCCGAGACGTTTCAAGGTGTTGCCGGTGAATCCCACTAACAAGACGCGACCGGAGAGCCGAGCGCCGTTTAGGAAAGGGCGCGCTCTGGAGGTCTCTGCATGCCAAGTCCCTTGTGGTCCAGAGATGATCAGCTTCACTTGTCTCTTCAAAGACGCAGCTTTTGATTTCACTACTTTTTCTCTCTTGTTTCTCCATTTTAACTTGGTTAATTTGGCAGGACAACCACTGGAACCACCTGGCTGCTGGCGAGACAACGTGATCACGTCAGAGGCGAGAGAAAGACAGGCAGAGAGACGCCTTCTGTGCGCCCGGCGGCTCTTCCTTGGGCGAGCGACCGTCAGGTCCGGGGCATGGGAGCTTTGTCTCACCCTCGGGGCCGGTCTCAGGGCTCCTGCGCGGCCACAACACGAAGGGGTGGCTCTTTTAAACGCAGGTCCCTGATGCAGAGGGCTTTGTGCAGCTTCTGAGCGTGCCAAGTCGGAGAGAAGAAACGCTGCCAGGCGGAGACGTCTTCACCTACGAGACGTGCTGATGGCCTCGGAGTTCAGTGTAAAATGCCCGGAGCAGGGGCAGCCCCTCCCTCCGGGCCGGAGCCCGCCCTCCACACCTTCCCTGGGCAGAGCTTTCCTCTCCCGGCGCGGCACGAGCTCACGGTGTCTAGGGAAAGGATCAGGCGTGAGGAATCGGGGGCTGCGGGGAAGGCTAGGAACACTCCAAGGCAGCCGAGAAGCTGCAGAAGCAGGAGACGGGAGGAGGGAGGGAAGCGGGTCCGGGCGGCCCAGATGCTGCCCCTGCCAGGGTGGACACATCCCATCCCATCGGGAGCCTGCCGGGGAAGCAGCCTGTCCGCTGTGTCCCGCCAGTTCGGCCGCGCAGAGCAGACGGCCCGCGTCGTAGCAGCGCCCTGCTTCTGCAGAAGGGGCTTCTGTGGAAAACAGTGCGTGGAAATGAAGGCACGCGCTCTCCTGCGGTATTTTACTGCGTGCAGCTCAGCCCCACACGTGCTGAAGCCGGACGCTGGGAGGCTGCAGGACTCTTGGTTTTTTTTTCCCCTAAGGATGAGTATGAAAACTGACCCACAAACCCCAGCGGGCGGGCGCTCACCCTGCAGTGAATGACGACCACATGCTGGGGGTCGCTGTTCAGCCAGGCCTCCTGCGCCTTGCAAATGGTGCACACCTTGTCCAGGGGCGGCGCGTGCAGCTCGGGCCAGCCCACGTCCAGGATCTGCGGGGCACACAGAGAAGGTGATGACGGTGCGAATGAGAAGGGTGCCCCGCCGTATCAGTGAACAAAGGATGCCGCGGCCGTCCAGCCCTCAGCCGCTGCCCCACCCCCAGTGGTGCCCGGGGGGACTCAGGACGGGGGGGACAGGACACTGGCCCTGGAGAGCTCAGGTGCACATCCAAGGTGACTCCAATGAGCCCAGACTTTGCACCTTCCCTTACATAAAAAAAGCACTAAATCCCTTAACCTGAGATGCCTGGTTTTCATTAATTAACAGGCACCGTTTCATGTTCCGACTACCCCGTCTTTGATGCAACATCTCATATATCCTGGCTCCTCCCCTACCCCTTCAGAGAAGTCCCTCCGAGAGATCTGAGACGCTGTCTCCCGGGCTTAAGTCCTCAGTTTCTTCCACCGAATAAAACCTCGTTCTCAACTATTAGGTTGTGCTTTTTTTTTTTTTCCCCCAGTCGACAGTGTTTCTTGCCTTCTTTTTTTTTAATTTAGCAAAATATTTCATTTTAGGGTCAAGAACAACACTGCCTGTTCCTCTTCTAAAACATAGTGGGAATTGCGGCCAGGCTGCTTTACTGCACAGAAGAACATGAAAGATTGTGTTTTCCCCCTGGGGTCTTCGCTGTTTTTCTGCGGCTGGGAGGGCAACTCGGGGAACGGCTTTCGGGAGCCGCCGAACGCCTGGCTCACGGGGAGAAGCCCCGCCTGGCCGGCCCTGGGTCGGGGTGCTTGGCCCCAGCCGCTGCCAAGATTCCTCCGCTCAGACTGCAATGGCAGCTTGGGAAAGCTCGCAAGCCACCCCTGCGCCCACTCACGGGGCATATAACTTCTCCTCAGAGGAGAGGGCCCTGCCCTGCAGGGAGGAAGGCCTCCGAACCTGGGTCACAACCGAGAAACACAGAAAGCCATCGTCACGTGACGAGGTCTGTGCGCAGACACACACGCCCCGGTCTACACCCGCGGGCGCAAGGGTGTCATCTTTGCTTTCCTCTCCTTTCTTCAGCGGGGAGGGGAGGCAGAGCTCTGTCTTCTTATAAAAGCAACAGAAATTGTGCCAAATGATGGTGCAATTCAGAAACAGGCCGGGAGCAGAGAAAGTCACACACCCCTTCCCCACTCGGAGCCGACAGCCGTACGGTGCCATGACCCCCTTGCACTGCATTTCTGTGCACACTGCGCAGAGCTGAATCCCTGTTAAGACTTAAATCCTCGCTTCTGCCTTGTTGACCAGCAGTGACACAGGCAGCTCACCGCGCCCTGCTTTGTATTCCAATGGCTCCAAATATCCCAACGTGTGGAATATATATATATATATATATATATATATACATGCACCATATATACCATAACTTACACTTACAACAATCCCCAAAATGTCCCCTAAATCTTGCCTATTAAAAAGAACACTGTACCAAAAACAAAGAATATTGAGGGGAGGGTCTAGCTCAGTGGTAAAGCACGTGCTTAGCATGCACAAGGTCCTGGGTTCAACCCCCGGGACCTCCATTAAGTAAATACATTAAATATATTAAACAGACAGATAGATAAACTCAATTATCTCATTATCTACACCCCCAAAAAAATAATGGATGGAGAGGGGAGAGCTTTGAGGTGAACACATTCCAGATCTGATTGTGGCGGTGGTCTCACACACACACACACACACACAGCTGCAGGGAAACCCAGTGGAAGCTTCATGCAGTCTGTGGATGGTACCAAGGTCCACTTCTTGGCATTAATATTTCACTCTGAGTTATGCAAGACATGACCCCCAGGGAAGACAGGGCCAGGGCTGCGTGGGATCTCTCTGTATTATTTTTTTCAACTTCCTGTGAATTTATAACTATTTTGAATTCTAGAAAGGTTAATTAAAAAAATCAGTCATAGAAAGGAGGGTATTAGCTCAAGTGGTAAAGCACATGCCTAGCGTGCATGAGGGTCTGGGTCCAGACCCCACAACCTCCTCTAAAAACAAATAAATAAACAAACCTAACTCCCCCTCCCAAAAAAAATAGATGAAACAAAATTAGTCCTGGATGTGAACAGTCCCTAACACCCCTTCTTACGTCGAATCCCACAAAGACCTGCTGAGGCGGGAAGCCCCATAAAAAGACGGGCAGGACCCCCAGGCAGGGCCACTGCTCTCCTGCCAGCACCACCCGGCTCCCTGGCCCAGAGGCTCGCTCTCACTTTTTGCCTCTGAACCGGCTTACTTACCCCTAAAATTCTATTGGTTCCCTGAGCTCACTTCTGATTGGTCCATTTGTAGTGCTTTATTTGCATGGAGCTCACTAGTGATTGGTTATTTCTCTCACTCCTGATTAGTCCATTTCCCTCACTCCTGATTGGCCCATATGTAGTATTTCATTTGCATGGAGCTCACTTCTGATTGGTTATTTCTCTCACTCCTGATTAGTCCATTTCCCTCACTCCTGACTGGTTATTTCTCTCACTCCTGATTGGTCCATTTTTACAAAGCTTGTTCCTAATTAGTCAACTTTCGTTAGACCTTATTTGCATATGATGTTGCAAAGTGGAAACTGGCACCTATAAAAGCCTGTGTAAACCTATAGCCGGGGTCCAGAGCCTGGAGTGTTAACTCCTCTGGGCCTGCTGGCGTAATAAACCTGGGTTCTCCAACCCTCCCAGTGCTGCTTGGTCTCTCGCCTGGATCCAGGTTGCTGTCACAACTGAGCTGTGACACACTTTTCTGCAGCACTGCCACAAACTACTTTCGTACAAGCAGGACAAACATCATGGACCTACCTTTGGGTTAAGCTTTGTCAGGTCATATCTCTTTTCCGAAAGGTTTAACACCTACGGGGGGAAGAAGCAGCCGTTAGTCAAACTGTCACCCTCAGGGGTCAGAGAGGAGAGACTTGCCTTCTCAGTGCCGTTTGCCTTCGAGGTATCAAGGAGGATGGAAGACTGAGGTGTATGGCGTGTAACTGTCACGGAATGAAAAACCAACAAAACAAACAGATGTTTCAGGCCGGCAGACACACCCAGAGGGCGCGGCGTTCCTGGGAGGATGGCAGCAGGGTGAGGAGATCGTCCCTGCCCTGGAGCTGCGAGGGGACCGGTCTGGGAGGCCCCAGGGCCACATGCTGTGCCCCTGGACCAGTGTGGGCTGTGGAACCGACCACACCCCTGGGAAAGCAGAAGGGGAACAAGGGGGTACTTCAGCACAGACCTGGGTCCTGGCTCTTTGCCTCCCGTGCCCTGGGACATGTGCCCTTTAGCATCTCCCTTGAAGGGCCAGCGCCTGGGGCTAACACACCTCACCCTGGAGGGTCAGTGTGCCGGTGGGGGTGCTCTGTCCCCGCAGTCACCTGTCAGAGCAGACAATTCAGATGTCCTTGGGGAAGACAGGTGCAGTCTGGGGTCCTTAGAGTTGCAGAAGACACTGCATATCTTTCCTCCAATTTTTCTGAGTTCCTTGTTCCCAAAAGTGGTGGGGACCCACACTCTTGCTGTTTGCAAGGGGGGCTGTGGCCTCAACAAGGCCCCACCAGCGTCAGGGGAGGACCTGCCCCCCAGCACCAGCCCCAGGCCCTGGCAAGACCCCTGCGGACGGTGAGTTGGAGCAGGGAGAAAGGAGGGACCAGGCTCAGCACATCCACCGCCTGGGAGGGGTCAGGAGGAGACGGTCCACAGGGCAGGTGGCCCTGGGAGGAGGACCGGACACCGCCTCCCTGCGTGGCCCTGGCCGAGCTGCCTCTGGGCCCTGCCTGGCCATTCGTCACCTGAGGGGGCTGATAAGGATGTCGGCTTGGGGTAAAGATTAGAGCTTCAATGAGATACCCGAGGCCACACTGGCAGGTCCAGGGAGGCGAGGAGCTGGAATTTAAGTCAAGTCGTGATCAGAACCCGCGGAGAACACAGACGCAGAGCCACTGACAGGCGCAAGGTTGGGGGAGACAGAGAGGGGTCGGGAAGATGCTGTCCCCCACTTCTCACCGTGGACTCCAGCCAGAGACGCCCCGCGTTTCACAGTGGAGCCGGGCAATGCCCGGTCCTCCTGGCTGACCTCAGGGGGACGGAAAGCAGGCATCCACACCAGGGAGGCCAACCACCACCCCCAACCCAGCAGGGAGGCGGGCCTGGCCCTGCCCAGCGCGGGCCCACGGGGGCCACAGGCCACATGGCTGCACTGGCCCGAGGAGACCTGGGCCTCCCCCAGGACGGCCCTGCCCGGACCACCACGGCCCTGTGAGTCCCTGCTCCCCGGGGACCTCGCTCATGACCCACGGGTCCCAGAGCACCAACCTGTGGCAAGACGGACGGATGGCCAGAGAGACCCCAGGACACAGGGGCGGCTTCCTCGAGTTTCAGCAAGCTCAGTGTCCTCCCAGCCAAACCCGTGATCAGTGTTCCCCTCAGTGTGTTCACCCTATGTCCACCTCCGTCCCCACACTCAGCGTCCCCCACACTTGGCGTCCCCCCACCCCCACGCTCGATGCCCCCCCAGCCCCGCTCACCAGGTAGTTGTCCCCGTGCTTGGACCTCAGCATGCGTGTCACCTCCTGCAGGTTGTGCAGGTAGGACTCCTCGGAGCAGCCGGCAGGGAAGGACACAGCGATGATGCGCTCGGTGATGTAGGTGAGGTCCAGCTCACGGCCGTCCTCCATGGCGGGGCTCCGCGTCGCAGGCCTGGGGGAGGGGCAGCTTTCAGGAGAGGCCCTGAGGACCAGGGCCAGGGGAGGGGGGACGTTCGCTCTGTGCACGCCGGACCTGATGCCGGCACCTGCAGGATTCTTGTCCACAGTCTGAGTACTTCCCGTCACGGGAGGGCCCGCGTCTCAGTGGCCTTAACAGACTGGGGCAGGGCGTATGCAGAGGACACGGGGCTCCTGGCGGCGCTGCGGGCCCGATGGAGATGCCTACAGAGGGCGGGCCGGGTTCAGGAAGCCGGGACCCTGGAGGGAGGAGCCTTCCTCACTCCGGGGCGTCAGGCCCGAGGCAGGGAGCCGGGAAGAAGCCGCCCATCATGTGGGGTGGGTGGTGGAGGCATCTATGCCGGCGGCCAGTCCTGTGTGCACCAGCCCCTGCCAGGTGTGGGGGCCGCAGGCCCAGGGACAGGCTGGGGAGGAATCCCAGCCACGGGAGGCGAGGGCTAATGTCTGCAGGAACCGAGGGCGAGCAGACCAGGGTGGGCGGCAGGAACCGGAGGATGGGGTCTGGGGAGGGAGGGAGGGGGGCTGAAACGCCCAGGGCATGAAGCCGGCGGAGGGCAGCCCCTGGGCAGAGCTGGCTGGTGTGGGGAGGCCTGGGGAGCCCGGGCAGCGCCCCGCTTCCCATCACGAGGACGCACTGCATGGGGGACCGCAGCCTGAGGTCCCCTCCCAGCAGAGGCCCCGGGGAGGCGGGCGGCCTCAGGGATGAACATTTCTACATTTATTTCTAAACGACAAAGACACGTTTGAGAGATATCTACTACACGGTCGAATACCCAACACCATGAACCTTTCAAAGTGGGTTTATTCAAATCTACACAACGGCCAAGGTTTTCTCCTCTGCCTTATGCCCCAGACATGGATGTGAAAAAGTTTTGATTCCTTTTTGAAAACCAAGTCACATGTTTTTTGACACTGGTGTTAAAAAACAGCAGTGTGTCCTGGACAACCGTCATCTCCCCGGGGGCCCGCCCGTGCGCGTGGGGTGCTGGCTGGGGCCGTCCCGGGCACCTGCGTGCTCCGCGGGCTGGAGTCCGTTCTGGAACTCACCCCAGGCCCCCGCCCCAAATTGCATTTCACCATCAAATCTCGGCTACGTAATTATTTACTGAACGTTTCCACAGTCAGGGATTCTAACGCTGGGCGATCACACCCAGAAAAAGAGACAGCGTCATGGCGTGGCTCCCCCTCGAGCATTCATCTTAAAACTGAAGACGACATCTCGATGACCACGGGTAACGCTGGGCGGTCTGCCCGCAGCCAGGGGCACCCCGAGGAGCCGGGGTGACCGACACTCACCTGCACGGTCTGTCACAGCACAGAGACGCGGCCGGCGAGGGGGCCCGCAGAACCTGCAGATGACAAGACACGGTCACTCGGAGTCTCCCGCCACCCATGTCGCAAGCCCCGCGGAGAGGGAGGGGCCGCGGACTTTCTGCAGCTTAATCATAAACATTGTCACAGCAGCCACTACCGGCCACCTCCCCACCTGGAGGGTCACCCACTTAGCAGGTCCTCTCGGCGCTAAGACTCCAGACACAGGGGACACGATTCTGGGAACCAACAGCGGGTGATTCCAAGAGGGACGAAGCAACACCCTGGGCCAGCGCGTGTAAATGTGCCCGTACACAGAAGGCGCTGAGTCCACGCCGGCCACCATGACGATCATCATTGTCAGCGCTGACGTGAACGAACCAGCTAATGACTGAGAGAATTCTCAATTTTATCTGCTCTTTTTTTTTTTTTTTTAAGCTTATCCAACAGCGGGGAAAGCGTCAGGTTGTAATTACTTTCCGGTTCACACGCCCTCCCCTGTGTGTGTGTGCATGTCTGTGCGTGTGGTGAGGGCTGTGTTAGTTACAGTCTAGGGAGCAGGCACAGTATTTCAGGAGATGCACCCCCAGCTTTGTGAGGAGGAGTCACCTCCGCGGTGTCAGAAGTGGGGACGCCCAGGCTCAGAGGGGTGTGCGGTCTTGTCACAGGGACGGAGGGGAGAACCCCGGGGCCCCTGTCACAGCTCTCCTGAATGCCTTCCTCCATGACCACTGCTGCCCGCCACGTCTCCACCCTGCTCTGTGGCCCAGCCCGGGACACACGCTCCGGGTGGGTAGACAGAGCCCCCGGCTCTGTGCTGACACCACTCCCAAGCCCGGTGAGGGCCCCCGCTGGGCACCTGGCTCACGTGGTCCCCACGGTGTGAAATGAAGGGACGGAGGATGAAGATAAAGGCTGTTTCAGCGATGGACACAGATGCTGTCCTGCAACCACACAACACATACCCGGGCCAGCCCCCAACCCCAGAGGTCATGAGCTCGGCCCCGAACAGACGCAGGACCCGGAAGCCCCCTCCTCCGTGCAGACATGAGAGGGGCCCCGGGCCGTCCACTCTTCCCTGGCAAAGACACGTGCCGAGGTGGTCTCCTCTAACAGAGGGGGCTGGGGACCGACGGGGCTGACTGTCCTTGGGGGCTCCCTGCAGGCTTGACAGCCGGGCCGGGCGCAGAACCACCAAGCCCTCCACCCGTTGCATCTCCCCGACCTCGCGGACCACCCTCCCCGGGGCCCCACGCTGGCTCGCCTCTGATGGCTCAGACTGCCCCTGTATACAGGAGGTGCTCAATCAACGCTGGCCACGGTGGGCTCCAGTTAGACGGGCCCCAATAATGAGATTTTTTTCCTATTAGAACAACAGAGAGTAAAATCTTAAATTTTTGTTAAGTATTGGTGAAACGTAAGCTGATCCATTTTACAAAACAGCGTGTCTGTACATATAAAAAGCCCTTAAAAGGCCTGAAGCTGGTGACTTAGCAACATGAGGGATGCTCCTGAGGAAATGACCAGAAAATCCCTAAGTTCACGCGGACAGGGTGCTCACTGCACCGAGCACAAAACAGACAACAGCCTAAGAGGGCAGCCACACGCCTCAGTGACACGGGACAAATCACGTGGCTGGGAGGGCGGCCACATGCCTCGATTACGTGGGAGAAACATGGCTGGGAGGGCAGCCACGTGCCTCGGTGCCACGGGACAGACCACGTGGCTGAGAGGGTGGCCCACAGGGGCCCGAGAGGGGCTGTGATGCCTGCCCCCAGCTGGCCACAAGCCTGCTCCCCGGGGAAGGGTGGGTGATCACACCTGCACTCACTCCCACTCGAACACACACCCGGAAACATCTGGCCAGACGGCGGGCGGACGGGGCAGCGGTTGGTTTCTGAACGTTCATCTGTATTTCTTCCTTACTTTTTCTTCTATGGACATTCTCTCCTTTCCTCCTTAGAGCACATTTTACTTCTGTAGTTGGCAGGAGGCGGCACAACACCTCAGGGTCGGCCCAGATGGAGTTCCAGCTCCCGGCGTGGCGCTCGGGCCTCCCCGCCGCCATCACGGGACTCGGATGCCCTCCTGGAAGCACCGTCTACTGTCTGCTGTTCCTTCGGGTCCAGCAGCAGCGCTCACCGTGTTGCGTTACACTGAGTGTCTGAGGAGCGCACACAACACGTCTGCCCAGTGGGCCCTGCGCGTAACTCATAACTGAACAGAGCGGCTAGCCCTCCCCGAGGCCCCACCACGGAGAGACAGCAGCAGGTCTCAGCCCTGCGGGGGCCACCGGGGCTGATGGGGACCACTGCCCGCAACTGCAGGCCAGCACCGGGGGACCGAGCCGTCCCCTGGTCCTTTCCAAACTGCCTGTGTCTTCATTAAGAGCTGCAAACTCTCGTCAGCAGGTTGTGCAAACAAATGGGGACAAAGCAAAGCAGGAGAGACAGCAACACCCCGAGGGGTGGAGGGGCCTGCGTACCTGCAGTGTCCCAGCACTGACCACCACGTGACCAGGCCGCCCCGCCACCGCTTTGCCCGCGGGGCTCCTGCCGACACAGCCCCCCAAAGCCCCCGTCTGGCCAAATGCTCCTCTCCTGGCTCGGCTAGAAGGTTCCAGAAAACCATTCGGGGTTTCCTCTGTAATTTCCCCAGAATTAAGCTCGCACGACACGTCCTGGAGGGGCGCAGGCTGGGGTCGAGCACCCCGATCAGAATCCAACACCTGGGTCTGGACGCGAGCAGCCTGACCTCGGGAAGCGACCTCTGTGACTGTTTTCTCATCTGGGAAGTGGAGGTACTGGAGGGTTGAAGGAGACACATATGCAGAGCTCAGAGCAGCCCCTGGCACGTGGGAAGTTACGGATAAACACCAAGCCCCGTGTGTGGACGCCAGGAGGGACTGGCAACTTCCGCCACAAAGGCAGTGACCAGCCGAGAGCAGTGAGACTCAGAGGGAGCCGTCCCCAAAGGCACCCGGCCAGCCAGACCGTGTCCCCCAGAGCGAGGACGCGGGGACCAAACTGATTATCTTCTTAACGCTGTCACACGTGAGCAGCGATCACGGGGGTTACCAAAAAAAGTACATGCCCCGCCCCGAAGTTAGGGAGCCACAGTGATGGCACTCTGCCCCCGACTCCATGGTGAGGAGCCGCGTTTGGTTCTGGCTGAGGCTCTGTCTGTGCTGATGTGTCCCAGACACTCAGATTTCTGAGACGCAGACACTGATGGAAGGAGGAAGGGAGGTGTCCCCAGGACAGGTGGCAGAGACTAGCTTGTCCATTAACTCCTCTGTCCCCAGAGGAGCTGGCTGGGCAGAGGTCCCAGGCAGCGGCCGCCCCCAGGAAGTGACGGACAGGGGCCAGCGGCAGGCCACGCGCTCCAGGAAACCGTCACCGCCCATTGCTGTGGGACAAGGACGGAAGCAAACAAACGGAGGAGGGCGCCGGGGACAGGCTCAGTGCCAAGTGCATGCAGTGGGGCCGCTGCAGGTCCCCCTCGGGTGGAACTTACTGTGCTGGGAAGGGGGCGTGGAGGGGCTTCCCGTCCAGAAGCAGCTGCCCTTGCGCGCCCTGCCGCGGGCCCAGGGCAGGCGGCCAGGCTGGGAGCGCGGGCTCGGGGCTCCATCACCAGGAGCTGCAGGCACACGGGAGCAGGGGGCCCGGCGTGCAGGGCAGGGACGTGGGCCAGGCTCAGGGCCACCTGCCAGGGCCCTGCAGGAACCGGAGGGACCCACAAGCCCCGCACTGAGTGGGAGGCTGTGTCCTGCTGGCACGGGAGCCCCGCCTCCAGGGGAGCTGGCTCCCCATCCTTCGAGGCAGGCGTCCCAGAACCCAGCAGGTGTCCGCCCACCTTCTGTCCTTGTTAACAAGCTCAGAACCAGGAAGCAAACACAAAAACAAGAACAAAGCTCATCACTGGACCAGAAAGGAAAAGCGGGCGCTGTGAAACCTCCGTTACGTCCGGAAACGTCTTGTTCCTTGGGCTCCGGGTTCCCAGGCAGCCAAAACAAGAGGGAGGTGGCGCCTGGACGCACGTCAGACCAGGAGGACAGCAGGTGACCCAACCTGCCTGGGGCCGGACGCAGCCGGCTCACTGGACGCCGGAGCTGCGGGCGGGGACAGGGAGCCGCCCAGACCAGAGTCCCGGCCCTGCTGTCAGACCCACCCCCACCAGCTGTCTACACTGCAGGCTGGCAGAGGGGCTTGTCCCCTAAGTTGAGAGGGAGATGCACGTGGCTCATTCTATAATCACGTCTTACACAGGTTTCCCTTCGTATCAAGTATTTCCTACCGGGGCGTTTCCTCCCATGAGGACCACGGGGAGGGCGGGGGGCCCACGTGGCCCTCACAGCCCCGCCCCTGGCATGACGGCCTTGGGGGGCTCTGGAGGAAACTACGGGGGTCTCCACCTGGGCCAGCGCCGTCCCCGCAGGACAGCAGGGGCTTCCTGAGTGGGACCGTGGGGGCGAGGAGTCACCTGGCCACCCGTCCCTTTACCTCCACATCAGCGGGATTTTCTACCCCTCTGAGCATCGGTTCCCAGCCCTGTGAAGTGGGCGGGCAGTGGCCATCTCACAGGCCCCCTGGGAGGACGGAGAGGTCCAGAAGCCCCAGTCCCAGGGCTCAGAGCCCGACCCTTCACCGTCGTGGCCCGCGATGGGGAGGGGGCTCAGCCCAACTCCGGCATTTCACATCATGATGATGAGGCGCCCCGAGGACGGTGGGCATGGAGGACTCGCGGGGCGGGGCCCCAGCTCTCAGAGACACGCCCAGTTCCCAACAGCAGCCTCCGGACGGCGGCCCAGCCTGACGTGAGTGACGCAGGACGCTCGGAGCAGGCCGGGGTGACCTGTGGCCCAGGAGAGACCCGGTGCCCTCTTTAGAACGTCCGTCACTCACCCCGGGCCAGGTCGGCTCTCCACAGAGGGAGGGCGTCTGCAGCAGGGAGGCGAGGCCACTCCGGGGGGCCCAGCCGGGCAGCGTCTGGCCCTGTAGGCCCACCCTGCCCCAGCCCAGGCCTCCCACCAGGACGGCCCCACTGAAACCGAGGGGCAGCAAAGCCACCCCACACAGCCAGAGACCCTCAGGTGCCAACAGCACGGGCCGAGGGGCAGGCCCCCCCGTGGCCAGGATCTGGCCTGAGCGCAGGGCTCAGGGTCCCAGGAGGGGCCCGAGGAGCCCGCCAGCCTGCCCTGCTGGGATGGCCATGCAGCCCAGGACAGGACGGTGCCTTCTTGGGCTCCAGGACAAACCACGGACCAACTTCAGCTGGAGGAATTGGGCTCAGAGTGGGTCAGGGAAGAGACCGGCAGAGGCGTCCCCACCAGCCCCACGCGCTGGACTCACGGAGGCAGACCAGGGCCTCCGTCCTCTCACACGTCTGTCCAGTGACACACAGCGAGGGGCAGCCCCTGCCGGGCGGGCCCTGGACAGACAGTGCGCAAATCAAAACCAGTCCCCACGGGATTGGCCGCCAGCTCCGAGGACCGAGGGCGTCCCGCGCAGGGCCCGCATGTCTGTGGAAATAAAGGAAGGCCCTCGAGGGAGGCCCAGGAGCCGAAGGCCGGGTCTGCAGGCCGCTGGCCCCCTCCCCACGCCCCCTCCCCGAGCAGGGGTCTCCCTGCAGAGGGCGGCCGGGGAGCCCTGGTCAGGCGCACACCAGGGGTCCGGAGAAGGCAGGCCTGCCGTCTGGGAGAATCTCTGAAACAAGGCCCCCTTTTGACAGGCGAGGGTATTCCCCACGTTTGAGATGCTTACCATGGGGGGCTGGTAAACAGAAACTGTGGAATTACAGGCTGGATGACAAGGGATTACGTTCAATAAAAGACAGACACATGTTGCATTAAAATGGAAAGCGGGTCTTGGCTGCAGCAGCCAGAAAAGCCACGTCAAAGCTTGGGTCCTTCGGTCTGCCGACTGGAATTAAACTGTCTTGCCCCCAAGAACCAAATAAAGAGGTCCCAGCGAAGCAGCCCTGCAGGCCCCCATCAGTCCCTGGCTGGTCAGCTCTGCATCCTGGGAGGGGAGGAGGCATGGTCAGCGGAGCTCAGACCCATTCAGAATGGGTAGACCCAGGGCAGGGAGCTGACCCAGAGGGCTGGTGCAGCCAGATCACCTCCAGGGTCCCTCTAAGCTTTCACAAAGCCCTGGGGAATGCCTGAACGGGGACTTTTAGAGGCGTCATCACGGGTGGACATTATGCAAAAACAGGACAGGGGAACCTGGGGCGGCCACACCGGCCACTCGCGGGCGAGTCCTGAGCCATCAGGTGTTGGAAGAGAGGACAGTGCAGGCCGGTGAGCTGGCTGTGGACCGTGAACACGGCAGGCAAACCGTACGAAGGGAAACAGCTCCCGGTCGCTGGGCCTCCGTCCCCGGCCCCTGAGCCCTGAGCTCACATGCAAAGCCCCACCCCGGACGTCACGTCACTTCATCTGAAAACGCTTCAATTTGCATCTTCAGGAAACAGACATCTTTTGTAAATACAACCGCAAAATACATTAGCCACCCCTCTTTAATGCAAACCAAACACGCAATCATATTTGCACACAAATGTGTAATCAGTGCTCAGAGGTCCCTGTCTTACAAGTTTCGCTCTGGTTTTGTTTGGTTACGGTCTGACCGTCTGATTCGGAATCAAGTCCCACCACGTTGATTTAATCCGTCTCTTCAGTCCCGTTACCATGCAGGGACCTCCTCCTCCTCCTCCTTGTCTGGCAATTTATTTGAAAACCACAGGGGCTCTGTTCACCGAGTAAGAATTTCCCCATTCTGGAAGCCGCTGACCGCGCCGGAATTATCTCCCAGGTCGCCCCGGCCCTGCGTTTCCTGCAAGCTGAGGGTGGGCCTGGCCTCGCTGCAGTTCTGGTTTCTCCAGAAGGGACCCAGCGGGCGGGCAGACTGCCCTTCACGTGAGGCCCACGTGACCTCACCCGCTTCCTTCTGTGACCGAGGAGTCTACGAAGGTCACAGCCTGGACCCGCGGTCCGGTGACCAGCGTCTGAGACACGGGCTGGTCTCAGTCCACCTCTTTCTTAACATTCGGCAGCAGCCGGAATTCCTCACCAAACAAAAACTTTCTCTCTTCATCTATTTTTAACCCTGAAGTGCTGTTCGTGCAAGAAGAGAAGCTTAAACATTTTCTGCGTCTCTGCACCCAATTCCACGAGCTGGCCCCCCAGCACCCCATCAAGGGTAACAAACAAGGACTTGTCGTTTCTTTAAGCACCTGTTAGGTTGTGCAGGTCAGAGAAGGACGCCTCGCCGTCACAAAGCTGAAGCTGCGACAGCCCGGATGGGGGCCCCTGATCCCGGCTTCCACGCCTGCTCCAGACCCAGTTATGGAGATTAGACAGGGCTGCGGGGGGGGGGGGTCCGGGGCACATAGACCCCGGGGGAGGGTCTAACTCCACCCCCCTGGGCTCCCAGACGGACGGGCAGGGTCACCCTGCCCCCGGCCGCTGCTCCCCAGCAGAGACAGATTCTGGGGAGCTTGCTGCTGTCTTTTTCGAACCAGCCCTTCTTGCGGGTGAAAATACACTCCGGTAATTCAAGTGCTGTGGGAACCCGATTCGGGGCATTAAAAAAAGCAGCAACGGCTTCCCTTCAAAAGTCCTGCAGTTCCCACCACCGATCACCCAGAACCTCGGTCTCCACGCACCCCCACGGTTAACCCCTCAATGGCCACGGGTCCCAGGCCATGAGGGAAAGCAAGCCCCACCAAGCTGCTCCTCCCCGCCCGCTGCAGACGTCCAACCTTGGACGTGGGGCAGACCCACCTGTCCCCTGAGGACACTTCCTCGGCCCTTTACTGGGGGGAGCTGCCACTCTGGAAGCTGTCACCCCGGAGCGTGGACGGGGGGACGCGGGGCCGTGTGGGCCACCTGGCGGTGGGTGGGCAGGGGCGCTGACGGCCGACGGGACGGGAACAGACGGGGTGAGCGTCCCTGCGGATCTGATAATCAGCCGGGCTCTGTGCTGCCCCCGGGTTAGGTGTCCCTGAAGCATCTCCTCAAGGTCCCCACACCTGCGGGGGGGCCTGGCCACCACCAACAGCAGGTGGCCCGCCGGCCTTCAAATCCCAGGACAAGGCGGTAGCTTAAATGGGCTTTTTCTTAATTTGTGGAGGGCGGTCCCTCGGCCTCCAAAGTGAGACGTAAGGGCAGGCTCCGGATGGCCGACCTGGAGGGAGGCCCCGCTAAGGAAAACCAGACGCAGCCTGGCCCCTTCCCCGCCACCTTTCCCAGAAACCCGGGCAACTCTTCCCCCTCCCGGGGCTGAACGAGGTCACAGGCCAGGGTGTTGCTTCAGGTGTGGGAGGGAGCGGGGCCTGGGGCTAGGGGAGGGCAGAGGCAGGTGCCTCTTCCCGGGTGTGTGGGGGCGGGGGGCCACGACGCAGTGGCACCCAGAGGCCGGGGCAAAGGTCAGGCCCTCTCCCCTAATGGGAACGGGCTGGGCTCTGCCAGTCTGGCCTGGAAGGAAGGGAAGGGGTCTCCACGTCCCACCTGGGCCCACGGGGACTTGACGCCAGTCCAGCTCCCAACCTCCACGGAGGACTCATGACAACCAGTGCGCAACTGAGAACTGCAGCGGCGCGGTGACATCACCAGCCCAGCCCCGGAGCCCGTGCACCTGCTCTGGGACGGCCGGGGGCGGGGGGTCAGCACCACTGAGAGGGCCCTGGGCACACGGAGCCCCCAGGCCACATCTCAACTCAGGTTCACCCGATCCTCAACGCCCCTGCCCTTCCCCCGAGCTGCACATCCCAGGACACTCTGTGCACCCGTCCGTCCGTCCTTGCCAAGATGACGCAGAACCAGCCAGCGTCTGTGGAAGTGGCAGCAGGAGAAACGGCCGGAGGCTCCCCGAGAGCAAACACAGGCCCTCCAGCCGCCTGTGGGGGTGGGGGGGGGCCCACACGCGCTGACCTCACATGCGCCCCCTCCTACCCCTGTGACCCGGGCCCCTCCCGCAGAGGTGCGCCCAGCACGCCCCTACCACCCTAGCCGGGCCGCAGGTCTGGACAGCCCATGTCCGCGTGGCTGCGATTCCCAGGACACAGCGCTTCTCACTCAGCTGAGACCCTGCCGTCTAGGCACCCCGCCTCCAGACTTCGGAAGTTCACTGCAGGGGCCGCAGGAGAACCAGCACCCCAGGAACACCTGCACTGAGTGACCACGGGGACAAGAAGTTCACGCACAGTCTGCGTGGCTGCAGCCGGCAGGGGAGACCGGGGTTCCCTGAGCCCCAGGGACACTTCCTTATAAGTCAGCGTGGGACAGGAGGACCGTGGGAACGGTGCTGTTTCTACCTAATTCTGCAATAAAATAAAGGGAACGTGCTCTGAGGAGATGCCTTCTCCTCCATCCCACGATTCCAGTCACGCAGTCGGGTGCAACAGCTCAGTGCTTCGGAGAGAATGGGTCATGGGCCACCAGAGGGAAAGGTGACCCTGACAGCCTGTGCTTACGGGCACGTGTCCTGAAGTCACGCCTCCCTTGGGTCAACCTCGCCGCTCACGGTCACGTCCTCTCTGCCTTTGTGAGTTTAAGCAAACCAGGCTGGATAAAGTCCACACACACACGCAGCTGCCAGCACCCAGCTTGCACACGCCAGCCTCAGACGGTAACCTGACTCCAGGTGTCACCTTTGGCAGAAACTACCCATTGTCCTCACTTTAATTAAACAGAGACAAACAGCCATCTGCGTTCGGTAAACGGAGGACTCAGATTTCAGAAGCTGTTCTCGCACAACCTCTCCTCCAGTGCGAGAAACCGCCAGGGCCAAGCAAAGACAATGGGGGAGCCAGTGCCAGCGCCAGGTGAGGGCCCGCACCTGCGTCCGAGCCGCGCCCGCGCTGCCCGCGGGCCGCCCCGACCGCCCCCTGCACGCGGCCCGTGGCCTCTTTCAAGGACGGCGGCGGCTCTGAAGAGCGTGCACCTCTCAGACTCGCGCGGGGCGGCTACTGGGGGCCTCTCCTGCCAGGGACGGCGGCCCCGGGGGTGGCCCGTGGGTGTGGCTGGGCGGCTGGTTCAGACACGTGGACCCAGGGTCCCAGTGACAGCGACACCTGCCCCCCAGCAGAGTTTCCGTTGGTGCACTGAGTCCACGCCCTCGGGCAGCAGGGAAAAGGCAAAGATAAGGTGGAAAAACAAACAGCCCTGCTTTGGACAGTCCGTAAAAGCTGTCAGGCCACGTTTGGCGCGTCACAAGGCCGGCGTCATAAAAGGCCCTGTGATCGCCCCCGCCCGCCAGCTGCATCCTGCCCGCAGGCTCTCTCCATCGGCTTCCGGGCAGCCTCTGTGTGGAGGGGCCCCCACCCTCCCGCAGCCAAGGACACGCTCTGGAACTGACCAAACTGGTTCCGTCCCGGCCGACGGCAGAAAAGCAATGATCCAAAACAAGCCTCCAACGCCGAAGGCCACGGGGACTGAGGCCGCCCTCCCGAAGCCGCCGGACCCCGGCAAGGCCCTTTCCCACCCACGGTGCCCGCTCCGGGGGCCCAGCCCCCGCTGAGAATCTCCACCCGGAACTTCCCCCCATCCGCGCAGGGGCCCGCGGGGCACGTGGGAGCGGCCCCACTCTCCAGGAGAGGGACGTGGCGCCCGGAGCGAGAGGACTCAGGCCAGGGTCACTCGCTGTCCTACGGTCACGGGCAGGGGGGACCCGCCGGGCTCCGGCCCCCCGTTCTGTTCCACACTGTGTGTGTGAGCGGCGTGCGCGTCTCCAGAGCGGCCAGGACACACGCGGGACTCAGTCCTGGCGACCCTGCCCCCTCGCCCATCGCTAAAGATCATAGTCACCCAGCAAAGCAGGGAGGCACCCGCCGCACGAGCCGGCAGAACCCATCCCGGGCGAGGCCCCCGGGTGTGACCCAGAGAGACAGCAGAGCATCCAGCCACGTAAAGCCACAGAGCCTATGTCTGCCGCCCCCCAAAACAGTCCCTGGACTGGATCTGGGCGCTGCAGGTCGGCACCCGTCCCCGCCGGCACAGCCCGCACCGGAGAGCGTAACTTCCCACGGGGCACTGTCTCCCCCTCCGCGCTGCGAAGGCACGTGCCAATCACGCCGCGTCCCTGCTGCGCGGCTCCCAGGAGAGCCGGAGCACGTTTCGTCAGCGAGGTTTCCATTCACAGAGGGAGTGAATCCCAGAAGGTAACTGTCACGGATCCAAAAGGTTTCCATTTTTAGCCCGTGTGTTCCTGGAACCCCACACCCACTTTTTACATCAGCGAAATAAACCAAAGGGCCTGCTACCGGGAACATTCTAGAAAAGCGGGCACCAGGGCAAACGGCCAAGGGTGCGGATGCGACCCGCAGAGGAAGGGTCCTTGGTTCGTTCGCGTGTCCCCAGGGCACCCGCCTGGCTGACAAAGACCCTGGCAGAGCAGAACCGCGGGCCCGACGCAGTCACAGGAAGCCGGCTGGCACCCCCGACGCCTCCGCTCTGGCCGGAACGGTGAACGGTGACCGGGGGTGTCTGAACGCTCGTGCCGCAAGCCAACACCCCAGGAAATTCAGCAGACCCGGCGGCTCGGAGACCTAGAGGGAGCTGAGGTGCAGCTGCCCCGCCACCTCCCGGGAGGGCTCCCTGCACACGGCGACATCCCACAGCAGCGGAGCGCCCCCAGGAGAAGGGGCCCCGCACCGTAGGGGACGGGATGCAGCCGGTCAGGGGGCCGACCCAGACGTGTGGGAAGGCACAGTCACACCCAGAGATGGCCACCGAGCGCAGCCTCGGGGAACGAGGAGGCAGGACACCTGCTCCCTAAGGCGGAGGCAGACGGCTGCCTGCGACCACCGTGGATACAGGAGGGACGGGACGGGGACAGGTCCCTACGGACCCTGTGCGCCTCAGCCAAGGGGGCTGGGCCGGGGGCTGGGGAGGCCTGACACCCTCATCTCCGCAGGGCGTTTTCACATGGTGACATTGCACACCGTGTTCAGCAAACATGAAAAGTACTCAAAAAAAAACGCTACAGTTGCTAAAAATGAGGGAAGTAAAATCAAAATGCGTGGATGTTAACGTGAACAAAAAGCAGTCTTTCCAGGTATAGAAAATAGTAAGTTTTCAAAATGGTTTTGAGTTAAAAAATAAAAAGAAAGGGCAGCTGGGGTCTGGAGCCCGGGGGGCACGGAATCATCACCGACGTCCTCTCCAGCCACACGGACAGAGTGGTCCCTGCTCAGGTGTCCCTGTGGGGTTCAAACACTCAGAAGCAGGGCCAACAAGCCTGTCTCGCCTCGAACGTCCAGGGGCCAGCAAAAGAGGCCAAGATCGGAGGCGATGGCTGCTCAGGGTCTGCGGCCTGGGGAGCCTTTACCGTTCTCAGCCCCGTGCCCCCGTCTCTGGGTGAGCCGAGGTGGCCTTCCGTGGGGCAGTGCAGGAACTCAGTGAAGGTAACAGAGAAAGAAGTGGGACCAGGCTCTCAGGTGGCCTGGTCGGGCCCGTGGTTCCCAAGGTGGCATCCGGAAGGCTGGCGTCACCTGGAGGTGCGTCCGTGCTGATCCTAAATGCCAGGCCCACGGCGCCAGGAGTTCCTTGGCCGGTGCGGGCCCGGGCAGGGAAAGGCTGCCTCTGTGCTTTCTGCCCCGAGAAGTGACACCGTGTGGGCGCCCCCAAAGCTCCACCAGACACAGCCGGCCACTTACACCACCCTGCCCGCACCCGTCCCACCACTCCCCCTCCAGCAGGGACAGGCACCCCCCCAGTTTCCGGGAGGAAGCCACACCCAGGACACAGAGCTGAGCCCCTTGGAAGGCGTCCACTGCTGCTGCAGGGAAGGCGCCCCTGGGTGTAGACGCCGCCAGGCTCTCAGCCATCAGAGGCACCGGAAGAAGGCAGGTGGCAAAGTTCCACCACGACTTTGGTTCTGTACATGGCTACACCGGGGCTCAGGGCGCGGGGTTGCTTCCTCTCTGGGAAGCACCGCGGACTCACCCAGCAGGTGGCCCGGAGGAGACACGGGCACACCTGTTTCCTCCCCGCACAGGTGAGGCTAGGGAAGGCAGGCGCCCCCACGGCGAGTCACCTCCGCGTGTGGGAATCCGGCATCCTTTGGTCCTGCGAGCCCCCACTCAGTCCTCCACACCAGGCTGAACCCCCGGTCGCCAACCATCAGGGTCAGCAGACAGCACCCAGAGGGACCAGGCCGTTCAAAGAACATTTCCACTTAAAAAGCAGACAGCCATTCATGTTTGCCAAAGACACAGCGTCATCGCTGTGTTTACCTTCCATCTGACAGAGCGTCCTGTTCCGGAGCCGCGGCACCGTGCCACCCACACAGAACCCTGGGCACAGGGCTTTGCCCGCGCCTTTATCACTAAGAGAAACAGGCAAGCGGCATCTTTACGTCACAGCCGGGGAACTCGGGCTCAGGGACTGAATCCTGGAAGGTAACTGTCACGGATCCGAAAGGTGCTCTTACGGAGGCGTGCACGGTTCACTCATCTTCAGGACGGCGTGCACGTGACCAGTGCGGGGAGGTCCGGGGTCCCTGCGAGCCCCGTGAGTGGAAGCTGCAGCTAACCAGACGGACGGGACCCTCGAGGGACCGGAAGGCTCCCCAGAGAGGGCACGGCAGGAAGAGCCCCAGGGGAGGCCGAGGGCTTACCTGTTCCAGGTGGGCTCGTGCACAGTGGGGACTCACCACCTGGAGGGAGAAGAAACACGGTCAGCAGGTGCGTCCTCTCTCTCCAGGGAAAACGAGGCATCACGGCCAGGTGAGGCTCCCACGCCCGCATCCACCCCGACCACAGGCACGGCCCCAGAGCCCCAGCATCGCAGGACACAAAGACCCGACTTAGCGAGTGCAAGCTTTGGCTCACTTCTTTTGTAAAGTCGGGGTGCTGTTCGGAGACTGCCTGAAACCAGGGCGCCTGCCCCCAAGAGAAGTGCCCACGGCTCGTAAACACAGACCCTCATCTCTAATGGGGGGGACCCAGGGGACTCCCAGCTGGTGCCAGCCCTCCTCACCCAGCAGTGGGGGGAGCGGGGCCAGGAGAAGGAGGCGGGGCTCCGCCTGGGGGTCTTGCAGCCGCCCCCCACCCCCCCCCACAAACACATCCAGGGCTCCCATTCTCCATGAAGCAACCGCCTTTCCCAGAACGATTTCCACAAGCGGAACTGAAAACAGAGTCGAACGGGAGGCAAGCTCAGCGCGGACACTTCACCCTAGGCTGGAGCTCCGAGCGTGAGCCGGTGGGAGGGGGTCCCTTTGGCTCCACCACCGGCCCCTGCAGATGTGAGTGCACGGAAGAAGACACGCGGTCCAGCGTGATGAGGCCACCGCTGCAGTCAGGTCATGAGAGACACAGCTGCCGGCAGCCGGGACGACAGACCCAACGGAGATAAAGACCCCGGAGCAGGTGGGACCCCTGCTCCGCCCCTCCTGGCCACGGGGCCTCGGGCTCTGATCACCCTGGGCCTCGACTTCGTGGTCTGAGAGCCGCAGGGAGCAGGAGCCTGTGGTCTCAGAACAAGGCAGCCTCCCTAGGCAGGCAGGGCGGTCGGCAGGGGAGGGGACCAGCTCGTGCGGCTCCGGAAGGCCCAGATCCCGGCACTGCAAGCCGGACCAGCTCCCATGAGCTGCCTCCTGGCTCTGTTCCCCCAGGACTCCTTGCATCCCCATCCTCAGAGGCTTTTCTAAAAGTGTGCATGGCAGAAGAAACCACAGGGATCTGACAAACTGTCCTTGTGGGCTGGAGTGTGTGGCCGGTGACCTTGGCTCCTGCCACAATGACTATTTATAGCTCCTATACCAAGGAACTTCTTTTGCCAAGCTCCTCAAGGAACATGACACACAGTCATTCATTTGTCTGGGACGTGTCATTACTCCCCCAGGACTCTGACTCACGCTCTCGCCTGGGGCAGGGCCCTCTCTCTGGGACCCCATCCCCTCCCCTACACCCAGCAGCCCCTCCCCGCACACTCCACAGCCCCTCCCACTGCCCAGAGTGGCTGACCCAACAGTTGGCTTTGCTCGACACTGAGAATTCCCGGGAAGCAGGAACAATCTGGAAAAGCAGGGCGTTACAGGACGGTGCTGGCAGTCAGACCAGGAGCTCCATGGTTACTGGAGCAGGATGACTAATTCCATCCTTTGTCCAGTTTTCATTTGGTACAGGCTTGTGTCCTGGTGCCTCACTAAACACTTGACACAGGTGAGGAACGTGCAAGGAATCAGAGCTCCCATCTTTGAAAAAATCACTATCTGAATTCCACACAGTGGAATATTATTCAGCAATAAAAAAGGAATGTGCTATCAGGCCATGAAAAGACCTGGACGACCCTCAACTGCTGATTCACTAAATGGAAGAAGCCAACCTGAAAAGGCAAGGTACTGAATGAGTCCAACTTTGTGGCGTCTGGGAGAGGAACAACCGTGGAGACAGTAAAGGAGATCAGAGGTTGCTGGGGACCCCCCCCCCGAGGCCACAGGGGTGCAGGCCCAGCCTGGGGAGTCCTCCAGAACACAAGGCAGGGCTCTGTGCTCTGGGCACCCCCGGGCTCCCCGCTCCCCGGCCAGCACAGCGAGTCTGGGCTGTGGTCACGTCACTGAGAGCTGTGCCAGCTGCACCAATCTTGTCACTTTTGCGGAGTGCCTTCTCCTGTCAGGCACACGTTACTACACAAACGGACAAGCCCTCAGGGAGCAGACAGTCCTCCCACACGCCACATGGACTGTCCCCTCCGTCAGTCCATGAGCTGGCATGTGGTGGGGTGAGTGGGGTCCCCAGCTCAGAGGAGCAAAACTCCCCGGGGTTCCTGCCAGAAAGGGGCCAGAGGACCGACTCCGACCCTCCTGCCCGTCTTTCACACGCACTGCTGTGCAAGGCAGACAGCAAACATCTGAGGAAAGGCCTCAGGACAGAATGCCTGCAAATGACCATGCACAGGACATACCGACTCGGAGACGAGGGCGTCTGGGGGGAAGCCACCGGCTGGGAAGAGAAAACTAACATTTGCATCAGCACTGCAGACACCTGACTGAGTAAAGGCCACCGACCACTGGACACATGGACACCCATTCCTTCCACGTGGCACAAAGAACCCCAGGATGGGAGCTACCTGCATGTGACATGTCCTCCCTTCCAGTAAGGAAGAGGGGGCAGCTGACCACAGCCTGGCAGCACCCGGAGCTGGACCACCGTGCTCGGCACTACGGGTGTGAGCAGAGTGCAGTCAGCACCCTGGCTGCACCTCCTGGAGCCTCAGGCGGCCCCCAGCTCCCAGCTCTGCATCCTGACCACAGAGGCAGAAGCACCGGGCTCCCGGGACCCAGGGCTGCAGCCACACAGCTGCAGGCTCCCCACCTGCCCCTCTGACCTCCAGGCCCTGCCTGCCTCCCAGTCGGGAGCAGCGCGCTCTCAGGATGGAGGCCCCGAATAACCATGCGGTGGCCGTCCAGGGTTCAGGTCGTGTCAGGAGCGGCAGCGCGAACTCACGGCTTTCCCTCCCGGGCCGCGGTGCGACCTGTGACCACACGCCTCGCAGTGCCGTCAGGGCTCCTGCTATTTTCATGGGACAAACACGGGGGCGCTAGGGCGTTTCCAGGCGGCCTGGGCACCCTCCGCGTGAAAGAGTCTCTTCAGCCTTTGCAGGGCCGCCCCCACTCACTGATGGGGCCGAAAACCAAGGGGGCAGCCAGCACGCATTCGGGACTGGGGAGGGTGGGGGTCCCGACGCGGCTCTGTTCCTCGATCCCATCCTGTGTGTGCGGCCCACAGACCTAAGTGCATGGTGAGTGTGCTCGGGGGCACCAGGCACCCCTCAGGGTCTGGGCAGGCGCCTCCCCTGAGCAGCCCCTTCCCCGCCCAAGTGGCGGGAGGAGGACAGCTTCCTCCAGCAGCCGCAAGGCCCGGGATGCACGGAAAGCGACGAGCCGATGGGGATGCGCAGAAGGCGACTCAGGTGCAGAGACGAGCGGACGGGGAGGCACCTGCAGCGATGCGCGGAGGGAGACAAGCGGACGGGGAGGCACCTGCAGGGATGCGCGGAGGGAGACGAGCGGACGGGGATACAGGGATTGGAAATGCATCTGCACGAATGCGCAGACCGGGATGTATGGAAAGAGAGGAGCGGAAGGGATGCACCTGCAGGGATGCTCGGAGGGAGATGCACGGAAGGAGACGTGCGGAAAATGCGCAGACGGAGATGCAGGGATTGAGATGCACGAAAAGGGATGTACATGCACGAATGCGCAGACCAGGCTGCGCGGAAGGAGATGCGCGGGAGGAGATGCGCAGACGGGGATGCAGGGATTGAGATGCACATGCAGCGAGCGATGCACGGACAGGGATGAACCTGCACGAATGCGCGGAAGGAGATGCGTGGAAAGAGATGAGCGTCAGGGATGCACCTGCTGGATGCGCGGAGGGAGATGCGCGGAAGGAGACGGGCAGACGGGGTTGTAGGGATTGAGATGCACCTGCACGAACGCTCGGACCGGGATGTGCAGTTCGGTATGTGTGGACGGGGATGCCCTGGCCCAGTCCCAACAGGTCCAGGCACACCTGCAGGCCCTTCTCGCCGCCGCACAACCCGGGAAGCTGCTGAGCGTCCCGTCTGGGCCACGTAGGTGCGACGCTGGGTCCAAACTCCACATTCCTCCCCTGACAGGAACGGAAGCCTCGGTAAGGGTGTCAGGGAGGCGACGTTGAGGGAATGGGGTAGGAGGCAGAGCCAGCGCCCACTAGTGACTAAGGAAGCCGCAGAGGGGGCCCCAGAGGCCTGCACTTTATGGCCCTGTCACAGGTCCATGTGGGGCGAGTCGCCGTTACCAAGGACGACCACAAACAAACAGGGCTGCGCCCAGCCGCACCCGCCTGCAGGGCGCCTGCTGCCTGCCCGTATCAGCAGCCTGCCCCGGAGCCGCCGGGTGGGCCAGTGGGCAGGACAGAGGGGGCCTTGCAGGCGGGAGCAACGGTGCCCCGGGGAATGGGAGTGAGTGTGCCCATGTGACTGTGCGTGTGACAGTGAGCGCACACCCCACAAAGACGCAGCCTGCACCTGGCTTCCGAGGGAGCTGCAGTGCTGCGGATGCCCCGGGGCCAATGCGGGGCTCCTTCTCCAGGAGGAGTGCGGCCGTCTCTGACAGCCCCCCGGGGCGCCTCCGGTCACCCCGCCAGGAGACACAAGACACGGGGCCGGGAGGGGGACGCAAAGACCCCCACTCAGGGCAGAGGCGCACACCCTTCCCTGGGAGCCCGCCCGCTTCCAGGGTGAAGAAGCAGGGTCCGAGCGGGCGGGGTCCACAGCAGCGCAGAAGGGCTTCCGGGCGCCGGGCATGCTACATCTCTCCACCTGGGATCTGATCACACAGGTGCGTCCAGCATCAGAACACATTGGGCTGGACACTTAGGACATGGGACTTCTCCGAATGTGGGCTTCGATTTTAAATAGAAGTTGATTTTCAAATATATGCTTAGTTTCCAGTGCCACAGAGTCGGCTGGATGGAACAGAAAAGGCTGAGGACCTTAAATTCTGGAGCACCCCTGCCCGATTGACTCGGGGAGCCCTTGCTCTGTGAACTCAGCCTTCCTCGGCTGTGAAATGCGGATCCCACCTCCTGGGGGATGCAGGGCCGTGAACCAAGAGATACCAGGAGCGGCTTTGATAAAGCGGGTGGGGGGGCACCCAGGTCCCTACAAGAGGGGGACAGTGAAGGAAGACCATCCCGTTGCACTGGGGGACACTCCCTGCAGAGCACAGATAGTGTGTCCTGGCAGCAGGGCTGGCTCTGGAATCACCCGCAGCAGGGAGCGAGCTGGCATTTGCCTGGGTGGGTCCAGGAGGCGAGGACACCTGAAAGGTGGTGTCCCACGGCGGGGACAGGACCCCCGCCGCTCCCCGGAATTCCATGTGCTTCTGGGGAAGGACCTGTCTGGATGTCAGGTCTGGCAGGTAACGTGGAAAACAACTTGCCCAGTGGTCTTAGCGAATGAAGGAGCGTGTTTTGCTTCAATTTACTCATACTCAGAATAAAAGTTAAGGTCCTGGCCAAGGAGAAGGCACATGGGGACAATGGAGGGGACCCCAGCACCGAGCCAGGACTGCCCTGAGGACCCCCAACAGCAGGGCAGGAGCAGGGTACCCATGCACCTACCCCGCGTGGAGCACCTGTCCCTGGCCAGTCCGTGCCCCACAGGACCGCTGCAGGTGTCCTCCTCGGGGGGGGGGGGTCCCGCCCATCACACAGGCGCCAGCCCCTCCCCTCACCCTCCCACACCAAGCCCCCTCCCCCCAACACTGCAGGCTGACAGCTGCATGGCCAGGGCGTCCTTGCAGCCAGGGACCCAGGGCCCAGGACAGGGATCAGGACACCATCCCTCAGGGTTGAACACCTCGACCAGACTGGCCCAGATAACAGTGTCTCTGTGCACAAGGTGGGCAGAGCCAGGACACACGGGACCACGAGCTGCACCGAAACTTCAGGACAAATAAAGGGGGGACGTTTCCTTTTTCTTAAAAGAAGAGCTTAAAAATGATACGGCGCCACCCCCACGACTTTTTCACACCCTCCTTGTTGCAAACAGAAAGGAATAAAAGACGCAAACAGAAACAACAGTTGCTTAAGGATGGAAATGGTGCTGTCCACAAAGGGGGATACCGAGGGGATTCCCCCAAAATACCTAAAAGAACACAATTTACATGTCTAAAAATGGGACAATGAGCAGCCTGGCCTTTTCCAACTGTCCTCTGATCCAGGGAAGGTCTGAGGAGAAAAGGAAAAAGTGACAAATTTTAAAAGCTTGCAACTTATCACCAAATCTTAAAAGAGATTCAATTAAAAAAAAAAAAAGAAAAAAAGTAGGGTTCCTTCTGGATATACGCCCAGGAGCGGGATTCCTGGGTCATATGGTAAGTCTGTTCCTAGTCTTTTGAGGAATCTCCATACTGTTTTCCACAGTGGCTGCACCAAACTGCATTCCCACCAGCAGTGGAGGAGGGCTCCCCTTTCTCCACAGCCTCTCCAGCATTTGTCGTTTGTGGATTTTTGAATGATGGCCATTCTGGCTGGTGTGAGGTGATACCTCATTATAACTTTGATTTGCATTTCTCTGATAATTAGTGATACAGAGCATTGTTTCATGTGCCTATTGATCATTTGTATTTCTTCCTTGGAGAATTGCTTGTTTAGGTCCTCTGCCCATTTTTGGATTGGGTTGTTTGGTTGTTTCTTACTAAGTCGTATGAGCTGCTTATATATTCTGGAGATCAAGCCTTTGAAGGAACCCTACTTCAAAAAGACACCTGCACCCCAATGTTCACAGCAGCACTATTTGCAATACCAATGACATGGAAACAGCCTAAATGTCCACCGACAGATGACTGGGTAAAGAAGAGGTCGTATATTTATACAATGGAATACTACTCAGTCATAAAAAATGACAACATAACGCCATTTGCAGCAACACGGATGTCCCTGGAGAATGTCATTCTAAGTGAAGTAAGCCAGAAAGAGAAAGAAAAGTACCATATGAGATCGCTCATATGTGGAATCTAAACAAAAAACAAAACAGAAATACAAAACAGAAACAGACTCATAGACATAGAATCAAACTTGTGGTTGCCAAGGGGGCAGGGGGTGGGAAGGGACAGACTGGAATTTCAAAATGTAGAATAGATAAACAAGATTATACTGTATAGCACAGGGAAATATATACAAGATCTTGTGGTGGCTCACAGACAAAAAAAATTTGACAATGAATATATGTATGTTCATGTATAACTGAAAAACTGTGCTCTACACTGGAATTTGATATAACATTGTAAAATGATTATAAATCAATAAAAATGTTAAATAAAACAAAGTAAAAAAAAAATCTTAAAAGAGGGGGACTTTTTGATAGCTCAGTGGTAGAGCGTGTGCTTAGCAGGCATGAGGGTTCCGTGCCCAGTTCCTCCATTAAAAAAAAAAATCTTAGAAGAAAATGCTGCAAATTTAGCATTAGACCACATAAGGCCAGCTAGCTCAGTCCGAATGTCCACGTACCCATGTCCCATAAACCCGCATGGGTTCACCTGATGACGCTAAACTTCCACCCACGTCTGCTAAATCCTGCTCACGGGGTCACTCTCCACCCAGAATCCCAACCCGAGAGCCTAAGAACTGCCTCCAGCCCCGGCCCCTCTGATTGGGGCCCATCCCATCTGCCAAAGGCCCAGCAGTTCCCTCCTGCCGCCCCTTCCCCAGAACCCGGCCCTCCCCTCTCCTGGGCAGCTCCCAGCTCCCCCGCAGGCCTCTCCCACAAAATGCTTTTCCCAAGTAAAGGAGGAAATCTCTAAGGGCACAAAGGTTTCAGAGAAAGACTCCAGAACCAGGATATCTGCCTCCCACCCTGCAAGAGGCCGGGTGAGTTTCCTCTGAAGACGCCCTGAGCGGGGCCGGGGGAGGCCAGCCGCCCAGAGCCCCGTGCGCAGCCCCGGGCAGAAACCACGGCACACCTGCTCTGGGAAGTTCCAGGGGGGCTCGGGGGGTGCGCGGAGCAGACACACAGAAGAAGAAGAAATGCCCTGAGACACGCCCACAGGACCCCGAGGGGGACAGAGGGGCCCCTAGGAGCTATTTCTGTGCCTGACGGAAAGCAGAGGCGGGCATGTCCTGAATCCCTGCTCAAAATAAACAGCTTCGCCGGAGAGAAAACAAAGCGCAGGGCAAGACGGGAGTTTAACTCTGCAAATTAAAATGCGGAGGCGGGGACTCCAACGCGTGGCTGACTACTGTCATCCTGCTGCTCAAAATGGAGCTGAAAGAAGGAGAAACCGGGGCTGTTTCAGCTGAAACCCAGCCTGTACAGGCAGCCTCGCAGAAGCACCGCTGGCAGCTTGGTTAGAAATCTTCCTCTCCTCCAACTACAAGCAACTTCAAACGGGAGGCATGAGGGAGCCCACAGACCCCGTGAAACCCCCGCGTGTCCATCCACGGTCCTGACATCGGTGGGGGGCCTCCCCCAGGTGGCGGGGGTGCCCACGGACACATGCGGTGGGGGGGGGGGCTGCCACGAGGCACCGGGTGTCCAGAGCTGTGCGGACAGGTCCAAAGCCAGTTTCCTGAGCATGAGGCCTGCAGAGCAGAGGTCCCCACAGCCCACAAGCCTGTCCTCCCCACGGGGGACAGGGGACACTGACATTGGCACAGGGTTCTGTCACCCCTCCCAGCTTGAATGTAACGCTTGGGAGACAACGGAGGAAAAGGGCAGCAGAGGGGGAACCTCAGAGACCACGACCTGGCTGGAACCCCCTCTCCCGGACGGGACGTGTCATGACCTCACCACCCCCAAACCACCAGGGACTGCAGGCCCGACTCCAGAACAGACGGCCCAGGGGGGAGGAGGGGCCGGGAGGACCGATCTGCGGATAGCGGAAGACACAAAACCCTGCCAGGCCCGGGGACAGGCAGGGACCCGCTGCCATCCTCTTAGCTGTAGGGGGACACACCAGAGTCACGAGCTACCACAGGGCCATCAGAACCCAGACTCAGTCCCGGGGGTCCTTCCCCGGGGGTCCCCTGGCTCGAGGGGCGGCTTCCAGCAGCCACACGTGCACACGCCCGTTTACTACTTCTGTTCCCCCAAAAAGAGCGTGGCTGCGGGGAGAGAAACAACTGCCTGAGACAGGGTTCCATGCACGGGGAGCCCCGTCTCTGACAGGCAGCGGGGCAGATAATCACGGCCGAGGGCGTCATCCTGTTTTTGTTTACACGGCAGTGGCAGGTGCCCCGCCCACAGCACGTTTCAGGGCTGCAGGGGCCTGTCTCGGCCCGGCTCCCGCCTCGCCGCCTGACCCACAAGGACGCGCGTTTGACATGTCACCAGAGGGACGTCTGCTTTGAATCGAGGGGCCTCGCGGTCCTGCTGCCCTTACTCTGTCCCCAAAGCCCGGCCACGTGGGTCAGGTGGGACAGCCCTCCCGATGCCCCGCAGGCAGGCGCCCCTCTGCTCCCCACCTCCGGCCTCAGCAATCCAGCTCACCTGTGTCTGACCATCTCCTGGGAAACTGGGTCCCCTGTGCCCAAGGCAGGTCCCAGAGAAAACTGGAATCACTTTGTTTAAAATATCTCAAAACACTGCTGTTACCATCCGTCCTGTCCCCCCAGGTCCTCGGGGTGGGGGTGGGGACAGGGCCCTGGTCCTTGGTCTCCCTGTAAAGGACCACAGGGTGCCTGGCCAAAGATGACGGTGCCGGAAGGAACCTTCCAGAACGTACACATTTAAATGACCACAGCTCTCCAAGGGTCACCTGGAGACAGCACGTGTCTAGCATCCAATTGTGTTATGACTGCAAAAAAAGCTGACGGAACTAAAACCCCGCTGGGACTGACCGAGGGCCTGAGTCAGGCCCAGGAGCAGACCGCTGTGATAAAGGGTCCCAGGACCCACGGTCGAGGGGTTTATCAAACATCTGGAGCACGGAGCCGCCTCCAGTGAACGCGGAGAAACGCGTGTTCCCAGAATTTCAGACGCTGTTTTGAGCAACATAAGCAGCCCCCAGGCCCAGGTGCCCCTCCCCTCAGGGACGGCCTCTCCAGTCAAGAATGAGTGACACACGTGGCTCCAGGAGTGAGAAGGATGTGGCCCAAAAGTCGGGTCCCAGGGCGCCTCCCACGTGTAAATAGCAGCATCTGGACGCGCGGTGGCCCAGGCTGTCCCACCGCCTCCTGCTCCCCAGGTAAGGAGGCTGCCGGGCGGCAGGTGAGTGCAGGTCTACCTTGGGTCTGCATGGGCCCTGCCTCGTGGGCCACTCACTCCACAATGTGGAACAAAAAGTGACGATTTGGGGAAAACAGGGCAGGTTTTTATATTCTATGATTTACTTAAAATGAATGTATTTCAAAAGATTAGAATTCCCTTCTGGGCTCTTCTGGGGGCAAGCTGGTGAATCCTACATAAACATCACTTAGACGTGGGCTGCACTGGGGAGCAAATCAGTCATGGGGGGCGAGACTCTCAACGACGCAGCCACAACCACGCCAGCCTCCACACCGCCCTCTGTCTCCTCCCGTGAAATGGCGGACGCGGTGCCGCCAGCCCACCCGGTGCCCAGCAAGGCCCCCAAGTTGGGCACGGAGAATGGGGACCCACAGCCAGCCACCGACAGCAGAGCCAGCCAGTCCCCGAGGGACCCGTCCTGCTGGCCGCCTCCGAGTCCAAGGCAGACCCAAGGCCCAGACCGACGCCCCGGTTCGGGCCCAGATGACTCGCGGTTTTAAAAACACAAATTTCTGCACAAAGGAAGCCGCTGTGTTTACAGAAAACTAGCACTTCCCTGGCGCGGCTGCGCGAGGCGTGCAGACCATCCAAGCAGCCCCCACGCCCGGGCCACGGCCTCTGCTGGTAGGAATTCACATGGTGGGGGGCCCCAAACTCTGGGCCGCGGGGTAACAGCTTCGGGGGTGCAATGTGCAGAGTGACTTTCTTCTAATTAAAAAGCCAAAAAAGGGGGAGGGTATACTTCAAGTGGTAGAGCACGTGCTCAGCATGCACGAGGCCCTGGGTTCGATCCCTAGCCCCTCCTCCAGGAATAAACAGACAAACCTAATTACCTTTCCTCACCAAAAATAAACAAATAAAATTGTGGAACACAATTAAAGAAAAAAAAAGTCAAAAAAGATGGGTGGGGACGGCCTACCAGGAAAGCGGTCTTACGGGAAAAGGGACGGGAGCTTAACGCCTCTTCCAACCCCAGTGACAACTTGCGAAAATGAAACACAGGACAGGGAAGCAGCCGGGATGTCCTTCCGGGGCTGATGGATAAATAAACCGCGGTCCCTCCGGACAGGGGGACATTACTCAGCAGTAAAGAGAAGTGAATGGTCAAGCCACGAGAAGACAGGGAGGGACCTTCGATGCACGTGGCTAAGTGAAAAACGCCAGTCCGAAAAGGCTGCCGGCGGCATGGTTCCCACCATACGGAAAACCGTGGAGACAGCAAAGGGGCTGCCAGGGGTCGGGGGAGGACGGAGGAACAGGCGGTGCTCCGAGGACGTGCGGCGCAGGGAAGCTGCTCTCTGTGGGACCCTAACGGGGAGTACGTGTCATCAGACGCTTGTCCAGATCCGCGGGGCGAACGACACAGTGAGCCGCCGTGCGCACCGCGGACTCCGTCAGCCATAAGGCAGCAGGGCTCGAGCGTCGCTGAACAGGTGGCACCGTGCCTGCGCGCACGCCGGTGGGAAGAGGGCTCCGGGCGAGTCCCTGAATTCGTACTCTCCCCTCGATTTTGCTGCGACCCCGAAACTGCCCTAAAACAGAACTATTCATTAAAAAAAAATGGCCAAATGTGAAAACGCAGGCACACGTGGATCAGTGGAACCTCTACCCAGACTGACCTCCCTGCTTGGTCCCGGATGGCGGCAGCCCACGTGGCCCTGGCAGCCAGCTCGGGGCCTGGCCCACAGCAAATCTGGGAACGTTGCTGACCTGGGCAGTTCAGGCATTAACCGGCTCCTCCCTTAACGGGCGGAGTGGGAGGAGGGGAGGGTGGAGTGAACACTCCCGAGACGCAGAGGCGGGGCCCCGGGCCTCCTTGGAGGCTGGGCAAGGACAGGACAACCTCCCAGAGAGGCCGTGGCGCTCACGGACAGACTGTCACAGACGACCCTCAGGGCCGTGGCTGCAGCTCTCACTTCTGAGACGTGTTAGCGGCCAGTCGCTGGCTCCACGTTGGGCTGCGTGATCTCCTTGCCCCAAAGCCACCTGCTGGGTCACAGGCGCCACCGTGCTTCACGAGGCTGTCAGGCTGCCCGGGGACGTGGGGCCGGGGTGACACGCACACAGACCCTCACAGGCGCCCTGCTCGCAGGACCAGGGGTCTTAGAGAAAACTCCCTCGTTCCTTTTTACTCACTCAGGTCATTTGTTCCCAGGAGAAGGAATGCCACAGCCGACCTCCTGCGGGAGGTAAAGGCAGACCCCTCTCCCACCACGAGACCAGTTCATTCCTGCACCAGATGCCTCTGAAGGCTCAGTGCGGGCAGAGGGGGGCGCTTCGCCCGGATTGGAGCTGGCTGGCGGGCTTGGGGCCTCAAGGGACAGGAGGGCTGGGCAGGAGGATGGGGCTCAGCGCCCCGGCTCCCTCGTGCAGGGGTGTCTCGGGCTGCAGCAGCGAGGCCGTCGGACGTCCACACTCACGTTCCCAGCAGCTCAGGCCCAGCCCAGGGGACCGGGAGCTGCCGGGAGCCAGGGAGACATGCTCTCCTGCCTGTGTCTCCGGGGGGGGGGGACGGGGTCTCAGGAAAGACATCACAGACGTGAAGTGAGCAGGGCCACGGGGAGGGGCAGGCAGGGGCCTGGGTCCTCGGGGCATCCTTCCAGGCAGGGAAAGGAGACGCAGCGCAGGGAAGCCCAGGCCCGAGCCTGAGGGTGGGGGTTCCAGGGAGACAGGCCGCAAGCCGGAGGGTTGGGGGCATTCCACCAGGCACACACACAGACTCACGTCAGCTCTGTGGCTGATGGCGTGAGGGACGCAAAGCACCAAAACGACCCGGAACAGCAGAAACCTGAACTCAGAAACCCAGCGCCCCTGAACGCCGGCATCTGGAAGTCGTGTGAAAGTGGGTCGGTCATGTCACTGCGGGATCTCGTCCAGTGACCGACCAGGCCAGGAACACAGCGGCCCCAGGAGGGAAGCCACTTGCCTTCTTACACGGAGAAGAGCCATCTGAAGACAAAAGTCAACCAGCAGACATATAAGTTAATGTTTACAGGTTGTAAGTTAAATGTTCATTGCAGCACCATTTACAATAACCAAGACATGGAAACAACCTAAATGTCCATCAACAGATGACTGGATAAGAAACTGTGGTATATTTATACAATGGAATACTACTCAGCCATAAAAAAGACAACATAATGCCATTTGCAGCAACATGGATGGCCCTGGAGATTGTCATTCTAAGTGAAGTAAGCCAGAAAGAAAGAAAAATACCACATGAGATCACTCATATGTAGGATCTAAAAAAATTACACAAATGAACTTATTTATAAATCAGAAACAGACTCAGACACAGAAAACAAACTTGTGGTTACCAAAGGGGAAAGGGTGGGTAAAGGATAAATTGGGAGCTCGGGATTAGCAGACACACACTACTGTATATAAAAGAGAAAAACAACAAGGTCCTACTGTACAGCACGGGGAACTGTATTCAATACCTCGCAATAGCCTATAATGGAAAAGGATCTGAAAAAGAACAGATACACGTGACTGAACCACTACGCTGTACACCAGAAACCAGCACAACACTGGTCATCCACCATCCTTCAATTAAAAACCAAACAGACCCGTGTGTGAAGCCAGTGGGTACCTGTGGACACCCAGGCGAGGCGAGGTGGTTGGTGCTGGGGAGGTCACCGGCTCTGGGCCTCGTCCGTCCCTTGGCACAGAGATGCCATCTGGAAGACGGCCTGTCCGACCAAGTCACTGCAGCTTCTGCATCAGCCATCAGCGTGACGTGGGTCCCTGGGGCCACGGCAAAGGCAGAGTGGGTGGCAGGCTGCGGCAGGGTGCCACGCTCCTCAGGGCAGAGACTTCTGCTTCTGTGCGAAGCGGAAGTGGGCGGCGGCCCCCAGCTGGGACACCACGTGAAGCCACAGGGAGGACAGAGGAGGGAGCGGCCCCCGCGGGAGCCAGGGGGGCCGGGCAGAGCACGGGACGCCCCTCCCATCCTGAAACCAAGCAGGCAGCACCCGTGGTCGGTCCTGGGCTGTGTCTCCGACCAGGCGCCCATCACGGCAGGTCCAGAAAGGGGCCTGGCCAGCGTGCCGTGCAGTCCAGATGGACAGAGGGGCCCGGGGGCATCCTCTGAGCCAGCAGCATGTGCTCCCAGCTCTGGGGCCGACAGTAGCAGGAACCTCTGGGGGTCTGTGTGGCCTCTGAGACTGAACCCAGGATGCCTCTCAGAGCAGGGGCCAGGCAGGGACGGGCCTGGGCGATGGGTGGCCCAGCAAGGACCCTCCTCTGTCACAGCTCGGGGGCACCACCAGCAGCCCCGCCCTCCCGTCCGCTCTCCATCGTCCACCTTCCTGAATCGGCTTGGTTTCTCCCACTTCCTTCTTCCTCTCGCCAGGAGCGAACAGCGGCCAGGAAAAAGCCAAATCACGATGCCCCGAGAGCGCACGTGGCCATGAAGGCGCACGGCCCCCCAGCGAGCAAGACCCCCAGAGTTCCAGCCTTCCCGGCGGGCACCCACGAGTGACTCCTCGTCCTTAAAGCTCCAGGGATTACGGTCACTGCCACTGACAGCTAACAGCAAGCTGCTTCAGGGGAACTGCAGAAGGATCATTCACCCATTTGATGCATGAAGAAACTGAGGCTCGGGGAAGTGGACGCGCCCCAGCAGACGAGTGCCCTGCTGGGATGCAGTCTCTGCCTCCCGGTGCCCTTGGACCGGACCGCGCAGCCTCACCTCGGCACACATGAGGCCCAACACCCAGAAGACAGTGGCCTGACCCAAGCTCCCGGCCCCACTTCCCGACCCCTTTTCTCCCACGTCTCCCAGGGGCCATCCGGGCCCGCTTGGGAGCCTCTGACAGTGGCCCTGGCGGCGGCGGCATGATGCCAACACCGGCGGGTTCCCATGCTCCGCGGAGCGAGCCCTCCCCTCAGGTCCTCCCCAGGGCCGCGGAGGAGGGCAGAGGGACCCGCAGCCACTCCACCCCCGAGTCAGTAAGTGGACAGACCAGATGTTAGACCGAAGCCCGTGTTCCTGACCAAAGCGTCCCCAGAGAAACCCGGCGCACACAGGCGCACACCTGCGGTGAGCGGGGACCAGCTGTCAGAGAGCACGTCTCAGATTTTGGGAGACTGAGTGGCTCCCCGACCGCCTGTCCTCTGGGGGTTGCTGAGAATTTAACGGCCCTCATCTGCCCAGCAGCAACGGCGCTGCGGTTCTGGAATCAGAAGGGCCTTTGTCGCTGCTTGGCGCTCTCTCCTGCCATTCAAAGCCGTGTTATTGAAAAAATGGACACGGATACGCTTCCCCCGACCATGATCTAATACGAAGAAAAGCTCACCTAGCCAAGCACGCTGCCAGTTACGGGGCTCGCGATGCCAGGATCAGGGATAGGTGAGCCTCCTGGAGTTTCCTTTGAACCAAAGAATTCAATCCCCTGGGGCGTCGGCCCTGGGCTGCCTTTTAGGAGCCGGTGCCGTGTGCAGCTGCGGCCGGGCTGGCCAGAGTGTCACAGGCGGGGGCCCGCACAGGCACGCCCGAGCACGCGCACACACACACGTGCACGCGCACACGTGCACAAACACATCCACATGCACGGCCGAGCATGCACACACGTGCACAAACACGTCCACACACGCACATGCATGCACACACGTGCAGAATGACACATCTTGCAGTGCCCCTGGGGGTGGCTCTCCCCTCAGCCTCCCCACCCGGGTGAGGAGCCACGAGCTACACAGGACAGAGACCCTCGGGGGCTGATGGCACAGCTAAATCCTCACAAGGGGTGGGGAACCCTCTCCGAAAACCAGAATCCTCCCCAAGGGGACGTCCTCCCTCCCACCAGGGCACACTCCCAGACACCAGCGGTGAGGCGTAAAGCACGCAGCGGGGACGGAGAACAGTGCACTTGCGGGCGAAGCAGACCCCAAAGAGAGCCGGGTCAGAAGTCAGTCAGCCAGGGGTGGGTGTGAGCGGCAGCGCCCGGCCTCGGACAGAAAGGGGAAGCTTCTCCAGAGCGAGACCGGAAACGCCTGCAGCGGGGCCTGGTCTCAGACGGGCTACAGCACACATCCCGTGACACCTCGGGAGAGGTGGGGGGCCAGCGTGGGGGCTGGGCCACGGGTCCCACGGAGCCCAGCTCACCTCCCGACTCCCGCGTGGGCCCCAAACGCTCCAAAATGGAAAGTTTCACAGGAAAAGTCATTTAACCGTTTTCTTGGAAAAAAGCAGGGCTGGACCCACCTCTGGTTTCTCCAACTCTGTGTGTGCATGTCTGTGGGTGTGCGTGCACACGTGCTGGTACGTGGGTGCATGTGTGGGGGTGTGCACGGGTGTGCATGTGTGTGGGTGCGTCTAGATGGGTGTGCATGTGAGGGGGGTGTGCACTTCGTGGACCCACGTGAGTGCGTCTTCCTGCCTGCGCACGTGGCGGGGAGTGTGGAGGAGCCAGGACCCTGGTCCTCACACGGAGAACACACGCATGTGAAGCCAGCTCGCGGTTCGTCACTAAGCCAGCCTGCAGCACACATGCGCCCCTTCCACTCGGAGCCCCAGGACCAGCTGGAAATTCTCAGGAGTGACAAAATCCCCACACTCCCCAAAACCCCATCTCCCTGGACCTCCACCCAAGGCACAGCCTGCAGGACCCCTGAGGGGTCCGCAAAGGTGGGGCTGGCCAGTCAGCAGGGGGGATCCATGGGTAACATCGTACGTGGAGCCCCTGGCCGGTGCAGACACCGTGACCCAGGCACATTCCACCTCCAGGAACCTTCATTCCCACTAACTGAAGTCCCAGCTCAACCGAGCAACTGAACCCCTCCGGAGAAGACACAAACGCAGGGCACCCAGCCCGATCCAGGGCCCCAGACCTCCGTGACGGCGCGAAACCCCAGCCCAATTCTGAACTACCCTCAAAAAGAGGCCAGAAAATCCCCAGGCCGGGCGCATGCCCTCGACCTCGTCCCCACCCCCGCCCTGCCCCAAAAAGCGGCAGAAAAAAGGGATCATTTGTTGTGGAGAAAAAGCTGTCACACGGCCGGGACACAATGACCGAAGTCTTATCTGAAACCAAATTCTTCGGAGTTATTTTTCTATAATTCGAAAACACGGATTTCAGCGTGCCTGGGCGTATTCTTGGGCTGAAAACGATACACCCGTATCAGAAAGCCTCGAGCAGCCGTGCCCGTGGCCACGGCCCAAAGCGCCCCCGGCGACGCCGCCCAACGCGGCCAGGCGGCCCCAGCAGCCCCTCGGGAGCCGGGCGGCGCTTACCTTGGCTTCACATGTCCTGTGGCAGGCGTACTTGCAGGCTGCAAGAGAAAGAGACAGACGGGGTGCTGAGCGGTTCCCGGCCCTTCCTGCATCTCTGAACTCCCCGTCCTTGGAAAAGTCCTGCCCGAGGGAGGCTCTCTGCTTAGGGTACCGAGGCCAACAGAGGGAGGGGCGGACGGACGTGGTGCCCACGAGTCCAGTCGCCCACGGCAGGTGGGGACCTCAGGGGGCGGTTACAGACACGCCGGCCTTTCCAGGGGTCCGGGCGGCCAAATCGGGTCCCTGGAGGAGAAGGGCGGTGAATCTGGGCAGGAGGAAGCAGCAGCGTTGGCCTGCACATGATGGCATGTCCCCGAAGAATCAGGACAGGCGCCTTGGCATCAGGGAGAAACTGCACATTTGGGTCCCACGGCCCCTTTCTGCTTCCGGATCACCTGAGAACTGACTGTCAGGATGAATCCCCATCCACCTGCCTGCGGGGGACCCTTCTGCCGGACGGGGGAGGCGTGTGTCAGTCCGGAGGCCCCAACAGTGCGGACTGCGAGCCGAAACGAATGCGGATTTCACAGGCCCACCCTCCAGAGGCTGCGGCTGTGCGGACAGGACGGGAAGGGCTGCCCCCGGCAGTGGGAGCAGGTCAAGGGGCTGGCGCGGGTGAGGCAGCCCACTGCAGGCTCCCACGCGGACACCTAGCCGGTGGGGCGGCCGGGGCCCGTGACCTGGGAGCTTTCTCGCCCTGTCCAGCTGGGGTGCCCTGGGCCCCCGTCCCCCAACCACCACCACCACTCAAGGTCATCACAATGCCAAAATGGATCTGTTCCAGGGACCTGCTTTGAAACAACGAAGCACAATGGTGCCACCGCACAGAATGTGTCGGGTCCTGGACGCATGAGGCCGTGGAGGTCAGGGGACGGCCCCACATCCTGGTCGGCACCTCGAGGCCCAAACTTGTTACCCCTCCAAGCCTTCCCTCTCGTGCCTCTGAGCTGGGGACAGAGATCCAGAAGTCACAGTCCACGTGGGGACTGAACGAGGGAGAAGAGTGACCTGGACCGTGGCTGGGGGTTCCCAGACCTCAGGCAGGGATGAGTCAGGGTTATGATCTGTGCAAGATCTGCCTTCTGAACTGTCTGTCTGTGCATCAGAGGTTTGCAAAATGATTCACACAGACGGATGCCTATGGAGTCCCCCCCCACGTGGAGGGACCGCGGCCACCCGCCAACAGCCAGCACCACCCCACCTGCCATGCGAGGGAGCCACCTCCGGAGCAGGTCCCCAGCCTCAGTCGTGCCTTCAGATGACACCGCCAGCCACGCGGCCCCAAGTTCCTGACCCTCAGAAGCTCCGTCAAGCTAGGACACTCACCCTAGGGCACATGGTTATACGGCAGCAAAGAACTACCACAAGAACCCAGCGTCACCCAGAAAGGGCTCCGGTGGTTGGAAGCAGGTGGCAGTGGTGCGTCACCTCCACGGAGGACGGCCAGCTCGGCCACAAGAGCGCCACAGCCACGACGGCTCGCAAGGCTCACTTGCCACGTGGGTCGCAGAAACCACGCAGGCACTCAGGCGGAGGTCCTGAGAGCGGACCCGCCGTCTCCGGGACGCAGGCAAAGCAGAATGGACTTCCCACCCACCAGCAGTGCGGGGGGGCTCCCTTTTCTCCACGTCCTCGCCAACAGCTGTCACTGCCTGTCTCCCTGAGGGCTGCCACCATGACAGGCGTGAGGTGACACCTTGCTGCGGCTGCGCTCTGCGTCGCCCTGACGATCAGCGACGTGAAGCCTCTTTTCATGGACCTGCTGGCCGCTTGCTTGTCTTCTCTGAAAACTAACCTTTAAGGGACTACCGTGGAGTTTGGGGTAATGTCAGAAAAGACGCCTTCTTCCCCAGGCACCTATCTGTCTAGAGCTGGACTTTCTTCAGACACTTCAACCAAAGCAACATGTTTGTGACGGTGAGTTTTATGCGTCAACTTCACGGAGCCACAAGATGCCCAGGTATCCAACATTACCCTGGGTGCGTCTGGACGGCGTCACTGTCTGAAACCGTGGGCGAAATGAAGCTGAAAGTCCTCCGGTGTGGCTTCACGCCATCCACCAAGGGCCTGAAGACAATAAAATGTGGAGTGAGAAAGAATTCTTTCTCCCTGCTTGACCGTCTTCAAGCGGGAACACCAGTCTTCTCCCCCTTCTGGACTGGGGCTCAGGCTGGAAGTCCACACCGGCTGTGCTGGTCACCAACCTGCCGGATACAGACGGAACTGGACCGGTTCCTCGCAGTCAGTTTCTCGATCTACGTCCTGTTGGTTCTGCTTCTCTGAGGAGCCCTGACTGACACCTGCTGAAGCAGGAAGGAGGACCCGCCCAGCCTATGAAGCCACACGTCGCGTGCACACAATGTATCTAACATATTAACAGCACGCCCTCTTCTCCGTGTGCATGGTGGGGGGTGGAACAAAGGGACGTCAGAAACTCCCTCCTGCCGCGAGGAAGGAAGTGACTGAAGCCACAGAGAAAACAATTATACACCCACAAGTAAAATATCGAGATGCTATTGAAAAATCATGACTTCTCAAAATCTAACATGGGACTGCGCCCATAGGAGGCGAGGGGAAAAGACTGGAAACCAGGTAGAGCACAAAACAAACTCGGTTCCTCCCCCGGGGAGAACTCAGCCCAGAAGAGACAGCGGCACACTCGGTGGAGAAAGGGTGGGCCACACAAAACCCGGCGCTGGGAAAGCCAGCTCGCTCACAAAAGATAACCTAAGGAACAGGAGTGCCACGTGAATCAACCATGACGCTGGATCGGAATTGGAAAAGCAGAAATGAACATTAGGATGAAGGTTTGTGAAACATTTTTATGATCAGACAGAAGGGAAGACATTCTTTTCTTTTTTTTAACTGAAGTGCAGTCACTTTACAATGTGGTGTGAGTTTCTGTTGCATAGTGCAGTGGTTCAGTTGTGCTACATACACATATATGTCCCTGTTCTTATTCTTACTCATTATAGGTTATGACAAGGGATTGAACACAATCCCAAAAGGAGAAGGCATTCTTAAATAAGGAACAAAAACAGAAATTAAGA
Organism: Camelus dromedarius; assembly: GCF_036321535.1. Lineage (NCBI taxonomy): Eukaryota > Metazoa > Chordata > Mammalia > Artiodactyla > Camelidae > Camelus > Camelus dromedarius. Next base: position 16,706,920 of record NC_087470.1, on the reverse strand, counting down.
AGAACAAGGCCAACCTTAAAACTCACATGACAGACGCCCCACAGCACGAGGCAGCAACTTTGCCGCACGTGACTTAGAACAGTGAGGAACTGACATTTCAATGCCTTGTCATAACCTAGAATGGAAAAGGATATGGGATCCAGAAAAGGACTGATAATCCCGGGGACGGGGAGGCGGGAGTTGGTGGCCAGTGACACGAAGCCCCCAGGCCTTCTGCAAGGTTCCCCTCCCGCCTCCACTCTGTGACCCAGACCCACGACCCCAGCCCCACTCCAGGGTCCAAGGGAAATGAGAGATGCGCTCCCCGTCCAGTCTACGGACTGACTAACATGGAAACACGAGGAACAGCACGTAGCACTGACGACCTGGGGCCTCGGCCCCAGAGAGCGAAGCTGACACCGCGTTTAGTGGCAGGCGCTCTCCGTGACCCCAAGAGCCCTCGCTCGACAAAGCAGAAACATTCCCTCGTGAGCTCCAGTAAGAGGTCGAGAGGTAAAACAGAACAACTCGAGCTGTGGGCAGGACAGGGACCAGTCGGGGCAAGTCCCCAGCCGCCCACTGCTGGCCCCGCAGCCCCAGCGACCAGCTTTCCTCTTTCTGGAAAACTTCCTCGTGAGCACATGTCAGCATCGTACGGCCGGTCCTGGTCCAGCGAGGATGCGGGGGATTTCCAGGGTTGCATTTTTGGAAACTCCCAGAAGAGGTTTCGATTTGGGGGGTTTTTTGTTTGTGTTTGTTTGCTTGGCTTGGATGCAACCAGCATGAGAACGGGAGGCCTGGACTCACCTCGGCATGACACCCCTGGACCTTCGATGATCTGTCTGCAAACCCCACAGACTCGGGCTTTTTTAAAGACTTTGTTCTTAAAGCTGTGCGGACCCGCTGTCAACTCTTCTGGCTGAAAAAGGAAAGGGAGAAAGGCTCAGCTTCTCAGCTCATCGTCTGTTCACTCTCCTTCTTCCTTTTCAGGAGGCGATAAACCCAGCGGAGCAGGTCAACAGCTAAATCGGGAACCAGCCCGGACAAACAGAGAGGAAGGGGCTGTGCACACTGGGAGCCCCCCCCCCCCCGGTCTCCAGGTGCCTTGGGTCCCTATCAGCACCCTTGTGGGTCCAGCTTGTGATCCCCCGGGTCGCAGGGCCTCCTCAGAGGAGAACCCCACCCCCACATGTCACTGCACGGGACCAGACTTGGCAGGACCCCCCACCCTGGAATGCCATTCCTCCTTGGCAGCATGCTCTGGCCACCCCCAAACGTCACCTGCTACTCCAGAAGGCTGGTAACTTACAGCTGCCAAGTGTGACCACTCCTAGTTCCCACCTTCCCCCAAGTCCTTCCTGACCGCTCCTCAGCCGTCCTGCAGCAGTGCCCTCTCCTAGCCCCGGGTGCTGTGTCATCTTGCCAATCCCGCCAAACGAGGGGGCGCACCCTGCACCGAGCAGAAGCCTTCGCACCATTCTGCAAAGGGGCCCTGTGGCCCCAGGAGGGAGAGGGGACACTCCCCTCCTGCCCGCTAACAGAGCTACTGTAAATGGCCGGATGCAATGGCAGGTGAGCTGTGAGCGCAGGCAGTCCGTGGAGCCACTCGGGCAGTTTTCAGCACGGCTCTGCCTGACCACCACCCACCCCAGACCAATGCAAAGGGACCATCTGGAGGCGGGGCCAGAATACACGTCTTCTCGAAGCTCCCACAGCGATTCCCACATGCAGCTGCACGGAGAGCCACCCCTGTACCGCACGGAGCTCCACATACGTGTAAGGCACTGCCGCCGCGCGTGTTTACATGTTTGTGTCTGCTCTCTTTTTCAAGAGCCTCTCTCCTGTTGGATGGTAGGGCTCTCGTACCCGATGCCCACAAAAGAGGCACAACGCGGCTGTCATGACATTCACGACACTGCTGGGACCTTCTGTGCGGTAACCGTGACCATCACTGTTCCCAGCTGAGGGGCAACCCCAAGGCCACGCAGCGCGGACAGGGGTGCAGGCTCAGAGCGGGTCTCCTCCCAGCCTCCTGCTGGGGCAGGAGAGTGAGCGTCACATTCAGGCAGCCCACAAGCACCCCTCTCCCGACATCCCCCAGCTGGCACCTACTTTTCCCCCTTGGAATCTCGGCTCAGCTCTGTTTACGCACCTCCTCTCCCCTCCCTCTGAAGGCGGGACACCAGGCTCTTATCCATTTGTCCCCCGAGGCTGTGCCCAGTGCCCGGCCAACAGTGAACCACGGACCCTCAATGAGTATTTGTGACTGAATGAATCGGCTGTATTCTGTGGGCCAACGGGGGATACTGTGACCTTTTGATTCCTTACAAGTACCTTTATGACCACCAGGGAGAAAGGGGCACTGTGTTCCTGGGGTTTTCTGGCCAGCTGGGCCGCAGCTCCAGGCCCCGAGGAAGGAAACAACAGAGGTGTTCAGCGGAGGCCGAAGCCGTGTGAATGGGTGGCTGGATCCCCGAGGACTCCATCTCAGATAGCGTAATAGCGTCTGCTCACGCTCCATCTGAACAGGACATCGCCGTGAGGGGCTGCACGGCTTTGTTTTCACCTGACACCGAGCTTTCATTTCCCCCAAAGAGGCGGAGCCCCGAGTGCACGGGGGAGGGGAGGCCGAAATGCTGAAGCGTTTAGCCAGCTCTGTTCAGGCATCTAAATTGCATTTAATTGTTGGGAGCCTACGGTTGGAAGAGGGAGAGAGCAAGGCTGCAGGTTCCACAAGGACTCCCTGAGGGGTGCAGAGTAATCTGTGATTGCAAGCTCGCTTTTTTGGGAAAAAAAGTCCCTGCAAGATTGAACAAGGAAGCTTCACAGGAGTGCAGAAGGGGAACTCTGCTCTGCGCTGCTCTGCGTTCATGTGAAACCTCGCAGACCTCTCTGCTGGGTTCTCTGGGCTGATGCTGCAGTAACCAAACAGTTACCCGCACAAAGCCTACATCAGCACAATCCGAGCTATGTTTTCCTTTCAGCAAAGAGGATTCCGGCGTGGGTCTGGGGACCCGGGAAACGCTCGGTTCCATTCTAGGGAGGCAGGCGCTGAGCAAAACCACGGAGCAACGTGACTCAAGTTCAACGCCTTGAAAACTTCCCGCAGGGGCAGCGTGGACCCCAAATCTCTGGAGTGATCCCGCCGGGAGCTGTTTCCGCCCGCCAGCAGCCCCAGGGCCCAGGGCCCAGGGACACTGTCCCCACACCACACATCGTCCCCACAAGCTTCCCAGCAACAGTGCCTGAGTGTAAAGCTGAAAATCGCGAGGCAGCGGAACAAAAGTGATGTGAAGTAGCTGACATTCTGTCAACCCACCCTAAGAGCCTTACGTAAGTTCCCGGGAAAACGGACGCACTAAATGCCTAATTATTGGACGCAGAGGAAGGACTGCTGACCGGGTGGGGAGCTGCCTCCCCCATCTGCTGACTTCATTCAAACGCCATGGAGGGCGGTCCCGGGACTGCCGGCTGTAACCAGCCCCAGTGAACTTGCACTTCGGCGGGCAAGGCCAGCGCTTCCCCCATGTCCGCGCGGAGCCAAGCGCCCTTTTCCTTTGCAAGAAACACAAGTGTGCAAAATATCCAATGTCCTACTTCCACTCCAGGAAAGGAGTCCAAGGAAGCGTGTTCGAGAGGGAGCTGAATTAGCAAATAGAGGCTGAACTGTCTCCCACTCCCTGTGGGCTCACGGGGCGCCCGCCTTCCACCCGGCAAAGCCCTGCCCTCCCCCCATCGACCTCTCCTGGGCACCTAACGCGCACACGCGCGGGCACACGCGCACTCGTGGACGCAGGAGCACACTTGGGCACGCGCAGAGACAAGGGCGCGTGCGTGGACGTGCACGCGCAGACCAGGGCGCACGGGCACCCGCACACCCGCGCGCAGACTTGGGTAAGCGGGCACACGCAGGCACACGCGCTCACCAGCCCGAAAGCGCCCCTCTCCCAGCGGCCCCGTCCGGGTCGCAGCGGCCCGCGCGGCCGCATCCCCCTTCCCAGCGCCGCGATCCTTGCTCCCAGCGTCCCGCGCCCCCTCCCCAGAGCCCACTCACCTGGCACCGGGGACCGCGCGCCCGCGCCCCGCGCGCGCACCCTCCAGGCGGCCCCGGGGTCCGGACGCGCAGCCGCATGGCCGCCCGGCGCCCGCGGAGGGCCCGGAGAGCCCGGAGAGCCCGGCCGGGCGAGGAGGGCCGGGGCAGGCGCTGACCCCTCCCCGGCAGTCGTGCCAGGCAGGGATGCCTCCCGAGCCCCTGCGTCTGGGAGTCCCTGGAAAAGTTCGACCCCGGGAGGCCGGGCAGGACGCGGCCGCCACCTTCAAGGCCACTCTGCCGTCAGAAGTCAGATGCTGGGAACAAAAGCCAGGCGAGTGAGCGCACGGTCCCCTGGCGCCCCTCCATCTGACACGAATTAGCCCGCCCTCCCCCGCCCCAGACCGCAGCTCCAGAGAGAAGGCAGAAGGCTTCTCAGCCAAACCCTGGAAAAGAGGCGCAGAAACGCCTCCTCGGGCAGGGGTGAGGGGCAAACCTGTCGCCCTGGGCCCTCCCACTGGATTACCCAAGCCTCTGGCTGGAGTGCAGCTGGACTAGGGTTTCAGCCCTCTCCAAGAATGCAGACCCAGGGGCTTAAAACCAAAACCCACAGGCTCTTTGGCTGTGGCAACTTTAAATCTTGAATATTGTCCAGTAAACCTGCGTCTGTGATGGTCAGTGTCACTGGTCATCTGCCCTGCTAGCAAACAGCGGGCGGGGCGTGGAGAGAAGGGAACGCTCCAACTTAGGAAGGCTTTCTTTCCAATTTGCCTCTCCAACTAGGAAAAATAAGGAGCAGCCTGGCCAGAGGGGGATCAGGACCAGGCAAAGGCTCCAGAGAGTTCAAAGCAAATGAGGAGGGGGCCTTCCCACGGCTGGGGGGCCGGGACCCACCACACCCCCTCCCTTCCCCTCCCCAGCGCCATCCAGCTCCCAGCAAATCACGCATCCAGTCTTCCTCTCTGGGTCTGTGATTTTAGAAATTATAAACCTGGCTCTCATTTTGGGGGAGATGAAGGTGGCGGGGAAAGTGGGGACAGGGGGTCGCATGAAGGGGACACCAAACACCCAGAAAATGAGAGAGTGGGTGTGACCACAGACAGAACAGCCTGTGTCCAGTGCCTGACCGAGCCCACAGGACCCAACTGCTGTGGGCTGGGGTCGGGGAGCTGGCTCGTAGCGTCCCTCCGTGAGAAGCTGGCAGTCCACTCCTGGGAAAGGCTGCCTCGATCATCGTGGACATGCTCGGCTGAGGCCGCCTCCTCCCATGGGCGGGGTGCTGGAGAGGAGACCCCGCAGGGAGCACGCCCTGGGAGCCCTGTGGCCGCAGACCAGCGGCTCACCAGCCCTGAATGCAGCTCTAACCACCGGCGTTGGTCTAACTCTGACTCCAGACCTGCAACCCCACTGTCTTAGCTCTGGAGAGCTGTCTGGGTGGGCTCGCCCTGGGCCTTTATGGTTAACACATGTGTGAATTCCAGACCTCGATTCAAAGGCCGGCATTAACCTCACAAGCTCTGGCACTGGAGACCCACCTTTCTGTTTCTGGGGTGGAACTGCGAAGCTGCTCTTTGACTCTCCACCACAAAAAAAAAAAAAAAAAAAAAAAAAAAAACCAGAAACACTATTCTGCCTTTTGATTCCTCACCCAGTGGCCACCGATTCATTCTCATTTTCCCCATGCCTCAAATCAGATCCTCACTCATCTTTCTCTACCTCCATTTATTCTTTCATGCGTTTTCTAGATTCATTCATCATCCACTTTTTCTAGAAAGTATTCACACTTCCGTGGTTGCCAACATTTCATCGCTCGGTCCCGTTTCTCCCCACACGTCCCCCACCCCCACGTGGCTGCAGGAGCTCAGAGAACACACATCTGGTTTGGATTCATTTCTGAGCCCTCAACATCTAACACAAGACAGGGCACAGAGCAGCGTCTCCTCTGCTCTTCCGTCCAGATGGAGGGGGATGTCAGCTGGATCGGACCCGCGGAACCGGTAGAAGGAAACGGAATCCCAGCAAACAGGGAACCACCTCCGATCCTAACCAGGTATCTCCAGGTCCGAGGGAAGGGCACAGGGGCCCAAATCTGGGGTCCCTGGGAGCTCTGAGCTGGGCGGGCCGTCTCCCAGCCCCCGCATCTGCCGTGGGGCCACCCCCCACTCCAGGCAATGACTCCTTCACCTCTCCATCCCAGCACACATAAGACCCACCGTGGTTCTCATCCACAGCCCTGTGACTCGGAGTGCCAGGGGCTTCCAATAGCCACCTAAAGCAGTTTCAAAAGCACCGTGCCTCCGGTAACTAAAAAGGCTCTTGCTTGAGTGCAAGGAGCCTCTACACCAGGACGCTGTCGCCAGGTCTCCCCTGCAGGAATCCCCTGCCTGGCCTCGTCTCCTTGTTGGAAGGCAGGGCACCGCCCAGGCTCAAGCACAGCCCTTGCGCAAATCCTGGCTCTCCAGACCGTCCTCCTCTCCCCTTACCCGCCCAGCCAGCTGCTCCACCCCGCACGCAGTAGGGCTGCAGGACACACAGCGGGACTTCCTGGCCACACTGAGGATCCGTGAGTCCACCCCACTGATGCCAGTTCCCCCGACAGTGAGGGAGGCGGGGACGGCACACAGGACCCAAGGGGAAACGAGTCCCCAGGGGACCCAGAATGCTGGGGCCGGGAGACTGGAGAGACAGGGAGTGTGTGTGGGCAGGTCCTGTGGCCCAGGGGCATCGCTGGGGACAAAGGTCAGGTGCCGCATGTTTAGTGCCGGACCCGCGAGGATGGACGAGCTGCAGGGACGGCCCCTCCTGGAGGGCGCTGGACTGCAGGCCCCCCACCCCACTCCGGGCCTCATCCTTCAAGCCCCTCACCCACGTTTCTTGGAGGTCACAATGAATCGACCTCACCGAACCCGCAACAGACCCTGAGTCCCCCGGCCTCAAGGAGGGTCATCTAGTGCAGTCAGCTTCACGGAAATGGCTTAGCTGGCTCCGGAGTTCCCGGCCACTCGGGTCCTGAACCAGGCCCACAGGGTGGGTGCACCGTCCACCGCCTCGGACCCCTGTGCACGTCAAACGTGGCCCTCCCCGCACGGCTCGGGGCTCCCTTAGGAACCAGGGGGTGACCACTTTGTGCAGATGCCGGAGACAGCGGCCCTGCGTCTCACGTCCCCTCCCTCCCCCGTTTCACGCACTTCCTTCCCCCGCCTCCGGGAAGTACAGAAAAAGTGCCTTCTCTACAAAATCCTCGGCCACTCTGAGCTTCCTCCCCCTTCCCTGCTCAAAACCAGCAACCATTTCTCTACAGAACAGGCAGATCAGAGCAAGAGAAAGCGACTGATGGAAGGGCTGGCTCCCTGCCTCCCCGGCAGTCCGCCCCCAACGCTTCTCTGTCTCCGGGGCATCCCCAGAGGGGAGGCAGGCCCCCAACCCTCCTCTGTCTCCCCGGGGAAGCAGGGGACACCCTCACTGCCTCACCTGCCCTGGGCAGGCGGGGGAGGCAGGGTGGACACCAAGGCCTCAAATTCCAACCTGAAAGAAAAAAGCAAACGCCACTCACCACTTCCTGCACACCATGTCGGAGCACATGCTCTTGGGGATAAAAGGGGACCCCCACCCCAACACTCGCAGTCTCAGCCTGCCCTGGGGAAAAATGCCTGCAGGAAGGCTGGGGGGTTGAAACAATCAAGGCAGACTAGTGAATTCAAGCCAGGTTTTCTGTCTCCACGCCGAGACGACCCACAGGGGTGGCAACTCCCCTCCGCGAGCAAGTCTTGTCTCTTACACGCGAATCTGAGGTCACCCTGAGCCCCTAGCTGCCCCCCGCCCTGCCCCCCGCCTGTCCTCGCATGCCGGAACCTCACATCCCCATCCTATCCCAGTTAACCCCAAAAGACGGGCCCATGGGAACGAGCAGGCAGCCTTTGCTTAGTCCCGACGGGAGACGAGGGCTGAGGACGCCTGGCGCCCACTCCTCACCCCCACCAAGCACCTCCGCACCATCCCTTGTCTCCAAGCGCAGAAAGCCCCCCCACCCACCCACCCAGGACTAGCTCCTAAGCCACAACCGTAAGCCGTCGTCTGCTGCTCTCGGCACAGGACACCGAAAGGGGAGACAGAACATCTCCTCGGGGCTGCCTCGGGCCCACTGGGCTCGTCAGCTCCCTCCCACCCAGGCAGACCTTGTTTGACCGCACTGCCCAGAGACCACAGTTTGGACAGATGGGAGATTGGTGGGAACCCCGTCAGATGACCGTTAGCGTTCTTCAGCAATACTTTTAACTCAGGCATGCGCGTAACGTCCTGAAGATGGAGTGATGGAGACGTAATGCTATTATGTTTCAGACGTTACTGCGCACGGCAGACCGTACAGTGCAGGCGTCACTTTTACACCCACCGGGAAACCAAGAACTTCGTGGGACTCACTTTATTGTGATGGTATTTGCTTCACTGCGATGGTCTGGAACCAAACCCGCAGTAACTCTGAGGTCTGCCTGTCGCCTCGAATCGGCTGAGTTTCCTGCAACACAGAGGAAAGTCTTGGTCACGGTCAGGCCGGGTGATGGGCCGAGAAAGGCCAGCAGGAGTCTGGGCAGTCCCCATCTGCCCCTCAGAAATGTGGGTTCGGCAGGGACATCATCCCGTCTTCAGGAAGTGGAACCCGCTGGACGATCAGGCCCCAAACTCGTGCCATCTCCCACCACGGTGCATGAGGACGGGGGACCCATGCCCAGCCTGGCTTCTGCTGGAACACAGTGTCCCTCCAGCTCCGGGGCCCCCACACATCCCCCCGGGATGCCCAGGAGCTGGCTCCTACGGGAGGTGGGGGGCCAACGGAGATGCTGACAGACGCCCTCTGAGTCGCCAGGCCTCGTCTCTGGAATTAGCCCCAGTCCCTCCATTCCGTTTTGGTGTGGACCGAAAATGCCCCAGTATCCCCTGGCTTTGACCAAATGTGGTAAAGGTTGGACCGCATCTGGGACCCTGGGTCAGGACTCTGCCCGTGAAAACCCAGTGCTGCTCTTCTTGGGGGCTGGACGGAGGTGGGCGGGACAGACTGCAGGAGAGACGGCACTACGGGCACCCTCCCCCGCCCTGCTACTTGCTGCGCGTGTGACGACTTAGCCTCCACTTCTCGGTCCGCCAGTGGGAAAGAGAAATTCACTAACAACCTCAAACTCCAAGGGCCACTCCGGACAACGCCCGGAGGGGCTGGGTACGATGCCCACCACGTATTCCCTCTTTTCCTGCTAAGAGGGGTCCATCCGCAGCCAGAAGAGTCTGGGAGACCACGGTGGGAGACCCTTCATAGACAGCAGAAAGATAACATCACAGTTTCTGAGGAAGTTGGGCTGTTTTCATCAAAATGAACAAGTTTCAACTATTTATTCCTGAAGTTTGAGAAAAGCAAACCCTGTTTCTGTCTATGAATGCCACGGTCAATCGGTATTAGACAGGCAGGGCTGGGTCCGCCCCTTCCTCCCGGGAAGCCAGGACTTTGGGGTGACTCCCGGTCCCTGGGCACCCTCAAATTCGGTGAGGCCACAAGGAAGCGGGAACAGCCTGGCCCCAGCAAAGCCTGTTCTCAGAGAGGGCGAACGGTGAAGTCCTCAGATCTGTATTTCAGCATTCGTGCTCCCCAGCCTTGACGTAATCTCTGCTTCACCCAAGTCAGGCCCCAAGAAGTTTCCAGCACGTGAATAACACATTTCCGGGAAATAACATCGCTGGTTGTAACTCAGAAAAAAGAAACAGCAAAACCTCCATCCACACCTGGAGAGCAAGAACGGCGTCCACCTGAGGGGCAGAGCCCTCAGCCACCACCTGGCCAGGAGCCCTCACACCTGGACCCCTGCACCAGGACCCCCTCACCTGGTCCCCCACACCTGGTCCCTCGCACCTAGACCCCCTCACCTGGTCCCCTGTATCTGGACCGCCGCACCTGGACGCCCTCACCTGAACCCCTGCACCTGGACCCCCGCACCTGGACCCCTGCACCTGTCCCCCACAGCTCCCAGTCCCAGGGCATGGTCTGGGATCAGCCCCTCCCTCGCTCGCAATGGGCAGTCTCTGTGTCAGTTCCCAAGCATCCTGAAAGATCAGTCAGGTTGCATTTATCACTTTAAAAGCTCAAGGTTAAAAGCGCTTTTATAACGTTTAATTTTGTTAAGTTTCGGAGGGAAGGGCATAGCTCAGTGGGGGAGCGCGTGCTTAGCATGCAGGAAGTCCAGGGTTCAGTCCCCAGCACCTCCATTAAAGAAAAAAGAAATAAAACTTAAAGTGAAAGGTAACGTTTCTAACTTAAAAGCACAGCCCTGATGAGGCTGCCACAGCAGGTCCCCGCGGCCCGGCCCCGCCCCGCTCCGGTCCCAGCAAAGGACACGCGGGCCAGGGCTGAGGGCGGCTCTCCCCGTCCGTCCGCCCCGACCAGGCCAGGCGGGACACACGCGCGGCTGGAGGGCCAGGGGCTGTAAATCAATTAAGGCAGACGCCAGGTTTTAAGGCCACACCCGGCAGTCACGCCTGGGCTGGGCCTTGGAGCTTGGGGCCTCCTATCTGCCGCCCTTTGACCCCTGACTAGCTGACCGACAGTGATTCACAGCGCCACCCTCCACCCACCCAGCCATCGCCCACGGCTCGCTGCGTGGGAGGGGCAGAGCTGACGAAGAGGAAGGTGGGCCCAGTGGTGAGGGGCGCTGGGCGCCGGGGCTGAGGTGGGACCTGGAGAAAACGGGGAGTCAGAGACCTACAAGCAAGGTGGGGGCCAGAGGGGGTGGGAGGGGGCAGAGGGGAGGTGGGCGGGGCCAGAGGTGGGGCCAGAGGTGGGGTGGGCGGGGCAGAGGTGGAGGTGGGCAGGGACAGAGGTTAGGTGGGAGGGGGCAGAAGTGAGGTGGAAGGGGACAGAGGTGGGGACAGAGGAGGAGGTGGACGGGGCCAGAGGTGGGGTGGGCGGGGCAGAGGTGGGGAACAGAGGCGCAGGTGGGCGGGGACACAGGTGGTATGGGCGGGGACAGAGGTGGGTGGGAGGGGATGGACCTCCTGTTACCAAACAGGCCAGCAGAGAGGGGTGGAGCGCATAGACCAGAACCCTGGTGGTGGTGGGGGTAGGGGGGCATCAGGAAGCATGGAGGCCCACTCCAAGGGGCTGAGGACCACCGAATCTGGCTGGGAAATAAGAGAATGAACCATTGTGGTTGAGAATGAGGCCCTGCTTGGGGCCAGGACCTTCACAGTCATCTGCACTTGCTGGAGGACTGAGGGTTCAGATCTTAGGTGGCTGACATGCTGTTGCTGCAATCTTGGGGTGGCATGGGGCGGGTGGGGTGGACCCCATAAGCAGCCGGTCAGCAGCTCTCCAGTCTCCTCGGCTGCGAGCAGGGGTCTCAGGGACCACTGACTGCTCCACCAGCTGGCCGGGTCCACACTGTGCCCTCGCCGTGCGTGCGGTCGAGAAGGCCAGGGTCAGGCACACAAGCCCAGGTCAGTGTCCCTCCGGGAGACCCCGTAAGGGACGCTGCCACCCACCCCCCTCCCCAGTTGGCACCACGGGCGCGGGGCTGGGTCGTGCACACCCACACTCGGAGCAGTGTGCTCCTGATAAACCAAGTACATAAGGACATCTTTTATTTTTTTCCCCTCAAAGGAGGTCGTGGGGATTGAACCTAGGATGTCACGCACGCTAAGCAGACGCTGTACCACCCTCAGCCCCATATGGACATCCTGACCCTTTACCGGTCCAGGAGCAGGATAGCAGGGCCCTGAGGGAGAAACGCACACAGTCCGCATCTCTTTCTGTAAAACGCACTGACAAGGTGCGACCCCCGGGCCAGGAAGGCAGCCTAAGGCAGTGCGCACACAAGCAGGTCCAGACCTAGTCGGTCCATCACCCGAGTCTGCACAACGGGGGAAACGAAAGGGCTCTCACACCCGACACATGCCTCAGGCTGGCACTAGCACGCAGAGTCCGGAATACTCCGCCCTCCTGAAAAAGGGCGGTCAGGCCCGTGTCCCTTGACAGGAAACAGCCATGATGACGAGGAAAGGCACAAAAGAATCAACATTTCCATCCCTCCCGCCAGGTCTTCCCCACTCCAGAGGCATCAGGTGTCCCCAGGGAGCGCTGGTCCGGGGTGTCGGCCCCCAGGTTCATTCCCAGCGGAGGAGGGGGTCACTCACTCCACAGAGGGACACTAGGCGTCAGCGTCCTGGGCCGTGTGGACACCAGGACACCTCCCTGAGACGCCTGGCCCCCCACGGAGACGCCTCTTTGCAGGGCCCTGGCTTCTCTTCCTCAACAAACTTGCGATTACCAAGGGGAAAGAGGGGCTGGAGGGACAGATCAGGAGTCTGGGATTAACAGAAACACACTTCTATATATAAACTAGATAAAGAAGGAACTACATTCAGTATCTTGTAATAACCTATAATGGAAAAGAACCTGAAAAAAAAAGGTATGTATGTCTGCATATGTATAACTGAATCACTTTGCTGTACACCTGAAACTAACATTGCAAATCTACTACACTTCAATCAAAAATAAGAATTAAAAGATTTTTTTAAAGGTAATCTCTTTTGAGATGGAATAAACAACAAAAACAACAACAAACAAAGCACGAATCATAGAATCTCCCAGAGAAAGTCTACAAACTGGAAGGATGCCTGTTTTGGGAGGTCGGAGTAGGAGCCAGGCCCCCGAGACATCTCCTGTCTGTCGGTCCATCCCATCGGTCAGTCCTGAGCCTGGGGACCACTCCCGCCCTCATCACTGGGGCCCCAGCAACCGCCCCCTGCAGACGGGGCAACCCTTCCTGCCCAGAGGGCAGAAGTGCTTCCAATTTCAGAGCCCTGGGTGGGTTCCCAACATAAAAGGGGACGGGAATTTGCTGTCCCGAGGGTGGCAGGCCACGGCAGGCCCAGGGCACTGGGGATCAAAGCGGCTGGGCCACCGCCAGGTAATCCCCGCCAAGAATGCTTCCTCGGCTCACACTGTGTTCTTTTCTTTTCTTTTCTTAGCCAGGGGCAAAAAGAAAAACTCCGTCTGCGCCCCTCCTCCCAGGATAACCTGATACTCCAGGTACTCACGCGGAGCCCCACACCCTGGCCCTCGGGCGCTCCCAGACCCGGGCAGCCCGCCTTCCTCCCAAAGGCCCCGCCAGCCCAGACTTCAGGGAGCCCCACCAAGGGGTGGGAAGGACGCAGGATTTTCATTCCAAGGGCGCAGCGATGGTGCCCACCTTCGCCTTCACCTGCTGGCAAATCTCCAGTTTCCTCCCTAGAAAAACTGGGACGGAACCACCGCAGCCCCGCGCACTCAGCGGGAATGGGCCAGGCAGGTGGCCGGTGCAGAGGGGCTGGCCTCGCCCACGGTCCTACCACTCTGTCCCGCAGTGCCCGCTCGGGGTCCCCTCTGGGGTGTCCCTCTGTGCATGCCCACAGGAAAACCCGGCTCTGACACCAGACGGACCTCCTCACCCCACGGGGTTGGAGGGGCCTCTGCAGGACCTCAGGGAGCCGGACCCCGCAGGGGAAAGCCAGCTGAAACCTCCGGGAACCCAAAAACACCTCCCCGCAGCGGGGGGCAGAAGCAAATGCACAACTTCCATCCACACAGGTCGCTCGCCACACCCTTCGAGGCCCAAACTGCGTGCATCCCCAGATAAACACGAGACGCTGGGGACCCACGCTCAGATTTATGTTAACGGGTGGACGTCCCCCAGGGACGGCGGGAAAAGCATCCTGACACTTGCCACTGCTGAGCTCCAGCACCTCCTGGTGCAGCTCAGATCCAGGGTCACACACAGGGTGGAGACCCTGAGGAGGGACGGGGGTGCACGGATGCCCTGCCTGCTGGGAGGCGGAAGGAAGAGCTGACCTCTTTGTGAGCACCGTGACCTCAAGGCCATGACTCCTGACCCGCCCTCAACACCCCATCACAGGGGCTCTGAAGGCTGTTCCCCACCCAATCTACCTCTGCCCGCCCTGCCTCCACCCAGGCCCTCCCGCCCTCCCCAAGCATCCTCAACTAGAGAGGAGGGAGCTGCAGGGGGGATGGAGGAGAGGCCATACTATAGGTCTGTGCTCACCAAGGAGGACAGGGGGGTAGATAAGGAGCTCTGGATTAGCACACACACACTGCTGTGTATAAAACAGACAAGCAACAAGGACCTACTGTCGAGCACAGGGAACTACATTCAATACCTTGTAATAACCTATGATGGAAAAGGATATAAAAAAAAAATATGTAACTGAATCACTTTGCTGTACACCTGAAATTAACACAATTTTGCAAATCAACTACACTTCAATTAAAAGAGAGAGAGAGAGGAGGGCCAGAGAAGTGTGGGGCTGTGCCGGGATCCTGATTCTAACGCACCTACTGGAAATTCATTTTGAAGGATCAGGGAAATCTGAAGACAGCACAGCACCTGGGCGGGGAGGCCAAGGAATACCGCCACCCCTCCTGGTGTCTGTGACGTCCAGAGCGCACACAGCAAGCGTGCAGGGAGAAAAGACCCCTTGGCTTCACGGTCATCGAGGTTGTCGTCACAGGAGGGGAGGACAGGGGCAGACGGGGGAGCAAAGTCTGGATAAATATTCAGTCTGGCTGTTGGGTTCCAGGACATTCCTTCCACTTTGGGAGACGTTGGAAAATGTCCACAAGAAAATGTTTCTTGAAAGGAAGGAAGCCCTAACGTGCACAAGGACAACACAGCCTCGGGTCTGTGTGGACCTCAAGCTCAGACCCTCCTACAGCATCATGACAGGTCTGGGGTTCCCCACGTTAGAGATCTAGTAATAGTGACCATCACCCCATTTTATAGCTGGGCAAACTGAGGCCAGGGTGATGAGGACCCGTTTCATGGGATTCAGGTGATGTCACAGAACCATCACGTCACCACCATGAGGGAACAGGCAAAGGGGTCAGCTCCTCGGCCAGGGTCACCCAGCCAGGACGTGTGGGCTGGGTGGGCGGCCGCCTCCCCAGGGGGCCCACATACAGGGGTCCAGCCTCTCACTCCCCAGAGCCCAAGCTGCCGGAGAAGTCCCGTCCGTGCTGGGGACCAGAGGACAATCACACCTGTCCCTCTGGCCACCTCCTGAGTAAGTAAACGGGAACCTGACCCACAGGACAAACGTGGATCAACCTTACAGTGTCCTTGAGATGGTTAATCACAGTGGCAGGGCTCACGAAGTAACCGCTCGGAAGAGCTAGGAGTCTCGAGGCCCAAAATCCCAAGAACACGTGGTCTCCTCTCGCCACCTCCCCCAGCAGGGGAGCGACACTGAGGCACTGGGAAGTTTAAATAACATCTCCACTCACTGAATAACCACAACAAATGTTTACCATCCGAGGATCCGGGCCCCGGAGTCCGAGGGAGCCTTGGGGACACCTCCTTGCCCCTGAGAGAACAGCTGATGACTCAGCCTCCACCTGACTCTCCTCTTCCTTCTAACTCGCTGGTGGCAGAGGGGCCGCACCAGGAGCCCCTGGATCCTGTCCAGGGCAGCATCCTCTCTGCCCCAAAAAGCCAGGACATCCAGACATCCCTGGATCCGCCCTGCCCGCCGGAGACACCGTGCAAGCTATACAAGCACTTTTCCAATTTCTAGGAGCTACATTTTGAGAAGAAACAGGTGCTAGCAATTTTAATGATGTACTTTATTTAACCCAATGGATCCAAAGGGTTACTGTTTCACCATGCGATCAATCAACCTGAAAATTATTCAGGAGGCAGTTTACCATTTTTTGTTTGTACTGTCTTCTGAATCTTGTGGGCACATGATGTGCTGTCAGCACATCTGAGTTTGGACACTAAATTTTCAAATTAAAGGGAAAAGCAGTTCTAGCCAAACAATAAAGTCATGTTCAATGGGAAAGGAGCAATACGCTGCTACAGCGTTTAAATTCAAGGGAGTTACAGTGAACAAGGCATTCGGAATTCCCGTCCCCAGGCACGCGGCCGGCACCTCCATCTGGGACGGGCAGCTCCCAGCTCCTGAGAGCATGCCCCACGCCTGGCACACCTGCTCCCTCCTTGTCCTCAGGCGGAAAGGAAGCAGCAGGCATGCTCCCTGCAGGGACTTAGGACTGAGCAGCGTTGGAGCAGCTGCCATCCAGTCCCTGGGGGTGTTGGCACCCCCACACCTTGACCCAGGTGCCTCCAGGGGAAGCCAGCGTGGGAACACCGGTTGGCGGGCACAGGAGAGGGGACTGGGATAGACCTGAATGTCTTCTCCGTCCTGCAGAACCTGCAAGTTCATTCTCCTGCAGTTCAAGGGCAACATTCTAGCATTTCATCCTTAAGCCTACTTTGGGCACGTGGCGAGGATACTCATCCCTTGGAATGCTCCTTTTACAAACCCACACTTTGTCACAATGCCCTTGGCCACCGTGAGGTTGTTAAAGAGACCATGTCGGTCATACCAGGTGACCGAGGACAGTGCCGGGATGCCACAGAGGCGTTTCCCGCCAGATCCAGCCTTAGAAACATCTCTGCTCTTTGGAATAACTTGTTTCTGTTGTCTGTGTTTCTTGAATGTATTTATTTTTATCCTCTGGACACAATGAAACAATTAAAAACTGTTTCTCCTATCGAACTGGCTGCCAGGAAGCTCACAGCTAAATCACTGGGAACCAGGATCTTATGGTTAAAACCCACTGGACGCTAACTTGCCATGGGCCTCACAGGCTTCTCGGATGTGTATTTCCTCTCTGTCATGCATTTTTTTTGGAATACTTAATCCTGATATATAGACATACACACACACACTTACTTCTGCATGCTTTTCAAGTCACTTGGGGAATTTGGCAAGGCACTGTCATGAAAATAAGTTTAAATTCAGTGGGTTTACAACATGCAATGGGAGATTTCAGGAATGAACACAACAAGCACCTTTATGTCTGGTCAAGAGGGATCTGTCTGGATGTCCCAGGCTCCCATGGGCCGCCCCGCGAGGGTCCCGCCCAGGACAGCCGCGTGAGCGCGCCACGTTCCTGCACAACAAGGCGGCGGACCCGGGCCAGAGGACCAGCCCCTGCTGAGTCACCCAGTTCCAGGTTTATTCTATTTCTAGATCACCGGGAGCCGAAACCGTCCTCGCAAACCTCCCAGGCTACTGCCCCGCTCACCGACAAGGAGACAGACACTTCGGAGCGGGGTCACACAGCAGCGCCTCCGCGATCTCGGCGCACACCCCTCCCTCGGGAGGAGGGAGGCCACGCCCCAGCCTCTGCGCACCGTCCAGGCTCCACCCCTGGGTCCCTGGGGCGCCTGCCCAGAGGGCTGCGGCTGACCGTGCGGCCACGGAGCGAGTGGTCCCGGGCGGGAGACCCAGACCCGTCAGGGAAGCGGTGCTGGGCACGCACGTCACCCCGGCCCCGATGTTCAGAGAAGCAAGGGCGGACCCGGGAGTGGGGTGAAGCCTGGAGGGCGAACCCCAGCGGGGAGCCCGGGGCAGACACGGGCCGTGGGGACCGCGCGCGCAAGGGGAGGTCTGACCTCCGGGAGGCCTTCCTTTCACGGCCCCTCAGATGGATTTTCTTGGAGTGGACAGGGGACCACGTGGTGACTGTGCCTGAGCGCGCGCCCCCACGCACACGCTCGCCCCCCACTGTTGCGCCCCAATGCACAACCCCACGCTTGCCCCCCCAGGCACAACCCCCATGATTGCGCCCCGATGCATGACCCCACGCTCCCCCCCACGCACACACACTCACCCCCACCCAAGCCCCCCACGCTCGACCCCACGCAAGTCCCGGGGTCCGAAGGAGCTGTTTGACCACCCCGGGGGGCACCCAGGACGCTCGGCCAGCAGAGGGACAGGCCAGCGGCCAGAACCTTCCCCCGGCCCCGACCCTGCACCTGGCCCCGACCCCGAGACCACGAGAAATAAACCTTGTTGCTTTAAACCACTACGCACGGGGCGGTTTTTGTCACAACAGACACACTGAGCGGCCCACGCGGCCACGCCTGGGGACGGGTCGAGGCTCACAGGGCCCCGGGCCACATGCAGCAGCGGGCGTGGAGGGTCAGTCCCCGTGCCCCTCAGCCTCCAAGGGGGCCGAGCAGAGCGGGCCAGTCTGGGCCGAGCGCCTCGGGAGCTGAAGTCGGCCCACTTCCCCCCATTGGGGCTCTCAGGGCATCATTTACAATTATTTAAAAATATTCCAGGAAGCTGAATTAGAATTGTCTGCTCAGTGGTGGACAGACGCCTGGACTCCAGCACCCTTCATCCTGGCCACGTGTCTGCTGCTGAGGTCAGTCCCTTGGTGGGGACACCCCCCGCCCTGCCCCACACCTCTGCAATCCTCCAATGCAGCGACAAAGATTCAGATAATGCAGGCTGTGGATGTCCTGTGAGGGCACCCCCACCAACCCCATGGTCCTCGGGGCCCACCCCATCCCACGGCGTCAGGACCCCCACAACCCCAGGGTCCTCAAGACCCCCCCCATTTCGCTGTGCCAGGATCCCCCACAACTCCGTGTTCCTCATGCCCCCCCACCATCCCACAGTGTCAGGACCCCCACAACCCCCTCATGACCCCACAATCCCGTGGTCCCAGGACCCCCACAACCCCATGGTCCTTATTACCCCACCATCCCACAGTGTCAGGATCCCCCACAACTCCATGGTCCTCATGACCCCACCATCCCACGGTCCCAGGACCCCCACAACCCCATGGTCCTCATGACCCCACCATCCCACGGTGTCAGGACCCCCACAACCCCATGGTCCTCATGACCCCACCATCCCACGGTCCCAGGACCCCCACAACCCCATGGTCCTCATGACCCCACCATCCCACGGTGTCAGGACCTCCACAACCCCATGGTCCTCATGACCCCACCATCCCACGGTGTCAGGACCCCCACAACCCCATGGTCCTCATGACCCCACCATCCCACGGTGTCAGGACCCCCACAACCCCATGGTCCTCATGACCCCACCATCCCACGGTGTCAGGACCCCCACAACCCCATGGTCCTCATGACCCCACCATCCCACGGTCCCAGGACCCCCACACCCCCCTGGTCCTCGGGACCCACCCCCACCATGCGGCTCTGCCCTGTCCAAGCTGAGAGAACAGTCTTTTCAGAGGCTCTTCCTTCAGAGTTCAGGAGGGTTAACAAGATTCAGGACACCACTGGCTGCCCGAGAGCAAGAAGGAAGGGCGGGCGGAGTGAACAGAGGAAGAAACAGAGGAGCTCCCCTCTGACGGGCCTCGCACACAGTCAGTAACGCATGTCGGGCCCACCTCTGCCCCCTCGGGCGCCCACCTTCTCTTACCAGCTGACCGGCCCACACCACGTCTCACTCATCCGAGAGTCACTGGGGTTCCCTGTCCATTGCTGGGAACAGAACCACATCGTGGAAGCGGAAGCAGGTGACGGAGGTCCCGTGCCTGCGGCCTCGTGTTTAGCCCGCGCCAAGGCCAGATGCGGCTGGCCGCTGAAGTGGCCGCTGGCCATTCAGGGCGGGACGGATCGCTCCCCCGATGAAGGGAGAGCTTGTGGCCGCCACACAAAGGCCCACTCTCCCCACCGCCCCTCCCGGTGCCCCTCCGAACGCCCGCTGGGTGCTTCCAGGCACCGAGTGGGCCACGCCGCACATCCAAACCTCTCTCCAAAACTAGGCCATCTTTCAAAAATGCATTCAGTCCCCCAGAAAGAATCTGTGGACCTCATCTGGGCAGCCCGGGCGGAAGGCGGAGCAGTGGGGGAGGCAGCGCTCTTCCCAGCGCGAGCCTGTCAGATGCGCCGCGTTTTCACAGGAACAGAACTCTCATTTAAACGTCGGACAAGCGATGACACACTGCTGGTCTGCACCGAGTGGGAATCCACTCTGACAGAGGGACAAAGGCAATCATTCTTGCCATTTTGCAGCGTGGACTTCAAGGCAGCCCCACCGCACGCTCTGTCCAGAAAGAAGGTTCTTTTGTGCGACCAGAATAATCAAGTAACAGCGTTGTCATCCCTGCTTTGGTCCGGGGAGTCCCAGCAGACATCAGCCATCAACTTCCAGTGATAGGACAACCTGAAACATGGCTGTCTCCCAAGGAGGTAACAGTGGGCTGGGTTCTCACGTCGGGAAGATGTGCATCGCAAAGCAAAACCCCAAGGAAGAAGGAAACAGTGGCCCTGAAAAAATTACTGAACTATATGCCAGGACTTCCCTCCTCTTCTCGTAAAGAGTCCGCTTCTCGAAGGTTCCCGCTCCGGTGCAGAACTGCTTCCTCCCACTGGGAGTCTTCGGGGTGGGGGCGGCGCCGGTGCCAAGGCCACGCAGCTATATCTCGGACCTCCTCCCAAAGCCCCGTCACATGAAGAGACGGGAAGCCCTGGTCCTTGTCCTTGGGAGAGCTCAGATTTTAGGGAGGAGAGATAAACAAAACAGACACAACGCAGTCCCAGAGCCGGTCAGAAGACAGGGGACTGGCCCCCTGGGCTTCAGGAAGGGCCTGTGATGGTCAGGGTCCCGCCCAGACCCTGCAGAGGACGTGGGCCTCCGTGGGAAGAGCTGGGAGGTGGGGGCGGGGGCGGCCACAGCCCCACCGCCTCCCCAGGCGGTCTGCGTCGGGGAGGCGGGCGGGCCAGCACAGGGCCACACGGAGAGGCAGGACCCCGGCCACTGCGTGACTGCAGAGAAAACAGGCAGGACCACGCCGTCTCCAGCAGTACCAGGGGACCCGGAGAAGCTGAGGGCCTGAAAGCGCGCAGGTCTGACAGCAGACAGGACGCGTCAGGAGGCCAAATGGACGGAAGGCGGTAAACCCAGGGGTCCGGGGAGAGCGGATGAGAAAGGCCACTGGGGACCCACAGCCTTTGTCAGATCCAGCCCGTTCGTCCAACTCATCTTGGCAGCAAAAGCAGAAAGCTGAGCCCGTCTGAACCCCAACGGGACGTGATGAGTTCAGAGATGAGTTCAGCCCCGGCAGGACCTAGCTGGACCCTGGCCCACATTCCTGGTCACCAGGGCTGGCAGAGCCGAGGTCAGCATCACAGCCGCTCGGGGCACGTCACGCCACCAGCAGGGAGTTGGCCGGCCACAGAGGGCGGTGCCAGCCCTGCCCCCACCCCGCCCCGCGCCTGGTGAGGACCTGACCCCATCCACCAGGATGGGGCCCCTCGGGGCAGGACCGCAGCCTGGACAGAGGGGCTGTGTCCCTCCACCTCCCCGGGCCGGAGGCTGAGCAGACCTCCCCACGGGGTACACACAAAATCAAGGAGGCCGGAGCTGAGGGCAGCTGTCACCTTCTGAAAGATGCAGCTCTGGGGAGAACCACTCCCTCACAAAAAGCCAGCCCGGGGCTGAGAGCTCCTGCAGGAGGTCCCCGCTCCCCAGGGCTACGAGCCGTCCCTGGGGACAACTGGGAAGACAAGGCCGAACTCTGGGGACGCTGAGGACGGGATGCAGGTCTGGGAAAGCCGCCCACGTGAAGAAGGCCACACATCGCGCTCCTCACGCAGAGCTGTTTGTTATAAAGACCGAGCCAGGAAGAGGGAGAGCATCGCGGCTTTGTAAGGCTGAGAATTTGCAAAAGGGGAGCCTTCTGGAAACGTATCAACACCATTCAAGTCATGGCGGCGTCTCGAGCAAGAAGGAAAATGTGGTCAGAGTGGGTGGCGCTCACAGATGACCTATATCTTGGGTGATTCCTGTTTACCTGGGGGCGGGAAGGGATAAAGGTGAAAATCTTCATCGGCCTAATCTGGTTAAAACCGCAGCCTTGCAGGGTGCAGATGGAAAGTTCTCTGGGGCACACGCGGAGCCGCCAGGGCTGCTCTGGGACTCGGGGTGCACCTGCTGTCCCCGCGTTTGGAAAACGGAGCCTGGGTGTTGCCGACGGCTCTCCAGGCCTCCACCCACCCTTCCTTAGGACAGTGGTCCCAGGCTCGCCTGCCAGCAAGGGGGCGGCACCCCACCTGCAGGTGCCCCCACCCCCCACCGCTCCTGGCCAGCCCCCAAGCCAGACTTCACGAGGCCTCGTGCCAAGAACTGCCCTTCATGGGGGGGCCTTATGGTGGGGGGGCCCCGTGGTCTGGCGGGCTCAGCCCTCCTTCTCCAAGAGCTGGGTGCGCACACACCCCATCCCACCACTGGGTGTGCCTCTCACTCAGGGCCACCGGATCTTCATGGCTGTAACACCCTCAGGCTTCACAATTCTCCAACCACGCAGTGCAGCAAACAGTCCCTCCTTTGTGGTCTGCGTTCCCGCACATCCGTGGCAGCCCCCAACCTCGCCTAGCTCAGGCTCCCACGGCCTGGTGTGGCCCGCAGGTCTGCAACCCCCGAGGGTGTCTTCTGACTCCTCTGCCCACCCCCTGACCCCCCTCTCCAGGAACAGACCAGGTGGCTCCCGCCCAAGGCCTCCACCCTCACGGACCCTCCACCCAGGGTCCCCCTCGGCTCCTTCAGCCCAACGTCCCCTTCCAGCACAGCAGCAGCAGACCACCCTGGAGAGTGCCCGCGGCCCAGGGCCTGGCGCAGAGAGACTCCATAGATCCAGGACAGTGTGAGGACATCCGCCCCTTCCAGTCCTCCAGTGCCCGACCCGTCCCGCAAATGCCCACGCTGGAAAAGATGCCAGGAATTCAGGTCCAGCGTGTTCCAGCGCCGGGGGGAGAGCCTGCTGGTTGGCATTCCTGGCTGGAGATTGTGAACACATTCTTGGAGGGTAAAAATTAACCAGCATCCATCCACCCGGCTGGGCCTCGGGCCCTGCAGGCTGCTCGGGCCACTCGGAAGAGCCGCCCGCGTTCCCCCCGCGGGCCGCCGCCATCGCCAGTTCACCAGGCCAGGCCAGAGCGGGATCTGCCCCATCCCGGAGACCCGGGTAATCGCTCTCAGACATCCCTGGTTCTGGCCTGCGGGGCCCAGACTGAACCATTTATCCAAATTAAAACCATTCTGCAGAAACCAAATCGACCCTTTTAATTGAAAATAAAACCAAACAACCCAAAGGCTCTCTCTCTCTCTTTTTTTTTTTTAATGAAAGACATTCCTTCTGCTTTCTCATTCCATTAATCACTGAGTTTACACAATCTGTCAAAACAGCTTGGTAAGAAGTCTCTGCCTTTCCGGCAGGCCTGGTTTTTACCCAGCGGGCGCCAGCACGGCCGGGGGTGCGGGGGCCCTGGGTAAGCCCCCAGAGGACTCGGCGAGCACTCTGTTTCTCCACTGCACTCAGACCGCACGTTTCAAGGGGCTGCCAAAAGCCTATGTTCCCTTCTGGGTCTACACCCCAAAGAACTGAGAGCAGAGACCCAAACAGACGTGCATTCCTCCACGTTTAGAGCAACGTTATTCAAAATGGCCAAAGGGTGGAAACCAGCCCAAGTGTCCCTGAGGAAAAATGGAGAAACAAAACGTGGTCCATCCGTACACGGGAGCATCACTCAGCCTTAAAAAGGAAGGGAATGCTGACCCAGCCTACAGCAGGGCTGAGACCTGAGGTCATTATGGTAAGTGAAATTAGCCAATCACTTAAAAAAATATATATATATCGTGCCATTCCACCTTCATAAGGCACCTAGAGTCGTCAGATCCATAGAAACTGAAAGCAGATGGTGGGCAACCGGGGCTGGGGAAGCGGGTGGGGACAGAGTGTTTAATGCGGACAGAGTTTCAGTTTTGCAAGATGAAAAGAATTCTGCGGTTGGACAGTGGTGACGGTTTCACAATACGAGTGTCCTAATGCCACTGAACGGTACCCTTGGAAACGGTTATGTTGCGTTATGTGAAGTTTACCATCAAAAACAGTTTGTGTTCTTTGACCTCGAGCCTCAGAAGTCCTTTCAAGAACATGACTGGCCGGAAACTTGACCAAGGATCTCCATGCAAAGGTGCACACAGGCTGCATGTGACCGGGGACAAGCGGCCCCCACGCACCTCCCTGCACATCTACACACTGGGGCATGGCACGCTCATCACCCCGCATGTGTGCGGAGTGAGCTACACGCGGGGAGATGCGCATTAGAATGTGGGACACCACATAATACACAGGACGCCCCCGGGGAACAGGAGAGGCACCGACGTACACCGCACACAAGGGTGACCACAGAGCCTTCTGGGGGCAACAGGAGGACATGTTTCCTGAGCTCATAACATTTCTCTCTTTTTCCAAGTCTGCAGCAAACGCATTACAGAAAAATGATTTTGTGGGAAAAGGGTCAAGAGATAATTCAGGCAGCAAAGTCATGTCCATGACCTGGGAACCTTCTCCCACCCACTGAGCAACAGAGGTGACAGATGTCCCTCCTGTCCTGGGTCAGGACAAGAGAAAAGGCCGGCCTGACCAGCTGAGAGCCCGGCCCCCAGCCCCGGGGAGGCAAGCTGCTCCATCCTCCACCCTGGCCACTGGGCTCCTCAGATCTTTCCAGAGAAGATAAACTGGAAACGCACCTGCCCAAGATCATCAACAAACTCTTGTGTCCCCATCACCTCCTCCGGTAGCACAAAGACTAGTCCCCTGGGGGGTCACACAGCTTCTGAGGCCACAGCAGGAGCCGCTGGGGCTGTGACAAGGTGGCAGGACCAGAGCCGGCAAGCTGGAGTTACACCGGGGGGTGGGGTGGGGGCGCCGTCCCCAGGCTGCAGGTGGGGAAGCCCAGGGCGGTCCCGGGACAAAGGGCGCCTTCAGCCCAGGTCTGGCCGCCAGGGCCGGGCTCCCTCCTTCCAGCGCTGCCTGCACCATACCTTTGATGTGCTTCCAAAATCCCCAGTGGTGCGGGGCTGAGCGCTCAGGAAACCTCTGGGAGAGGTGATGGATTACGAGGGGAGGGGGACGCCAGGCCGAGTCAATGGGGCCCCTTTGTCCCTGCGGCCCGTCGGGGAGGCCGGTGTACAGAACGCAGACGCCCCGGCTAATGGCCCAGCCTGGCCCCGGGGCGATGCGCTCGGCCAGATGTGGGCCGCTCCCCCGCGTCTGTCTCGTCCGGCTCCACCGTGAGTGAGAAGCAACACAAAGCAGCTGTGTCCAGGGTAACGGGCCAGTGATTCCTGAATCCTCGGGGGTGAGCCCATCGACTCCCCAGTGCCCAGGGTCGGGGAGAGCCAGGCCTCCGCCCCGTCTCTAGAATCCCGGCTTGCTTCCCTGGAGCATCTGTCTTATCAAACCTCAGGGGCAGCTTTTCATGCTCATCTCCAGCTTCGGAAAACCTGCACTCCAGATGCACCAGGTCACAGCCCGACGCTGCCACCAGGAACACGACCAAAGGACGAGAACTTTGCCCACCTGGAGGGGCCCCTGGACTGCCAGCTGGAGTGAGGACCCCTCCAGGTGTCCTCTCAGCCTCCAGAACAGGGCCGGGCCTGTACAGGGCACGCTGGGCACGAGCATCACTCCCCAGGGGAAGAGGAAGGGGAAGGCAGGCGGCTCGCCATGTGCCAGAATTAGAGCTCAGGGAGGAAGGAAGGGGAGGCAAGGCGCGGGGCCCACGGAAGCAGCTGCAGGGGGACCCTGGCCAGCTGTGGACATCGGGGCTCCAGCCAGCTCTGAGCCTTCACTGGGCGCTCAAGGAGAGGTGATGCGGGCGGGGTACCATGGAGATCCCGGGTCTTGGGAGGAAGTCCCAGCATTGCAGACGGGCCTGGGTTCCCCTCCAGGACCCCGCCCAGCCCCGCACCCGTCCACTCACAGGCTCAGGCCCGCAGATAGACCTGGAGAGACCTGTCTTCCAGCCAGCCCCGACACAGGCCGGTGACTTCAGCTCGCCGGGTATAGTGCCCATTCCAGAAAACAGAGACAAAAATCTCAGCTTGCGAGGCTGGGTGACAATCTATCTGATCACAAGACAGCAAGCACCCCAGGGTGTCGTGGGGAACCGCGCCATCATAAGCAGCCATCACTCTTGCCAGGTTACTAGGCTGGGAGCAGGAGGGGTGCGTGCACAGGGCTCCCAGGGCCTCCTGCCGGTGCGTTCGCACAGCTTTCTCTCCCGGAGTTGGCGGCTCTGGGGACAGGCTTCCTGGCACGGTCAGGGAGCGCTGCCCCTGAGGGAATTACCCCATCACTGACCCGGAATCCTTAAACATAAATTGTTCATTAATTTAGCCCATTTGGGACAAAACACATTAGTACCAGAACACTGCCTTCTGCTTTAAAAAATTAACGTAACTCTTTTAAAATGTCCAGGGGGACATTGTGATAACCATCCTCCGTTCAGGGGCACAGTGGGGCGCAGTGGCTGTTCTGACAGGTCCTAACCTGGCCTCCGGTGGCGGCCATCCTCACCTTCTCTGGCCTCCTCCCTCCCCAGCTGGGGTCTGGGATGTCAGGTGGGGACCATCCGGCAGGACTGAGCCAGGGCCAGGCACTCAGTGGAGACCCCGACTGCACACAGAGCAAGAGATGTCCCCGCAGGAGGGTCCAGCTCGGGGACTTAGCAGACCCGGCTGACCGTCACTGGAATGGGGGGGCGGTCACCAAACACATTCCTGATATGCAGAGCGCCATCATTTCCAGACACCTGGAGACCCCAGTTTTCGGCTTTTATGGGAAAGGGCCAGCCATCAAGGACATAACCATTCCTCACCTGGGCTCACCCACAACTGCGGAGTGTCGGCCCGTCCTGAGGACGCAACACACCGGAAGATAGATGCAGAATGCCTCCCGCACCCGAGAGGGGTTAACTCGAGTTCAGCAGCATCTGACTCAGGCGCTTTTTACTGTGTTAAAAGCAGGGGAGGCAGCATGGAAAAACACGACGGAAAAACACGTCCTTGCCATTGGACAGTCGGGGTTTAAATACCAGCTGCACATGGACTCCTCTGGGAAGATGGGGCGACGCGCAAACACACACACACACACGCAGGCTTAGCTGTGAGGGTTCAGAGAAGCGTCCCTGCTCCAGCAGATAGAATCGTGCCCAGAATCGAGACAATAAGACGATTTTTAACATTGTTGCTACATGCCAGGAACAGGTGGTAGCTCTGAGTTATTAACAAAGTGCCCCCAACCGGCCAGACCTCTTATTCTGGATCAAAAGAGATCATTGCAAAGGATTGGGGGGGGCAGAGCCGGCTCTAGGTCACTGATGACCCCACGCTTACCGCGACGCTTACCGCGACCGACAGGGAGGAGGCTGGGGTCCAGGGTGTGCGAACCACTGGGCCCCCAACCCCACCCCAGCCGCTGCTGCCAGCCGGCCCTTCAAACCCAACCACAAAGCAATGAAGCATCTGATGCACTGGGCGGCTGGTATACACAGTAACTTTCTGCCTGCTGGAAGCTGGCTGTTGTTCTTGCAGGAACGCCCTGCACCTCCCCTTACGGGAGATGGTTGGGGAGTGAGGGGGACAAAAGCCTCTCCCCCAGCACGCGGGAAGTCTGTGCCAGGCTGACCCTGGAGAAGGGACACAGCAGGCACGGAGAACCAGAGGACCGGGTGTGATCCAGCCCTGACAGTCCTGCACGTTAGCAAACTCATTTGTGAGTTTGGGGCTTACACAAGCTGCCACTGCCTGGGGGGGCGGGGTTCTGAAATCCTCCCCTCTCGGCCGCTCCTCTCATTTTCTTGCTTTTTTTGCCTTCTCCCTAACCATTTTTATCCGACCAGCAATATCTCCCCCAGCCCAGGAACGTACTTTGACCCCGTGACCTTTAGCTCCCAGGGTCACCATTTGCAAATAGCCCCAAGAGGTGCCAATGCTACACTCTGCAGAAGCCAAGTCAATTTGCATCCCGGAGCTGAGCGCACGCGGTTCCCTGAGGCTACTGCTTCTTCCGTCTTCCCCAAGGTTTGTAAAAAAAAAAGCCATTCGTCTGCCGCCCTGATCACTTTGGCACCTCGGCTGAGGAATCTGCTGTCAGACAAGCAGCCACCTGACAGTCGGACAAGCAGGAGCCGCTTTGGGGGCCCTGGAACCTCATGGCCCTGGCGTTTCATCCCCCCTGGGCAAGAGCCGTAGCCTCTCTTGGCCTCGGGTCGCATGTCTGTAAAACGGGGCAAGAATCCCGCCCCGGGGCTGTTGCTGGGGTGGGTGCACGCAGTGAATGCACGTGACGCGTTTAGCACAAGAAAGCCCTCAGTAAGCACTCGCTGTTACTTGTGTCTCTGAGGTCAGTTACACTGTAACACTGCAAAGTGAGACCACTATGACTTTGTCTCCGAGGTCAGGAGCCTGGCTTCCTGCCAGTTCCCACACGGCCAGCTCCCCTCACCCCCTGCAGGCCGGCCCCCTCCACCCTCCAGCGGCAGAGGCGCCCCGGCCCCTCCAAGGCCTCGGCACAGAAATGCCTTTCTTAATACCTGTTGATTGATTTGCAAATATAACCCCCAGGCCCGCAAGAGGGGAGAACCGCTGCGCAAGGACACACAAATCTTTCAGAAGAGAAAGAACTAAAACACTTGAAAAAGAATCACGTGCACAGACCAAATACACTGAAATGCCAAACGGGTCAGTTCTGCAGGGCGATGCAGTACTGTCCGTGCAAAGTCATTTTCACACCCACACTTTCAGGCCATTTAAAGGGTCCTCCACGATCCTGCCTTCCTATCACAGAGTGACAATGGGGAGAAACGCTGCCCTGAGATCAAAGTGTGTGAGGGGCGTGGCCCCTCCCGGGGAGGGGGGGGGGGCTTCTAGGTGGGCAGTGACCTCCCCAAGCAGTGGTCTCTGCGGGTCCCACAGCTTGAGGGCTTTTTTTTAATCACGTTGAAGAGTGGGGCTCACTCGCCTGCAGCGTCTTAAGAATTCGGGTGGAGCTCCTCACCCCTTTCCCGCCAGACTTTCAGATCGCTCCAAGCAGACGACCCGGGCTCACTCCCCAGGCTCCGGGCAGGGACCCCAGCGGCGTCCAGCGGGCCCCGGACCCTCCCTCTTCCCTCCTGTCAGCGGGAGCAAGGCGCGCCAGCGGGCACGTGCCGCAGGTGGCCCCGGCCCCGGGCGCCCCCCGCCCGGTCCCCGCTCCTCCCGAAGTTCCAAGGAAGCGCCGAGGGGCGCGCTGCCTCGCGCCAACACAGGGAAAGGGAAAGAGACGGGCACGCCGGAAAGCCTGTTTGCGAAGGGCGGGGAGGAGGGTCCCCAGCCTCAGCTCGCCGCCCTGGAGTCTCGGGACCCGTCCTGGAGAGCGAAGTCCACCCGGGCGCCGCCGCCACCAAGCCGCTCCGGCGCCGCCGGCCCCTGATGCAGCCGGCCCAGCCGCGTCCCCGCGCCCCCGTCCCGGGATCCCGGCCGAGCCGGCCCGCGCCCCGGCTGCGCCCCTGCGCCCCCGTCCCCGCGGCCCAGTCCCCGGACTCCGGGCCCCGTCCCCGCGCCTCTGTCCGCGGACCCTGGGCCCCGTCCCCGCGCCGCAGCTGCGTCCGCGCGCCCACAGACCCTGTCCCTGAACCCTGGCCGAGCCCGCCCGCGCCTCCGTCCCCGCGCCCCCGCTCCCGCGTCCCCGGACCCGGGTCGAGCTCTCGTCCCCGCGCGCCCCGACCCCCTGCCGGCGCCCAGGGCGCAGACGCCGGCTCCGGACGCGAAACAAAGAGGTCGGCGGCGCAGGCCCCTCCGGTACCTGGGCGAGCGGCGCGGTCCCGCGGGGCGATGGCCGCTCAAGCAGGGCGCCGAGCAGCGCGGGCGGCGCGCGGGCGGGCCCGTCCTCCTGGCTCTCGGCCGCGCCCGCCGCAGGGCCCCCTCGAGGCGGCGCGGGCAATCGCCGCCGCCGCGCCCGGCCCCGGTCACCTGGCCTCAGCGCCCTCGCCCGGCGGCGCGTTCCCGGCGCTCCCGCGGCCCCGGCGCCCCTGCGACCCCCCGCCTGGGCCAGGTGGGGCTAGGAACGCCGCGGCGCATTGGGCAGCCCAGGCTCAAAGTGCTCCCGGGGCCGGCGGGGCCCGGGCGGGCACGAGGGGTCCCGGTTGCTGCACAGCTGGGTCACAGATTCGTTCGTTCACTCGGGCCCGTAGAACGTGAGACCTGCCGCCGGCCTATAGCCTACAGTCGGGGGGGGGGGGGGGCGTGCAGATGGAAAGCATGGCGGAGGAAGCCCGGGTGCTGTGGGAGGCCCTGGGAGGTCCGGCCGATGGAGGGAGGGGATCAGGGAAGACCTTCGAAGTCACATGACTTCTGAGAAGGAGCGGGGGGACATGAGCAAGGTTAGGCAGGTCGGGGACAGCCGGGAAAGAAGGACCGAGGCAGGGGGACGCTCAGAGGAGGAAAGACAGGTGGATGCCAGCAGGACGTAGAAGGCCCCTCGTGGGGTCGCTCAGCCTCAGTGTCCCCACTGCTGAAATCTGGGGAGTGGGCAGCTTGCTCCAGAAGATTCCTCCTACAAGACGTATGCCCTTCTGCAAACAAGAAGGGCTGCCCCTCCGGGACAGAAGGACACTTTCATCAGCATCGTATCTGGCGGACGCACGAAGGAGCCCTCACACAAGGAAGAGCTTTCCAGGAAGGTTCCCCACTCTGTGCCCTACAGAGGAGGGACAAGATACCTGTCACCTGGACCGCATGTTCTCAGAACCCCACCTGGAGGGGTGGGGGCCTGTTGGAGCGCCCAGGAAGGGGCCTTGATTCAGGGATGCAACGCCCAAACCCACCCAGCCCCTGGGGTCCAGCCCCCCACCCGCACCCCCGTCCTGCCTGCCGGCCTTGTCAGGACCAGCGGAGACACTGAGCCAGATCACCCCTGAAGTGACTTCTCTGAAAGAGGCCATCAGAAACCTTGAGGCCCTGGATCCAGCGCCAGCCTGGCCAGGCAGGAGGCACGGCAGACCCCTGGTTCCATCCCTGAGGACCGAGGCCCAGCCTGCGCCAGTCCACTCCCACCGTTCAGCCTTTCTTAGGAAGAGCGTGACCCTCCCTGCGCTGCTCTGAGGGTAACGCACGATTTCTCCTGAAATCAGAAGCACTTGACTCTCCTGCCCAGCTGAGCAGCCGTTCATTCCCTGAGGACAGCACTTCCTGAGCACCGAGCCCCAGGCCTCTGAGAGGGAGCGGGCGTTTCTCCTGCCCCGTGGGGGACCCCAGCTCCAGCGGGGATGGGACCCAGCTCCAGCGGGGATGGGACAAGTGGAGAGCAGAGGTTCTGGGAAAGAACCTTGGAAGAGGCAGGCCAGCTGATTCCTAAATGGGATTTAGTGGCTCCTATTATGACCCCCTTTTCACTGATGGGGAAACAGGCTAAAGCTGTAGGAGATTTGGCCAGGTCACCCCGCTGGGCGGCAGCAGAACGCGATGAGGAAGGACCTGAGTCCATCAGGCCAGCACGCTCCTCCAGCCAATCTCCCCAGCCACCCTGCCCCGCCACCCCCCCAGCGCCGTAGTACCGGGTCCTGTCTGTTCTCAGACGTCTCTGCCACTAGATTCCAGGGGGCCTTCAGACCCGGGGTCGACAAGTCTATCCGTCTTACTCCACAGCATGTCCACGACCTCCGTGTGCCGGCTGGCTGAACGGCTAAGTGACCTTGAACGTCACGAGATGTTAAGATACCTGATGCCCACTTGCGGGATCGTTTGCCCGAGACGTCACAGCTAGGAAGCAAGGTTCTTTGTCGCCGTCACAAAGCCTCTTCCACCCTCAAATCGCCCCCAGCCAGGCCGGCGGGTCCCACTGACCCTGCTGCTCCCTGCAGGGCTGGACCACATCCTTGCTTCTGGGACCACAGCGACTTGGACGCCCATTCACACAGTGTCTGACCTCCCACCTCCACAGTGTTCCCAGGAGGGAGAAACCACAGTGGTGTCCCCAGCATCCTCTGCCAGCCTGTGCCCTGGCTCCCCGGCTCAGCAGAGTGCAGACTCCACCCCTGGCCCCGAGGCTTCTAAGGGTGGCCTGTGCCCCACGGGGCCTTCCCCGCGCCAGGGCCCCCACACGTCACAGCCGAGACGTTGAATTCCCAAGAATTTAAACAGAAGAGGCATGAAGCAATTATCTAAAAGGGAAAGCACATTTTTCCCCCTCAATCTTCCTTTTCCAAAAATATCTCAAATCTGAAAACAAAAGCCTCGAACCAATTTCAGTGAGAGAAACGGAGGCGCAGGCCAGGAACGGCTGCTCCCTTCCCAGAGCTCCGGCCCCCAGGAGACACGGCGAATTTCCACCCCTAGGGTGTGGGCTGGCCTGAGAGATCTCCTCCCAGAGCCAGGGGTAAAGGGTGGGGCCTGGGAGTAACTTTGCGGTGACAGTCAGGCCCTCAGCCAGGTGATCAGGGTCCCCAGTGAGGAGTCAGGTGAGAGCATGCGCCCTGGGTCTGACGTGCTGAGAACTGCCCTCTGAGGTCTTCCTCCCCATAGCCAGGAACTCCTGCCCAGCCAGGAGCAGACACCAGACACATCCCGACCGAGCGACATTCGACACAACAGCTGGCCAGCCCTCGTCCAGACGGCACAGGTCAGCAAGGTTGAGGAGGAGCTGTCACGGCCCCAGAAGCCCGAGGGGACAGGATGAGTGTCTGTCACGTGGTGTCTTGGACGGGATCCTGGGGCAAAGGTGTGGACTCCGGGTAAGCCGCCTACCCGAGGAATGCCACTCCCTAGCTGTGGCCGCGTGGCACTGCGAGGGAAGACGCGAAGGGCTGGGAAAACCGGGGTTGGGGGACCACACGGGACCTCTGCCCGGTCCTTGAAACTCTCCTGTAACTCTAAAGCAATTCCCAAATAAAAAGTTTATTTTGAAAAGTGCCACTGGGGCTAGAGGAAGAACACGGCTTCTTTCCAGGTGACAGAACAGCCCTCCTTCCCTG
This sequence comes from Camelus dromedarius, assembly GCF_036321535.1. Taxonomy (NCBI): domain Eukaryota; kingdom Metazoa; phylum Chordata; class Mammalia; order Artiodactyla; family Camelidae; genus Camelus; species Camelus dromedarius. Next base: position 16,674,250 of record NC_087470.1, on the reverse strand, counting down.
ACTGCAAACATCCCAGGGTGAGGATGTCACCGTGGGTGGCTCCCCAGGGCCCCCGAGTAACCATTGCCTGCACAGAAACCTGCTCTCCTGGCTCGGGGGACACAGTCCAAACTGCAGCTCTTGCAAAGCGGAGCTGCGTCCCTCAGTTTCCTTTTCCGCCTCATATTTCACTGCTTCTTAAAAGGTTTTTTTTTTAATAAGTGAAATACTAGATTTATTCAGAGAGAAATGAAATTTCCTGAATAAGGCATTTGTGTAATAACATTACTGCTGATTTGGGGTCTCTGGAAAAAAAAGTTCCGTCTGTCTATACATTTAAGCATTCATAACGGGCTGTTCAGGACACGTGTTGTGAAAAAAGAAACGAAGGCGTCCATCGCTAAAACATGCATCTCGTGACTACTTAAGATAACGTGGCTGTTTAATTAAAACTTAGACTCGAACAACACCTGACTTTTATCCTGTGGGCATGAAAGGGGAATACAGCCATGCATTTTCCCCGTTACGTTTTGCAGAATTAGACAGAATGCAGTCATACGCTGTGTTTTGTGATAATGAGAGCAATTTAATTTGAAACAAGTCAGGTTCCCTCCTCTTCCGTCCTGTGTGCGTCTCGAACTGGCAAAGCCGACTCAGTTGCTGTAATCGGTAATGATACAGCCCGTGACGGTCCAATTATTTTTTTTTCGCATTCAGCACACAATCCGAAACTGTCGTGGGGTGAGCAGGACACAGATTATGAGATTCAAGTCAAGAGAAGTGATGATTCCTGGGCAGTGCCATCGTCAGTGTCCCCCAGGTCCGGGGGGCCCCCAACATTGCCTGCAGGAGGGGAGCTCATGGCCAGTCTCTGGGCTGCTACCGCCCAGCCCGGTCCCAGCCTGCTGAGGTCAGCCCCGGACCCACCCAGGGCCAGGCTGAGCTCGGGTCTCTGCACCAAGCTCACAGTCCCAGGGTGTGGAGGGGATCACCCCCCAGGGCAGTAGCAATTCCCCACGAAAGAAGCAAAGGATGACGGCATCTAGGGCAGGGCCATGGGGTGGTGGATACAGCCTCCCTCCCTCGCAGACCCACAGACACGGCCCCCTGCTCACAGCCCCACCTGCAGGGCCGGAGACACAATCACAGCCCCGGGCCGGAGGGGACCCTCGATGGGGAAGGCGCTCCCGCCCTCACTTAGCGGCTTTGCAAGCCCGTCTGCAGACCCACGCCTGGCCCCTCAGAAGGGGGTCGGAACAGAGCCCCCAAGACCGAAGACCAAAGACCGAAGGGACATGAGGTGTCTGCGCGGAGAGACGTGGACCTGAGCCCGTGGAGGAGAGCTGAGGGCAGAGGGCGGGGGTGGAGGAGGCAGGGGCTCCCCCACGGGCAGCCCCTCCAGGCCCCTCTTTCGCGGACCACAGGCGTCCCGGGGTGCCAGGGGTTTCCCCCCCGCAGCTGCACCACATCCTGCTTGTGCCTCACGCAGCAGAGCCTGCTTCGGGCTGGACTGCATCTCCTTGAAATTCCTGGGTTGAAGCCCCAGCTCCCAGAACCTCAGAATGGGCCTGTATTTGGAGAAGGGTCCTGTGAGGGGTGATGAAAGTAAAATGAGACCACGCAGGGGGCTGGGAGGGGTCCACTCCTATCTGACTGGTGTCCTCCCAGGAAGAGAGGAGGACCCGGACACCCACAGAGGGAGACCACGTGAGGACCCCGGGAGGACACGGCGTCTGCACGCTGCCAGCCCTCAGGGGAGCCCGCCCTGCTGACACCTTGGTCTCAGATCCAGCCCCCAGGACCATGAGGGGATAAACTGCTGGTCAAGTCCCCGGTCCGAGGGGCTTTGTTACTGCAGCCCAGGCTGACTGGCAACAGCAGCCCCAAAGCACAGGGTGAGCATTCTCTAATTCATTCTCTCGTTCGCTCATTCATTCCGTCACTTGTTCATTAGCGCATTCATTCACTCACTCATTCATTCACTCGCTCATTCGTTCATCATTCACTCATTCACGTGTTCATTTATTCGTTCATTAGCTCATTCATTCACTCACTCATCCGTTCATTCATTCATTCATCAGCTCATTCATGCACTCATTCATGCACTCACTCACTCACTCACCAGAGGCTCACCCAACACCCACTAGGCCAGGCCGGTAGCAGTCATGGTGTTACGCGCTCCACTTCACATCCAGCCAGCAGAGCCTTCCAGAGGGCACAGGTGCCAGGGCTGTGCTGGGCACTGGGCCCTGGGGGCTTGTCCCTTTACCCCTCGCCCTGCAGCAGTCCCCGAGCCCAGGCTTCTGGGACCACCCAGTGAGACGCCAGGGAGGGCCTGAGTTTGGTGGCAGTGGTCCAGGCCGGGCGGGCCTGGAAGGGTCCCCGGCCTCCTCCCTGCATGCCAGGAGGTCCCCTTCAGCATCCGTGTGACACAGGCTCACAGCCTCAGCGTGAAGGCCTCCCACAGAGGGGACCACCCGGCTTGGGAAACACCGGCCCCCTCTCCCAAGGAACGGCTCCGGTTGCTAGGGACCCTTCCCAGAGAGGCCCCCAGAGGCTGGGGTTCACAGAGGGGTGTGAAGGGGAGGCTCCCTGGAGGGGCTGGGAGTGTGCGGGGCGGGTGCCCTGAGAAGGCGGTGCCACTGGCAGACACAAGGAGGACACGGCCCGGCAAGACTGCGCGGGGACAGAGGTGAGAGCCTGGCTGGAGAGCACCAGGCCCCGGGCCGGAGGGATGGGCAGGGAGCGGCAGACAGTGGGATGGTAAGCTGGGCCCTTTCCAGTCAGGAGCCATGAGAGAATCTTGGGGCTGCACCGTGACACCTGGGCGAGCCTCCGTTTTACTATCTGTAGGGTGGGGCTGTGAAAACCGAAGTACAGCCTGCACAAGACCTCCGAACGTGCCCCTGCAGCCTCGCACCGGCCGGCACAGTGAGGGCACCGCCGGCCGCGCTGTGACGGTGTGGCCAGCACCGCTGGCTTGGGGGGCATTTGGAGGTTGGCTGGGGGCGGGGCTCAGTGCCAGGACCCTGCGAAGCTCTGGTCTGATAACCGTGCGGGGTCCCACGGGGTCTGGGGGGGACTGGGGGGACTGGGGAGGGCTGGTCCATTCTCTTGCTCCCAATTCATAGAAGTAAATACCCAAGCAGACAGACCACTGGCCTGGGGATTTGTGGTTTTGCTTTTGTGTTTTGCTTTTTTTTTTTCGCACTTAAACAGTTATGAATTACAGAAGGAATTACTCAGATATTTTGCGTTCACTCAGCAGTTTTCCACCCAGAACCCTGAAGCACTTTGCTGACATGTGATGTGGCCGGGACTCCCACGTGGAGAAACTCCAGCGGGCTGTCCCCAGTCACTGCCGGGCAGGGCCTCCCCTGCCCTTCCTAGACTCAATCAGACGTCCTGGTTCCAGAACACCCGACAGGTCACCGGTCATTGAAGGATCTGCCCGGCCCCCGGGCCGGCAGCCTGTGTCTGCTCCTGGTCCAGACCCACGCAGAGCCCAGCTCACCTGGGAACCATGCTCGTCCCCATGACGCCCTCGCACCTCTCACGCTCCGTGTCCTTTGCACAAGGAACCGCCATTCTAGGAACTGGACCCCCGTTTCGGAGTGCTCTGGGCAGTCGCGTCATGGTCAGCTGACAGACGGCCGCTGGGAGGGACGAGGCCCTCACACATCCCTGTTGCTATCGTCAGCTGCCCCACACGGTCCCCGCAGGGCTCGCCCGGGGCTCCAGCGCTCGGACCCTACACCCACATTAGTGTCAGTGTTACTGTGAGTGCCGTGATACGACTTTTAAACCTCCCTCAATTCTGCATCCGACGAGGTTTTCTTCATAAACCCCTGGAACCAAAAACACTTTGTGAATCCAAGTAAACCTTGTCCCCGAGCCTTAGTAGGGGCTCATCCCTCAAGAAGCTTCGAAGGAAAGGAGAACGACCCCACCCTGGGTTCTCTGGGCAGAAACGGGAGCCTGGGGACTTCGCTGCAGGGCTCAGAGCGCTGGGGTGAGGCTCTCGGGCCAGCATCTCCTGGAGATGTGTGCTGCATGGGACTCGGCCTAGGGTGCTGTCCGCGCGGCCTGACCGAGTCACTAGCAAGTAGGAGCCTGAGGGAAGGAAGACGTGACCAGAGGGATGCTGTGCGGACCGCTGCCCCCAGCCCCCGCTTCTGTCTCTGTCCACACTCACCCACGCACACACATGTTCCAGGAATCATTCACAAAATGGTACCAGTTTACAAAGAGTTGGCCAACCCAAGATTCCTTCTAAACACATGTTCCTTTGAAAATGAAACGTATGATTTCTTTATTAATAGACAAGTGCAGTGTCTCAGGAATGCAGCTGTTGCCCCATAGCCAGGGCTGGCCTCACCTCTGGCTGATCCCCGGCTGCGGGACACCAGCAGGAGGGGCCACGCTGGGGCCAGGTCGCAGACCACCCACCCATAACACCTCCAGGACCCGAGGCAGCCGGCTTCCTGCTGATCTTACTTCCCACCTGGAGATCGTCCCTGGGCCGGACCAGTGGGCAAACCTACAACAAAGGCCAATTCATCTCACTCTTCCTCTACTCTGAGTAACTCTCTGCAGAGCCCCGCCTCTGCACCCCGTTACTGACCACAGCGTGTGTTCACGTGGGGTGGGCCCCTCTGTCTTTTCCACCCCATTGAGGGCTCCCTGGGAGCACAGCCTGGAGCCAGGCAGGATGCCTGGATTTGAAATCCTAGTGGCCAATCAATTGCTGTGTGGCTTTGGCAAGATGAATGCACCTCTCTGTGCCTCAAATGCCTGTTTTGTAAAAATTGGAAGTAATAATAGTACCAACCCGATGGGGCTGTCGTAAGCGTTAAGCATTTTCCGTGCTCTGTTTACAACGGCGTCCAGCACTCCGCAGCACGAATGTTGGCCGTCACGGCCCCTCCCCTGGCTCCCCAGGGCCCGCCCAGACCTGGACGATGACCGGCACTTACTTAGGGTGGCCCAAGAGAGCGTGACAGCAGAGATCCTTGTGCCCAGGCCCCCACGTACCCACCGAAGGCAGCCTCCTGGATTGCACGCTACCTGGGCCTCGTTCACCCACCCAGAGGCCGCCACCCCTCCTGCCCGCCCGCGCAGGGGATTCCAAGCCTGCAGATCATCAAACCACACTGGGGGAGGGGCGGCTAAACCAGCAGATTCCTGAGCCCAGAGCTCAGAATTCCTGGGCTGGGGCCAGGAATGCACTTTAAAAAAAAAAAGGCCCCGTGTTTTTGTAATTACCCCACATACAACATAATTGCAAATGTTCAAGAGGAGGCCTTTGTTACCCCACAGCGTAGTAACCAGCCGTTCTTTTCTATTTAAAGACCACGCTTTATGGGGGGGAGCGGGGTGGGGAAAGCCGGCACGTTTTAAGCCAGCAGAGGAATTCAGATGGGCGTATTCCCAGCAGATCCAGGGGAGATTTCCGACCTGCCGGATTCCTCAGCCGAACCAGCCGGCTGTGCTGTGGATCAGCGCTGCCAGGGCGCCGCCAGCCCCAGCTCGCCACGTCAGTTTACACAGAAGAGGTTTAGAAGGAGTTCAGATAAATCCCCGCTTGGCCCCAAAGAGCAGGAGGGCGTCCCCAAGCGTGTGCCCCCTCAACCAGCCCTGGGGAGGTCACCCCTGCCCATACCTGGCCACACCCCCCTACTTCCTGGGGTACCTGCCGTGACCCCCAAACAGAAGGAGCCAGGCTGGCTTGCCCAGGGGCTGCCAGCAGCACCCCAAGGAAGCCCGGCTCCCCAGGGTTGCACCCCAAGAAACTCTGGGTCCCCCCGAGAAATCCCCAGCACTGCCCCCCCAGCACCGCCCCCCCACCGTCAACTCCAATTATTTTGTGAATTGTATTTTCATTCTCCGGAGAAAACACAGTGTCTGTGTCCTCTGCCAGGTTCTCTGTTCTGCCAACGTCGGGTGGAAGCCCCCTTGGGTCTCCCCCCCAGGTCCTGTCGTTCCCTGGAATTAGGAGCTGGGAGCCGGGCCCCGGCCTCTCCCCACCGTGCCGCCAACCATGGGGCCTGGTCCCTCGCTGTCTGTTCCAGCAGCTTCACTTTCAACTTTTTTTAACAAATGAGTAAAATAAATACCCAGCGATGTTCCCGCTTTCTTTCCACTTACAAACCCTCCAGAGTCCAGCGCGAAGCCCCCCGTTTCTGCCCCAGCATCCCCAGCCCCACCCGAAGGCCTCGGTCAAGAGCAAATACTTCCTCAGAAGTCAGACACCTGAGAGATGCCCACCGCCCCTGACACAGGATGGGGGGCAGGTGGGGGGCCGGGGGGGGCCGGTGCGCCCTCTCTGGGCACATCTGGGCTGCTGCGGTTGGATCCTTGGAAGGCGAAGATCTCGCCAAGAAACTCAAGCACTTGGATAAGCTATTGATGAAAATGAAACGTTCTTACGAGCTTTGCAGGCTCCAGGATTTATTTCACATGGAGAACCCCCAGTTCTGTAAAGGGACGTGTGACAACCATTACATGCCCACCGTAGCCTCCTGTGAGCCGGGACGTCCTCTGGCAACGTCGGGGTTCTTTGTGTATCAGTCTGGTTGAACGAAAGATCCCACTTAAAAAGCTGGTGGTGGGTGGGGATAGCTTAGTGGTAAAGTGTGTGTGCTCAGCATGCACGAGGTCCTGGGTTCGATTCCCCAATACCTCTATTAACAAAAAGTAATAATAATAAATAAAAAATTTTAAAAACCACAATGGTAAAAAAAGTTTGCAAAGCATTCACGAGGTTCTCACTGGTGATTCATAGGTGAGGACACCGCTGCACGGGCTACAGGCGTCTCTGGTTTCTCCATCAGCTGGACACGCCCCTCCCCGCCTCCACCTGACCCCTCCTGCTGGGTTCCACCCCTTCCCCGGGGGCCTGCTGGGGCCGGGCCACCTGCCACCTGGACAGGGGTTACACCTTGTTTGACATCTCGGAACCAAACTTCTGCGTGTCCAACTCAGGGCTGTCCTGACCTTCGGCAAAGAGGGAACGGCTTCTGAGCCTTGCGGTCGCAACCTGAAAATGCTCAGAGAAAGAAAAAAAGTCAAAGTGGTCGTAATCAGAGACCTTTCCCCTGATGGGTCTTGATTTCAGATTTCAACTTTTACCTTCGAGGTGAAGGCCAAGAAGTGACCAAGACGTCCCTGTGATTTCGTGGGTTTAACAAACACTCTTCTGAGCACTGAATTTCGGTGCTGCCCCGGGTGCCCAGCTCCAGGCCCCACAGCCACGCTGGGGAGCCCGGGGACGCCCAGGGACCTGGGCCTACATTCCGGCACCTTCGCTCCTGAATTAAGCTGCCTCCTTTGGCCTCCACTGACCCCCAGAGGAAGGAGGTCGTTTCCTGCTTTGGAGAAACCACTGCAGGATGTGCTGTGGGCCACACAACCCGAGGTTCAGGTGCAGAGAAGCTCCCTGCAGCCTTGTTGAGAGTGAGGAGAAACCGAACAGGTGAACACCTGGGAGTGAGGCCGGAGGGAGGGGGCAGGGCACGGCCATTCAAGGACCCACACAGCCATCAGCACCGAGAAGGCGGAGACTCAAGTCCCAGTGACCTTGAGCGTCATTACGTGCTCACTGCGATATATTAACATGGATATGGGCCTCCTGCAGGTGCCAGAACAGTCCCCATAAAAGGTCAAAAAGTGGGCGGTGGCCCAGGTCCTGGGACTCCCCGCCCCTTCCCCAAGGTAGCGGGAATAACCCTGCCACTTGTTAGCACATGAAGCCACCCAGCCCATAAAAACCAGCCACCCAGCACCTCCTGGCCTTTCTCTTGCCATCTGAGTGAGATGAGATGGCCCGCACTCAATGGAGCATGTATCTCTCTGAATAAATCCACCTTCACTCAGCTGTGGCTCGCTCTTGAAGCCGCGTGAAGCCCAGGACCCTCACGTGGCGGGGCACATCCCAGGGGCTCGGCAGAGGCCTGGGGCACAGCCCTCCTCTCGCCCCACTTTCCTGCATCACAAGGGCGCCCTGTGGGCAGGGGGCCGTCTGTGCTTCACAAGCATTAACTGTTCTTATCCTCTCAGCAGCCCCGTGAGGTACGTGCTGTTGTCTCCACTTCAAAGGAGGGAACCAGAAACTCAGAGAGGGTGGGTTTGGACTCAGCCTGCCCTGACTCTCCAGGGGCACCGTGAGGGGCCGTGTGACTGAGGCTGGATCCGCCCACTTAAAGTGATGCTTCACAGCCAAACTGTCCATCGACAGAGGACTGGATAGAGAAGATGTGGTGTATTTATACAATAGAATACTACTCAGCCATAAAAAAGAGTGAAATAACGCCATTTGCAGCAACATGGATGGACCTGGAAATGATCATTCTAAGTGAAGTCAGTCAGACAGAGAAAGACATATGGTATCACCTATATGTTGAATCTAAAAAAAATGATACAAATGAACCTGTTTACAAAACAGAAACAGACTCACAGACATAGAAAATAAACTTATGGTTACTGGGGGGAATGGGGTGGGAGGGATAAACTGAGAGTTTGGGATCTGCAGATACTAACTACTACGTATAAAATAGGTAAACAACAAGGTCCTACTGTACAGCACAGGGAACTATATTCAATACCTTGAAATAACTATAATAAAAAAGAATATGAAAAAGAAAATGTGTATATATAACTGAATCACAATGCTCCACACCAGAAACGAACACAACATTGTAAATCAACTATACTTCAATTAAAAAAAAAAGTAATTTTAAAAAATGATGCTTCCAAGAATTTTCTTAGCAGAAGATTTTGCTCAAACTGTCTCAAGTTATATGGGAAAGACATGCTCACACATAGAAAAATATGCTTAGAAGTAATCTTGGAAGAAGATGCTGACAGTGATAACCTGGGTTATCTCTGGGCGGTAGGAAGACTGACAATTGTTGACCTCATGTGACACTTCAATTTTTTGGTATTCCATCATGGGCTTGGACTGCATTCCTAGTGTGAAAAAAAGATGACATTTTCCAGTATTTTAAAAAGCTGTATCCTTTTGGGTTGGGCCCGTGAGCCTCGGAGACCCTGGAGCCCAGAGCAGGGGGCGACTGTTCTATGTCTCGTGGTCCCTGTGCAAGTTCCCCCAGCTCCTGCCTGATCAAACGTGGAGGCGGTTTGCTAAGCAAAGCAGATCTCACGTCTCCCAACAAAAGTGACAAGACGCAGCCTTCTCCCCCGGCCGGCTCCCGCCGCATAGCTGGGATGCCGAAAGGCTCCCAAGCAGCATGGAAGGTTCCAAGGACCAACCTGGACGTCAACCTCTGAGTAAACAGTGTTGCTTTGCCAACATTCCTTTCTGGAGTGAATCTTCCAAGTCCTTCCTGCTGTTCGGTCTCCGGCCTCTGCCCAGCGTCAGGCCCCGTAAGGCCCTGCGGTCAGCGACGCACGGAGGGGCGGGCAGCAGGAGCCTCCTTCCTATACGGAAGGAACCTGGATTCTGCCCGCCCCTCTGTGTTGAAACGTGTGAGGTTGCCAGGTCAGGGTCATATTCACGTGGTCCTCGACGCACCTCTAGGGGCGTGGCTGTCCCCCTTCACGTGTGTTGAGGGGGACTGGAAGTTTGAGGGTTCGACTTCAGAATTCCAGCACAGGAAGGCGCCTGCTCCCTCCAGCGTCCTGTCTAAAACGGCATCGGACCTGAGGGGCGGGCAGACCAGGTGACCACGTGGTGTGAGGTGCTGAGCTCAGGGGGGCCCTGGCCAGGCCCAGAGGAGCTCAGGGAGGTCAGGGGATCCGGAAGAGGGGTAGGGCTTTCCAGGTGACCCACGCGGGGATGGCTCTGGGGCAAGTGAGGCGTGACACACCCAGAAGCCAGCAGGAGACCCCTCCTGTTGGCTCGGCAACTTTGCTTTCCGCGGGACTTTTGTCTTCTTGCTGAATACAGGCACGCCTCGGTCAACGGTGGTCACCGCAGAGGTGACAGTCAGCATCCCCGGCAATCACGTCTGCGCCTGACTCGGGGACCGATGTGCCAGGATCCCCTGCCAGGTCCCAAATCACTTTGATTTCACTGTGTCACTGCTGCTGAGGCTCCGGGCTGTCTCTGTCTGCTTTGTCCGCGTGGGGAGCCATGGAAACCAGGCGGTGGTGTCACCCTGGACACTGCTTCCCCTTGGAGCTCAGCCGTGTCACGTGACTCCAGCCGCAGAAACGGGCACGCGCTGCCCATTGGGGTTTTACCTTTCATCCGGAGAGCCAGCTGTGGGGCGTTGACTGGTGGCCCGTAGGCCTCCCCCAAGGGTCGGGGCAGTCACCCCCGGTCTTGGTCGTGGTGGTCAGTGAAGGCTCACTTCTGTCCAGTTAGTGGTCAGTTAGTAATTTAAGGGAGACTTCCTTAAATGCCTGACACCAGCGTCATGAACTACCCTGCCAGTCTCTGCAGATTGGCTATGCGTTTGGACAGCCCGGGGACGGTGGGGCTGGACGGGCACTGCGAGGGAGCCTTGGCTTCAGCCCGCCCAGCCCAGCCCAGGCTGGGACACAGGACTGCCCACTCCGGGGGCCCTGGGGAGGGACACACTTATTCTTGCTGGCTGCACCAGGGAGGGTGAAGTCCGGAGAGGGTGCAGGACTGAGCAGAGCGAGGTCACCAGGGCATGAGGGTGGACGGACAGACCCATGCCTCAGACAGGGTCATCTTAACGAGCAGGCTGAAGCCCACGTCTTCCTTCCTTTGTCCCTTCCCTTCTCTCTCCCCTCTCCGTCTCCTCCTCTCTCTCCTTCTTCTTTTTAAAAAAAAGCCTTTCAGTCCAAACATGGTACAGATGCCAAATATTGACTCAGAAGGAATGTTAACGTTAGCTTTTTCACTGCCGGGAATTCATTAGACGCAGACCGTTTTTCGATTTTTCTCTAAAGCTCTGGAGCATTTGTTTTAAGTCTTGTTCTCTTTTTTTCTTTTCCCAACTTTTTTAGCACTTTTATGGTGGTAGGGTTCCTGTACAGTAAACCACACATACTTCAGGTGTATAATTTGATGAATCTTGATAAATGTAGACACTCATGGAACCACCACCACAATCAAAGCAGCTAACATTTCCATCTCTGCTCAAGACCAATTTATCCCTTCCCACTGCCTTTACCCCCCCGGTATATATATTTTTTAAGTCTTTTTTTTTTTTTTTTAACAAATGAGATGGGAAGTGTCCGAGGGCAGACCCACACAGATTAATACTCCGTGCTCCATCTCTGAGAGACAAGAAGTGAGAACGTGAGGCCGCCGCCACCAGCAACCATGCACTTGGCTATTTGGAAAAACCCAGCCCTGCTCCACCTTTGCAAATCCCCCTGGGCCGTGTGGTCGAGGTCGGTCGTGGGGAGTTTTCTAAGATCAAAAGCAGCTGTTTCTCTAACTACGCTCAGTTTCTTGTCATAAGCTATGGTGGAAAAGAATCTGAAAATAGAGGTGTATTTACGTCGACGTGTAACCGGGTTGCTGTGCTGTACACCCGAAACTAGCACAGTAAATCAGCTACACTGCAAGGAAGGATGAAATGTGGAAACAGAGCAGCTGTTCGGTCGGACTTAACCATCAGGCTGAGTCAGGTACACAGACTTGCCTTCCTAGACTGCCCTCCCACTTACGTCTCCAATGCCTCTGTCTCGTTGGCTTTGCTTTTGTAGCTGCGGCAGAAAGAGATCTGCTGAGTGTCTTCAGCAACTAGATGAGCAAATTCAGACTCAGTGGGCACAGCGTCCAGCTTACACAGCCCAGTAGTGGGACGACCGTTCTCAGACCTGGCATGTGCGAGTCTCACTCTCTGCCCTGTTGGAAAAAGCACAGCTTCTCAGGCTTTACGTGCACACTTTGCAGAAAAATATGTTACAGCAACAACCTGGATCCGGGCAAGAGACCAAGCAGCACTGGGAGGGTTGGAGAACTCAGGTTTATTACACCAGCAGGCCCTCAGGAGTTAACACTCCAGGCTCTGGACCCCTCCTGTAGGTTTACACAGGCCTTTATAGGTGCCAGTTTACACTTTGCAACATCATATGCAAATGAGGTATAACAAAAGTTGACTAATTAGGATCAAGCTTTGTAGAAATGGACCAATCAGGAGGGAGAGAAATAACAAATCAGGAGGGAAAGAAATAACCAATCAGGAGTGAGGGAAATGGACCAATCAGGAGTGAAGGAAATAACCAATCAGAAGTGAGCTCAGGGAACCAATAGAATTTTAGGGGTAAGTAAGCTGGTTCAGAGGCAAAAAGTGAGACAGAGCTGCTGGGCTAGGGAAGCAGATGGTGCCGGCAGGAGAGCGGTTGCCCTGCCTGGGGTCCTGCCGGTCTTTTTTATGGGGCTTCCCGCCTCACACTCATATCACCAGGGGAAGGGGTCGTGTTGAAACACAGATTCTGACTCCCGAGGTCTGGGCTGGGACCTGAGATCCTGAATTTCTAACAAGCACCTGCCGCTGGTCTGGAGGCCCGGTCTGAGCAGATCAGGATGGAGACGGGAAATGGCCATCCCCAGCGGGTCTCGTGGAGGCGAGGTTGCCCACGGGTGGTGGGGCTGAGATGCAGAAACCACGTGACCTGGAACACGAAACAAACACGGCCAGAGTCACAGGCTTTCCGGGTCCTGTTCGCTCCGTCAGGAAGGCACCCTAAGTTCCAGTGCGCCTCCTCGACTTTCCCGAGGCGTTTCACCGTCTCGGGCCACTCGGCGGAGTCCCAGAGCAGCGCCTCGCTGGAGGGTTCACGGCCGCCTGTGCCTGGGGTGACAAACGCAAGCCCCTGCTGCACACCGTCCTCCCGGCTCCCCGAAGGCCGCCAACCTCAGGGGGCCATTTGCAATAGAAAAGAACGAATCTGACTCCATGCTAGACCTGTTCCTTTGGCTTTAACCCTGTGCCCTGTCTTCTAGGCTTGGTCTCACTAGCTCTTACTCATGGAAAGATAACAAAGTTGCAGGACAGAGAATAACATGCCTTTTCTTGGATGTTTTGCAGGAGCAGCATGAGCGGGCCCACCTGGACAGCTGCAGGAGCAAAGATTTCCCGCCCTAAGAAGTTTGCAGCAACCAACCACACCCCCTCTCCTGGTTTTGGGTTTTTTTTTTTTTGTTTTTTTTTTTTTTTTTTGTATGAAAGGAGCGTTTGTTCTGACTGGAGCAGGATGATTCTCCAAGACATTAGCCTGCCATCCTCCTGGTCTGCCGGCTTTCTGAACAAAGTCGCTCTGCCTTGCCCCAACACCTCATCTCCCGATTTACTGGCCTGTCGTGCGGTGAGCAGGACGAGTCTGGACTCAGTAACATGTTGGGGACACTGTTGCCGGGCAGTGGGCTCAGGAGAGCAGGAGATTGCTGAGCAAAGGCAAGACAGCCCCTCCGTGTGCCCATAAGTCAAGGGGAGACCCGGGAGGTTCTGCAGGGCGGTGGCTGCTTCCATCCATCAGGGGGAGGACCTCAGTGGGCAGGGGGCCCTCTGCTCCCTCAAGGGCAGCTGTCCTGCTGTCCCCGTGGGAGTCAGCCAGCCGGGGGATGGACCGGTCAGGGCCCTGTGTGAGCAGAGCGTGAATGTCTGTGTATGTAGCACCGGGCTGGGGAGAGTGGGAACGGAGGGTCCCCAGGTGCCCGCCGACCCCACGCCGCCTCCCCTCTGCTTGGCCACTGGCCTGTGTCCTCAGCCACGTGATCCGGAGCCACCCACAGCGTGTGGAGCCGCCAGCAATGCACCGCGGTCTGTCTCTGGGGCGGGCTGGCCAAATGGTGGCTGTGACTTGGGCAAACATTAAAACAGAGTCTCCCTCGGGCCCAGCTGAGCTCGTGGGAAATCCAAAGGAGTTGGTACCAGCGCCAGGGGACACAGCGAGTGGTTGCCTTTCCTGCCCCTCTTCCGCGACCCGGGGCTGCACTCTCTGGGGTCAGGAGAGGAGAGGGCAGGGCCGGTCCAGCCTGCTGCTTCCTGCCCCAGGGCCTTGCTTCGGGGGCTTTGCTGCCACCTCGCCAGGGGAGTGCCTGGTCTCAATGGTCTTCATTACCCAGAGGAATCCGGAAACGTGGGGTTAAGGCATTGTTGGAAGCAAACCCAGTGCTGGAAAGGGACTCAGGTTCTGTGAGGGTCCCTATTGTTGCTGGGAGGGTCCTGACTCGCTTCAGCCATCAGTTTCACCCTGAACGGAGCGATGGATCATTTGCTTGGTAACGTCAGCATTTACTGAGCACGTGCTGTGACGTTCGCTGTGCAAGGCCGGCCCCCAAAGCAGGCAAGACAGACACGGAGGAGAGCCAACTCTCATCCCTGCTCTGAACAGACTCACAGCCCAGACCCCAAAACTGTCTTCATTTCCCAAAAGAGCCTTCATTGCAGAGGCTGCCTTTGATTTTTGAGAAATTCTGTCTTCAGTGCTTCATGACCAAAAAACCCTGAAGAACGGTCCTTGTCTTACCGTCTTTGAGAGTTTCCCTGCAGCCAGGGGGGTGCGGGCCCAGGAGGCCGGTTCACGGGCTGGGAGGGGACATCCTGTTCCGTTTGTCTTCCAACGCTGGCCTATTTTAGTCCCTAAAATCTCAGTCATTCCACTGAGGTTTCGTAATTAGAGGGTCCCAGCCGGCCCTGCACTCATCTTCTGACAAGGGAGAGGAGCTGGTCTGGTTTTGGATTATGAAACAGCCAAAAAAACAAACCCAAAACACTGAGAACAGAAATGACTACAAGTGCATAATTTCCCAGGCAGGCCCACGGGGACCGGAGTGATGGGAAAGTCTCAGACACGCTGGGGGGCCCTCGGTTCCGCGTTCCTCGCTCCACCCAAGGCGGATGTGTGGGTTCGACGTCTCAGAGAGACTTTTCGTCAGACCCCACCACACGAGATGGATGGGTTTTCTCTCCCAGGCTTCTCCCTTGTTATTGTTGAGAAGGTTGCAGTCATGTCTCCATCTGACACGGCCACCCAGTTCATCGATACATTCGGGGTGGTTTGAGACGAGGAGCACGTTGCGTTTTGAAAGAAAGCAGTCAATGATTCACCTCTCTCTCCGCCCCCAGGAAAACTGAAAAGAAAAAAAAGAAAAATATTTCGGGAGAGAGAAAACTTCCTAAAATGCAACTCAAGGTTCTGGCCCCAGATGACCTCTCTGGTGACCGTGGGTAAACTTGCGGGTTTCTGCTTCTCTGGAAGGTCAAAAAGAAAACCTTCCACAGGCCCCCGCTGGAGCTAACTTCTAAAATTGATTTAAATTTTACTTTTTTAATTGAAGTGTAGCTGATCTATACGGTTAGTTTCAGGTGTACAGCAAAGCGATTCGTCTTACGCACACACACAGATATTTACACATCCATTCTCAGTTTCTTTTCCATTGTAGTTTATTACAAGAAATGGAACGTAGCTCCCTGCGCTCTCCGGAGCCAACCGCGAGTGACCGTCCCTGAGAGTCACTGAGGGCAGGGTCAGGACACAGCTTCCGGCTTCCACCCTGGACCTTCTGAATTAGAGCTGCTGAGAGTGGGGCCCAGGAGGGGCATTTTTAAGTGGTTCCCCGGGGTGACTTCAGAGTCTAAGGACTTTAGAGTTGCTGGTGTCAATGCTGGGCGGGTGGGTTTGCGCGGGGGCTGGGCTTCACCCCGCCTGTGCCCTTGAACTCTTGATTCCCCATCAGACGGCACCGGGAGTCTGAGGCGATGGCTCCGCCCCGGCTTGAGTGGAGTCCGGACCGTCCGAGGCTCCCTGCGGAGTGGAGGCTCTCGGAGGCTGCCGGGGCGGGTCGAGAGGTGGACAACCCAACCTGAAGGGGCTTCCAGTGATGAATGATGGAACAATTTCAGTGTCGGAGAAAAGATTTCTCTGGACCAGACCCATCAGTGGCTTTAAAATCCTTGGGTTCACCCGTGGTGAGAAGTGGAAACTCACCGGTCACTCCAAGGACGCTCGACAACCTACACATTTTAAGCAGGAATCCTGTATTTATGCTGCGTCCCTCTGGGTGACTGGACGGCCGGATGTCGGCACCTCTAAGGAAGGGACCGTGCTCGTGGTCTCTGCTGTCTCCTCAGACCTTGTGGGGCCCAGTGTTTGTCAGGCCAGGACAGCGAGGCATTTCTCCACCAGCAGAGCAGCCTTGCCTCCACATCGTGATTTCCTTGTCCACCTGCGGGAGCATCCGCTCCGAACTCCCGCTGCGAAGCCTGGTTGGGGTGGACCCTCAGTAGCTGTGCGGGTGGCTGGGGCCCCGCATCCCCCTCTCGGGGTGGGGGCTTGGGGGGGTGGTCAGTTCCTAACTTCACGGACAGCCCCTCTCTCTGGTTTTGCTGGACGGGCTTCATCGCGAGAGGGTCACGCTTTGCGGAGGAGGGGGCTGTGTCTGAGCCTAAATGACCTTGGAAGGCGGGTGGGGACCAGGTTCACGTCCCGGCTCGGATCCCTCCCGGAGGAGGGACAGACAACAGCATGGCCTTGGAACACCAGAGCACTGGGTGCCTTTCCCTCGCCTCCAGGGGGTGGGGGCCCCTGAGGGCGGGAGCTCGGCCCGGCCCCCCTGGAGCCCAGACCCCAGCTCCCTCTCCAATGTTTCCAAACTGAGCTGACATGACAGCTGAGGCCCCCGTCAGCCGCCTGGGGGCCCCTGTATCCACTGTCCCCCGGCCCTGCTCCTGGGCAGGGACCCTTATCCAGGGGCGTGGGTGCCAGGGGCACTGCACTGCCAGACTGTCGCCCTGTTCCCATGGGAAGGAGTGCAGGCCCCCCCATCGGTGCAGACCCCTCCGTCAGCTGCCTCACCTTCACCCCACAATCATCACTGAGGCTCACACCCTCCTTGCCAGGTGCTCATGCGGGCACCCGTCTCACCGAGACCCTCTCAAAACCCTGGGACGTGAGCGGGGCGTGGAGTTAACCCGCCTGCACAGAGCAGAACTGAGGTCAGAGAGGCGCTGTCCGTGGTCACTGGGCCAGGCCGGCCACCCCGCAGCACACACTCTGGGTTTCCTGCCAGGCCTACGTGACTGACCACGGGCGCACACAGATGACCCCTGCGAGCCCTCACCAGCACCCCCCCCCCAAAATCCCCAAGGCCACCGGGCTCCAGGAAGTCACGTCTGGATGTTTACAGCTCCTCTCAGAAGACCTCCTGTCCTGATGTAATCCCCTCCACACAAAACCTCAGAATGATCCCGCGTGAATTATGGACCGAAGGCCTGAGTCACAGGAACGCTGCAAAAACAAATCGTAAGTCATCGAAGGTATTTCGGACAAATGTACGCTGTCGGCCCCAGCGAGACCCTTCGGAGGCTCCGGGAGATTTCAGGCTTTAAAAGCACTGCAGGAATACTGACCTCTTTCCCTGGAACACACAGCTTCTCGCTGTTTCCCTCGTCCTCTGCCTCGTCGCTCAACTTTAAGACGATGGAAATGAGACTCAGAGTGAAACGTGGAGCTCCTTTTTCTGTGTGTCTTCGGTGAACCTGAGGCTTCCCGGGGTCACCCTGGGAGCCCTAAGCCCTTTGGGGCGGCTCGGGTTTGCGGTCTCACGTAAACGCGAGCCCAGTTCCAGGCCAGGCTGACCTGGGCGAGAACAAACGGGCGTCGTCAGAGGAATAGTGTGCGTGCCTGGCCCTGGTGACCCAGTCCCTCCCTCTTACCGCCGGCCGGCTTCAGCCCCACGGCCGTCTCCACGCCAGGTGCCCGGAGACTGGACCTGGTGATTCCCTGAGCCCCTGCAGGCCACCACCCACCCGGACACAGCCTGCTCATTCCCCGGTGACGTTCTTATTTTATGCAGCCGCCCCCCCCACCCCCGGGGGCTCTAGAACGTTCCACATGCACACCTCCCGTCACCCCCAGTCCACGGGCTCCAGGCATCTTCCCTTCCCGGGTGTGTCCCCTCCACCACCCCCAGGACCCACCTGCGTGGTGCCCGCCTCACCTGGAGGCGGGGGGAGGGTCCCCGGGTGTGAGCGCCATCGTTCGGGGGCCCAGAGCTTCAGGAGGGAGCAGAGAGCCAGTCCCCGCGTCCTGCTCAGCCTGGAGTCCTGAGCTGGTACTTACGGCGAGCCTGGGGTTCTGGATGAACTGCCTGTAAGTCACCTCGTCTCGCAGGAGGAATTAGCGCAGCGCTGAATGAGAGCTACAGCTTTTGGGGCAAAATCACTGCATTTGAATTATTAAAAAGTGAGTCTATCAAAATCCCAGGGGACAGGTCAGCTCATTTCTATGAGATGACACGTACGCTGAGTATGTTTTTAAAGTTATCTCTGCCATTCCTTTCACATTCATGTTTGAAAAGACCGCAGCTTCCTTCTTCCAGTGCTGTGTTCGCTTCTGGTGCACAGCACAGGGACGCAGTTTATCGCACACGTACATCCCTGTTCACACGCTTTGTCTCTAGAGGCCATTGCACGGTATGGAATACGGACACCCTTGTTGTCTACGGGGCTGGCCGCCCCGCCGTCCCCGTCTTTTGCTGCAGCCGTCAGGGCTACAATCACAACGCGGTGGAGCATTCGCGTCTCCGTGTTCTGCAGCCAGGGCCTGAAAATAGACGCAGGGACTGAAAATTACAGGACGTCGGTGAAATTCTAGGCCTGCCGAGGGTCCTGGAGGCCCGGCCCGCCCTCACAGAGTGTGCAGGAGTCAGAGGCGGCCAGGCACCTTTGCCTGCGGAAGAATCGGGAGCCGTGTGCCCCTCGAAGGCCGACCCCCTGACACCTGCAGCAGGCTGTGTCACCGGGCACCGCATGCCACCAGGATCCCTGGGCAAAGCCAGCCTCGGGGCTCGGGGTGTGGGGTCTGTGTGGGCTGTGAGCTGCTGGCCTCAGCCCCGCCATCAGCTCCTGGGCTTGGCAGGCGCAGGAAGACAGGGTACCTGACCGCAACAACGGAGGAAGGAGGCCCCGGGAGGCGGTGTGATGCCAGGACGGTGTTATCTGTGCCGACAGGGAGGGAGGGAGGGTGAGCCCGAGGTGGGCGGGTGTCTGGCCTCCTGGACCGCTGTCGCTGTCTCTGGGCCTGGGAGGCTGTTACACGGGTGTGTCCACTCTGGGATAATTCAGTAGGGTTTTCTGTGCCCTTTTCGGTGTGGTTGTCTATCCGTGGAGGTTTGAAAGAAATCCCAGAGCTGTAGTAAAGCCAGAGGGGAGGTGGGACCTCCCGGGGGGCAGGATGGGGTTCCCACCAGCCTGGGGAGGACAGGGCTCAGAGCTGTGCTGTTTGTTCAGAGAACAAGTTGCACAAAGGGAACAGGAACTCAGCAGGGGCTCAGACGACAGGTGATTCTCGGCATCACAAGGCATTGTCTCCCGTCTACTCTGCAGACTCCCGGAGGCTCGGCCTGGGTGATGCCCGTGTGCCAGGCGGGTTCGCTGCCCGAGCAGCTCTGTTCCCCCAGGAGAACTCCCCACAGAGGGAGGAGAGAGGCGGTACGTGAATTAACAGCGATGGATACAGACACCAATGTCATCGAACCTGAACTGTGTGGCACGTCGGGGGAAAGCTCCCTGGAACCTGAATGAGATCCTACCAACAAGAAACACTGAACGCTTTGGAGCAGTTGCGCTGTGGACAGAGAATTCATGCACGTGAAGACTCACCAGGTCCAGGAGCCGCGCCGTCGTGAAGATGAGGTCCCGGGACGGTCAGACGGCCTTGAGTTGGATGGGCCCTTCCTGTGCTTGGTCACATGAATGCATCACACAGAGCAGAGGCAGGCGGGGCGGGCCTCCTCTCTGGGATGCAGAAAGAAGCGAATGAGAGGGGCCACCAGCTTTCTTCTTTATCCCTCCTGGATTTTTAACAATGACTTTTTAAAGACTGGATGCTCATCTTAGTCGTCAGACATCCCTAAGGGGAGAGAAAATCGACTTTGTATTTCTGAAAAGCAACATGGAACTGGCAGGCATCCAGAGCTTTAAATCTGACAGAATAATTAGCCTCCTGCAGAACTTGACAAAAGCGATTAAAAAAAAAAAAAAAAACACGAGCAGAGACTTATGTACAAGGAAGTCTTGCTTCTTTGGCTCTGACCCTGGGCTCTGTTTCCTGGGCTCAGTCGCGCTGGTTCTGCACCTTTTGTAAAAGAACGTTGCCTCGAGCCTGAAACACACAGGAGAGCCCATCCTCAAGGCTCTGGCCTTTAAGGGTGTAACAGTTTTCCGTACATACAGAGATAAAAAGTTGCGGAACAGAGACTAACACTTGCCTTGTGGGAGGTTTGCAGGGGCACCATGACCTGACCCATGGGGACAGGGGCAAGAGCAAAGGATTCCTGCAGCAAGAAGTTTGCACCAGCCAACCACACCCCCTCCCCTTTTAGCATAAAAGGAGCCTGAATTCTGACTCGGGGAAGATGGTTCTCCAGGACGTTAGTCCCCCATCTTCTCGGTCTGCTGGCTTTCCGGATAAAGTTGCCATTCCTGTCCCAACACCTCAGGCCCAATTGGTGGCCTGTCGTGAGGGGAGCAGAATAAACGTGGACTCGGTAATAGTCTCCATCATATTTTAGCTGCTAACATTCCCAACTTTTTTTTTCCCTCTCCCCCACCCTGAAACAGACTGGGTGCATTTTCAGAATATGCAAAAGCAGAGGGTCCCTGCATGCTTGTGTCAGCGGTGGGGTTGCAGCCCGGCCCTCAGGCCCCGTCCCTCAGGCCCCGTCCCTCAGGCCCCGTCCCTCAGGCCCACCTGCAGGGCCCAGCTGGCCTCCAGCTTCCGGTTCCCTACTTTCTGTCTCGCTGCTCACTTCATTCTTAGCCTGAGTTTGATGCTTCCTCTTAGTGACATGCAAATTTCAAGCTGCCGCAGGTGTCTGGAAAGTTACCACCCCAGCGTGTCAGCTGTGAGGCCGGGATGGCGTGGGGGTTAATTTTTTTTAACTGTCTTGACTATAAGTTTTGAGTTTTCCTGTTGTCCTGTAAGGGGGACATCCTTTGAGGGGGGTACTGGCAAGAAATTTGGGCTTCAGCCCTGTGCTCCCTCATCTGGAAAGTGGGGCCCAGGCACGCGCTCTCCTCGCCAGGCTTCTTAAGGGCCTGAGCGCCTTCTGCATACCGGAGGCTGGGGGTGTGGGTCTAGCAGGGAAGGGACAGGGTTCCAGAGGCAAACGGGCAGGGACCATGGTGGAGGAATGGGCGAGGTCTGGGAGGCAGGTAGAGAGGAAGGTGGCGACCCGGTGCTGGGGGACACACCGCTCCAGGCAGCGGTGGATGGGCCGGAGTCTCCCAGGATGGGGTCCCAGGCTCCTTTGTATCAGCACAGGGTGGATAGACGCGGGAGGCTGAGAGAGGCCGTGCACTTGGGGCTGGGCCGGGGACCCGCGGACAGCATTGCATGTGGGACAGGGAAGGAGCACGGTGCACGTGGCTCCCGGGACCCCTGGTTTATCGGTGAGGCTGAGTGACCTGAGACTTGCAGCCGGCACTGGTTTGAAGAGCTTTCTCCGTGCTGCAGAGCGCAAGCTAGAGATACAATGTAGGTTGTGACAGTCGGTCCCACTGCCGGGACGCCTTTTGCGTCCCCACCTGGGCTGACCTGGGCTGTCATGGGAGGGCACTTCTGCTGCCGGTGCCTGGCGTGGACTCTGGCCCGGCTCTGCCCTCGAGCGAGGAGGCGGTGGCGACGGCTGGTTGCCGGGATTCGAGTCAGGATGACGGGGGTCGTCGGCAAGGACCGTCTGGGGAAGCAGTCCGCGTTACGTGCACCACTGGGGACCTATGATGGCAGCCCCTGCTGGCCCCGCTGGGACAAGCTGGTGTTGAGGAAATGGCACACGATGCTTAGGGACCACGTGTCTCCGGGGGCCTATGAAATCCGTAGTGGGATGAGCCTCCCCCTGCCCCAGCCCCGGGCCTCCCCTCTTCTCCCACCCTCACCCCCCACACCAGCTTGGATGCTTGTTTTTAAAAACTCAGGTTAATAACAAGAGTGGAGCCTTGAGGGGCCAGGTGCTTAGGTCTGTCACGGACGGAATGCCTGTGTCCCCCAGGTTCATAGGTTGAAGCCCGACCCTGAGTGTGATGAGGTCATGGGGGGGCCCTGATGGGGTTAGCGCCCTTTGAAGAAGAGGAAGAGACACCAGCGCTCTCTCTCCCCCTCTCTCCCTCCCCCGTCCCCACCCTTGCCAGGAGAGGACACCAGGAACAGGGTTCTCACCAGGAACTAACCTCCCGGCACCTCGATCGTGGGCGTCCAGCCTCCAGAACGGTGAGGAGTCAGCGTCAGTGCTGGCTTGTTGTCGTGACCCGAGCAGACGGATACAGGGTCTGATTCCAGGGAAGAAAGGTGCCTTCCTCCGGCTCCACCCACGCCTGATCCAAACTGGGGAAAGAAGGACTGAGACTCATTTGAATGCAAAGCTCCCCCCTCTCCGCAGGCTGACACTGGAGACTTTCTGAGTTAAAGCATCTTAACAGTCTAAGATGTGTTGCCGGCCAGTGCCAGCAGGTCAGAGACCACACACCTGTGTCCCCGGGTTAAACGACGCGGGAGACAGGTTCCCTTGAAATCCGTGCATTTAACTTGGGTTCAGTTTTGTTCCCTCGTTCTTCTAGGAGAATTATAAATGTTAGTCTCACCCGGTTTGGAACCACACCTTGGGAGTGAGTAACAGCTTCCTGGCTTCAGTTCAGCCGGGTTCCCGCCACGGCCCCTCCGCCGGCCCCTCCGCCTGCGCTCGGTCCTGCCTCCGAGAGGGTCTCCGGGCTGAAGCTGGCCGTCACTCACATTCACAGCCCCATCTCCTTATTCCTCTGTATTTTTCAGAGAGGGGGAAAAAATCGCTTTGATGCAAGAGTCAACTTCCAAAACTATTCAAAGCACGCCGAAAGTCAACAGACTTCGGCCGAAGAATGCAATGATCTCAACATTTTGTGCTTAATTTATGAAAATAAATCCTGGTCTGGAAAAGATACCTTGATTTGTTTCTCTTGGACGGTGGACGCGCGAGGACGAGGGTTTAAGAGAGACCGCGGCCCGGCACGTTTTAGCTGGTGGCCTCCGCTACGAAGTCCGTGCCTAACTGGCCATTTTACGAAGCTCGTTACTGGGATGGTTGGAGAAATGACTGCTGAAAAAAAACTCAACGTGCTTCAGAATCGAACCAAACCGAACCAGAAGGCTACCAGAGGCAGCAGCTTGGTCTCCGGCCTTGCTCTTGGAAATGCGTGTGTGGGGAGGGTACAGCTCAGTGATGGAGCGTGTGCTTAGCACGCACGAGGTCCTGGGTTCGATCCCCAGTACTTCCATTAAAAATAAATCTGATTACCCACCCTTCCCCCCAAAAAAAAACCAAGAAAGAAAGAAATGTGTGTGCATCACGGAGGACAGGTGGGGTCTGTTGTCCTGTTCCCTGACCTCACCATCTAGGACCAGCCCTCGGTGGCAGGAAAGGGGCAGATGTCTCCTGCAGGTGGCCTGTTTCAGGGGCTGGGACCCCTTGCTAGTCTGAATGCTCCCCCTCCCCGTGATCCCAGAGCCCTTCACGCAGAGCCAGGGCCATTGCCAAGTTCTCTGGGCTGGGGAGTTCAAGGAGCAGGTAAGCTGGGCAGGGCTTTGAGGTGCTGCCACCCACTCTGTGCTGGGAAGAGCCTGACGTGGCCCTGGGGGCGGGTGCCCTGCCCACACCATCGCCCTCCCTCCCAGCAGAAAAGGAGTCACAGGGCTTTCGGGCTGGGAGGAGGCTGTGTTTAGGCCCAGGCACCACCCCGAAGGGATTCCAGACAGCCAGAAAAGGGGAGAGAGACGTGGGGCCTGCCAGTGCGTGGCAGGCGAGCGCACAGAGGGGCTCTGTCCTGCGCTGGGCTCACCTGGCTGTCAGAACCCAGGGGTCTTCCCCGCAACCCCAGCCACAGAGGCGCGTCCCGGGCCCGGGCCTGGAGCAAGTCGCTCACACATTTTATTAGTCCCGGCAAAGCCATAAACCGTCCCCTGGAATGCCGCACTGCCCCCACCTCCCTGCCCCCCGACAGCCAAGCCTGAGCCGCAACCAGCTGGCAAGTCCAGGGCAGGCCACCTTCCCTTTGTTTTTATTACTCATTTAAAAAAATTTTTTTTAAACTGTTTTTGCTTTATCCCATCTCTGGGGAGAGAGGTAATCAGGTTTATTTATTTATTCACGTGACGGAGGGACCGGGGATGGAACCCAGGGCCTCGTGCGTGCTAAGCAGGCCCTCCCCCTTCCTTCAGTTTCAGCGGGAACGTCTCGGTTCACTGTGATGTCAGTTGTTCACGGTGGAAACTTCACTAAGGACCGAAATCAGGGGACACAAAGCGCAAGATCACTTGTACTAGTACGTACATCCGCGAGCAAACGCTGAATACGGGCACGTGTGTGGACGTCAGTGTGTGACATCTGCCATCGAGCTCGCGTGTACCCGAGCAAGGCGGCCTTAGTGCGTTGTTGTGAAACACGGCACTCACACAGAGCACTGACCAGTCCTTGCGTGACGCCTGGCCCGTGGCAGGAGGCCGCTGAGACCATCTTCCCGGTGCCCCCACCCCGGCCTCACTGGGGAACCACCATCCTGATGTGGGCACCCCCGTTCTCTTCCTTTGTAGTTCACCATCTAAATATGTCTCCCTCACAGTCCAGTTTGCTTATTTCTGCCCATGTGGGAGGGAACGGGGGTCCCACGTACATACATGCGTCCCTGGGTCTGTGAGAGCAGGCAGGTAGCTAGAGATGAGCAGAGAAAGGGGGACACAGGCAAACGGCAGAAAACCATACATCTTGTGGACAACAGGGCTCCTGGGACAGACCAAGAAAAAACAGGACCCTCTGGATTGATTTTAAAAAATCCTTACCTTCTGGGTTGATAAGTGTCCTGGAGGCAGAAGGGTGGGACAGGGCAGGAATCCCCACCATCCGAATGCAACTTTCGATCGTTATAACCTCCGTCCAAATGTCACCTTTTGCTCATTATGACCTCATCCAACTTCCCAACCAAGACTAAATAAGGATGAAAAATCCCCCCTCCCCACCTGGGAAGGTGGGGCTGGGATGGAGATCAGGAAGATGACCCCAAACCCCTCCCCACCAATCAATATTCTGCCCATTCATTTTTACACTCACATCACGCGCTTGCTAAGGAAACACGGGGCAGCTACCCACCTGAGTCTGCCCGCTCTCTCCTTGACACCGTACTGTCTATCCCTTAATAAATCCTTGCTTTGCTTTTTTAACCTCGTGTCTTGTCTCTGAATTCTTCCTGTGACAAGACAAGAACCTCTCGACCCCAACGATGTCTTTCGCTCAGTTCTGCTCAGCAGAGGAACTCCCCACGTCGCTGACGTCCCTCACGCATCCGCACGGCGCCAGCGTCCGCCTTCACACGGATGGCCACGTTCTGTGTCCCTGTGTCCCTGGGCGAATTCGGGCACTTCCCGGAGCTGGACTTTTACAAGCCCCTGTACCCTGCCTGGTGAGCAGGTTGTCATCCAGGCGATGAAAAGTGCTTTTCAGAGGGGGTTGCACCAATTTATTTGGGGGGCTGTTCCCCATCCTCCCAACACACGATGGTGTCAGGTGCCCATGAGGTTTCTCAGAGGGTCTCACTCTGGCACGACCGGAAATAGGTGACACGCGGGGGACACTCGGTCATGTCTGTAGGGTGGATGTGAAAACAACAAGTTGGACCAGATTATCTTTTTTTTTTTCTTTTTTAAATTGAAGTACAGTCAGTTTACAATGTTGTGTGTCAATTTCTGGTGCACAGCACAGTGTCCCAGTTATGCACGTACATACATTTATTTGTTTTCATATTCTTTTTCATTAAACGTTATTACAAGGTATTGAATATAGTTCCCTGTGCTGCACAGTAGGACCTTGTTGTTTATCTATTTTATATACAGTCGTTGTATCTGCAAATCTCCAACTCCCAATTTATCTCTTCCCACCCCCTTTTCTCACCCTGGTAACCTTAAATTTGTTTTCTACGTCTGTGAGTCTGTTTCTGTTTTGTAAATAAGTTCATTTGTGTCTTTTTTTTTTTTCAGATTCTATATATAAGTGGTATCACATTGTATTTTTCTTTCTCTTCAGATGATCTTTAATGTCTCTCACAACTCTGTTTACAGCGAATGCAATTAGACACATAATTACTTACTTAAGCCTCACATAAATCTGTATCTTATATAATTACAGTGCAGCTATACAGAGGCAGATTTAACTACAGATAGTTTTATTGCTCATTGACTGTATATTCGTCATTGGTCAGCTGTACGTATCAGCTACTTACTTGGTTATGTTCAGTAACTGAAGCATTCTCCATAGTGTGGACGACTGGTTTGCCCCTGTGTAACGAGGTTGCTGTTTCTCATCTGTAAAATGAGGTAATGACCCCTGCCCTGTAGCGTGGTCCTAAGAATTAAATGAGCAGCCAGACCGGTTTCTGCTACACAGTAAAATTTTAACATATGTTCATTTCCTTCCTCCCTTCCTTTCCTTAAATAGTATTTACAGAATAACACTTAGATGTCCACTTATCTGAGTTTTTTGATTGTTTAAAGTTTAGGTAAGGGCTTTCCTCTTCTCATTCATGAGCTCCAAACCCCTGTAATCTAGCTGGTGGTGTAATCTAACTAAATTCCTTTTTCTAGTCCACAAATGATAAATGCTGGAGAGGCTGTGGAGAAAAGGGAGCCCTCCCACACTGCTGGTGGGAATGCAGTTTGGTGCAGCCACTGTGGAAAACAGTATGGAGATTCCTCAAAACACTAAAAATAGACTTACCCTATGATCCAGCAATCCCACTCCTGGGCATATATCCTCAGAGGGAACTCTAATTTGAAAAGACACCTGCACCCCAATGTTCACAGCAGCACTATTTACAACAGCCAAGACATGGAAGCAGCCTAAATGTCCACCAACAGATGGCTGGATAAAGAAGTTGTGGTGTATTTACACAATGAAATACTACTCAGCCATGAAAAGGAATGAAATCATGACATTTGCAGCTACATGGAAGGACCTGGAGATCATCATTCTAAGTGAAGTAAGCCAGAAAAAGAGAGAAATATATCACTTATATGTGGAATCTAAAAAAAAAAAGACATAAATGAACTTATTTACAAAACAGAAACAGACTCACAGATAGAGAACAAACATGGTTACCAGGGAGGGAAGGGGGTGGGAAGGGATAAATTGGGAGTTGGAGATTAGCAGATACAAACTACTATGTATAAAATAGATAAACAGCAAGGTCCTACTGTACAGCACAGGGAACTCTATTCAATATCTTGTAATAGCCTATAATGAAAAAGAATATATGTATGTACATGTGTGACTGAAGCACTGTGCTGTGCACCAGAAATTGACGCCACATTGTGACCTGACTATACTTCCATTAAAAAAAAATTAAATTAATTTTTAAAAATCCTTTTTCTATTAAAAAAAACTGTATTAACCTCTCTCTCTGTCATTCTATCTTCAAAATCTTTTTTTTTTTTTGTATGTCTCATCTATTAACCTGTAAGTCACCAGTCCTTTCTTACACAGAACCTTTGCAGAGGCTGATTTTTAGAATGTGTGGACATTCCAGCATCATGACACCCAAGAATTCTTAATCGCCTGGACTACAGACCCCCTGGCGTGCGGATTTCCTGAGCGGAGCCACAGGCCTGCAGGCCAGATGGAAATAGCTGGATTTTGCTTTTTATGCACCATCTTAAAAAGCTTGGAGATTAGCTGGCTTTGCTTAAATCGGATCCCTTTTTTACACAGGGCTATTATAAGATGAAATATCTTGAAGACAAATGATACAATTATTTACTTTGACCTTTGATATATAATGCTGAGCAGTTAAATATGACCTTTTTGGAATCTTATTTTGAAAAATGGACTGGCTTCTATTAGAAACAAGTAGAAAATTCAGCTTTTTCCAAGAGCAACACATAAATTTTTTCAGTCATATATTACTCATATTAAACATGTGGTTATTGCATTACTAAAAAATATCGAAATAATTTATGACTCTTAGGAAATCTACAATGCTGGTCCTTATTTAGAAAAAAAAAAAGAGGGTTGGTGGATGGAAAGTTTTTTAATAGTTATTTTTCTTTGACTACGTTTAGCGTGCTTTGTTACAGAAAGCTTGCCAACAGAGAAACAAAGCTTTGTCCTTGAGCCTTAGAGAATGACTTCATTTCTCGTTTCAAATTTTGAAGAGTTAGACATGCCGTGGTTTTATTTTTTTAATGAAACCATTGGAAACCAAAGTCCTCCCTATTTTTAATGAGCCATGCCAGGGAACTGATAAATTAACATAACTCCCTGCTTCTCAGCCAATTCGTTCTTTCTCCTACATCGGAGCTGGCGTTTGGACAAGAGGAAAGGTGGCCTTGGCAGGTTGGGAGGAGCTATGCCCCAGGACGGCGTGTTCGGGAAGGCGCGGCAGGGAGGAGGAGACGGCCCCCCTCTGGTGGAAGGTCTGAAGTCCTGGTTAACCCAGCACCCAGGCCTCCCGCCAGGTAGACCAGAAGCCCACCGGGCACCTGCCCCTGCTGAGGCCACACCGCCAGCTTTCAGGTCTCATCAGAAAGGTCAGGGGGCACTTCCCCCACTCCGCGGACACACGGGCCCAGCCCCACCTGGGCGGATGCTCCTAACTCCACTGCCCAGGGCTTTTCCAGCTGTTCGCATTCACCCCAGACCATCTCACCTCATCAGCTCTCGAAGCTGCAACCCTCACCTGCCAGTCACATGCGCCCGAAAGTTCACGTCCAGCCGAGTCTCTTTCCTGCACCCGCTTCCCCGAGGCTGCTCCATGCTCCCCCAGCCTCTCATCGGACCAGCCACGTACCCTCATGTGTCTGCGTTAATTTTAGGCAACCCCCTACCCAGCGGCCGAGGCTAGAAATAATTAGTCTTGCTGTCGACTTGAGCTCTGTCATCGATGTATCCAATCAGCCACTCGTTTTGTTCTGTTGATTTGACTGCCTCGATCCCCCTCAAAACCACCCACTCTTCGCCATCCCAACCCTGCGCCTTCGTTCAGACTGTTCTCATGGTCTCTTACCTCTGCTTTCAAAGAGCTGCTTACCTGGGTGCTCCCTCCTGCCCTAACGACGGACAGTGCACCCAGACAACCTCCCAGACACGACGCAATTCCCATCCTCCTTCCTCTAAACACGGCAGTTCCACGGCCGTCCGTCTCATTAAAGAGAAGCCTAAACTTCTTCACGTGGTCAGTGAAGAACGTGCCGTGATCAGACTCGGGTCTTTCCCGGCTGGGCTCTGATGCTGAACTGGGGGGAACCTGGTTAACCTGTCACGTGCAACCTGCCCACACCTCTGGGCTCTGGGGGTCCGAGTTCGCAGGGCCAAGTCCCTCACAAGCGACCGCCTTCGGGCTGCGCTCCCGGGCACATCCTCTGGCCACATGGCCTTTGTACGGAGAAGCTCCGTGGGATTTCTTCTAAAACCCGGTGGAATGCGTTGCTTACGACAAGGAGCCATAAATCCCTGCGCGAGTTCCCGTCCAGGAAACATTTAGTCTCTACGATTGGAAGCATCTGTCTTCTGCTGTCAAAAATTTAAATCTGCGTAACCTGGGGTCTCCTCTGGCTTTAAGTGCCAGAAACCTCGGAACCAGACGTGTTAGCCAAGAACTGTGAAGTGCTTACCTCCGCTGCCGGGGTCGCCGGACCCCTTCTGCTTCCTTTAAGTGGATCCTTGTCCTTAACCCCTGAAAGGCACTCCTGACCGCTCTCTAACGACCCGGAAGGCCTCTTGGGCTGGGACACGCTCCAAACAATGGCTTCTTATACGTTGTTTGTTGCTGCAGCCTTCGCCCACGTGCTCCTTCAAAGTTGAGCTTTTTACCTGACCTGAGACAGGTCAATAAATCCTGCCCACCTCATCTTCTCTCTGGACCCCCTCTGTGTCTGCCGTTCCCACCTTGTTCACAGCCCACCTTCCCGGCCGAGGTAACTACAGTCTTCCTTTCCACCCCTGTGCATCCAGACCCTCTGCTGTCCCTCCGTCTTCCGAAGTTCCAGCCGAGCAGCCTTTCTAGACTCCATGTGGCGAGTGGGGGTCAGCTGTCTGCTGAGAAGGGCTTTTCTATTTTTTAAGAATTTTTTAAAATTGAAGTATAGTCGATTTACAAAGTTGGGTCAGTTTATGCTGTAGAGCATAGAGATTCGGTGATGCTACATACATATTCTTTCCATTATAGGTTTATTACAAGGGTGGGCATAGTTCCCTGAGCTGCACGGTAGGACCTTGCTGTTCGTAGTTAGTTTAGTTCTGGACTTTTTCTTACGAGGGCTCACGGCTGTATGTTTGCGTGTTACTCAGCGAAGAGAACGGTAGTGCTAAGCCTGGAATTTGCTGGTGAGAGTATTCAGAGGTACAAATGTACCCAGAGATTCTGGAAACTTCCCGCAGGAGGTGAGCTGGGGACGCCAATCCCTGCTCTCTGGGATTCTAGGTGTAACCAGATTTTAGGTGAAACTTTCCCTTTCGGCTCGGCGTCCAGATGGAGACTGAGCACCATGGATGAAACGCTGTGTGTCGTGTGACCTGTTTTAAGGGTCTTTCCCACCTTGTCTTCTTCCAGGACAAACAAGGAAGCCGGGAGAATTTATTTGGGAGAGAATTACTGACGTGTGGTGCAATTTGTCTCCCTCCGTAGGGGAGTGAGGGTACGTCTCTGCCCCCTGAACCTGCCAGCTGAGTGAGGGGAGCCCAGGACAGGCGACCCCAGCAGCTGACAGCAGTCAGACCTCGTGCCTGGTCCTCACCCGGGGACAGCTCGAGGCGAGAGGTGGCCGGAGCACCGAAGGGAAGGTTGTGGTCCGAGACTGGTCCGTTCCTACGGACGTAGGGCTGAAGGTGGGGGTTTCCAGGGGCAAAACATGGAGTCCGGGGTGAATCATTTTGCCGAGAATCCGACCCAAGAGGGTGGGCGTTAACTGCTTTCCGCCTTCTGGCCCCGGGGAGGCTGCGCGGGCCCCAGACCATGGAGGTGGGATGGGGCCCAGTGACTGGCCGGGGCTACGGAGACATGAGCACACGATGCGGGCCACTCACTCCGGGTGGAAGCTGCCAGGGCCAGTGGACGATGTGGCTCATTCTGGGTCACCATGGCCGTCGAGGAGCCTCTCTTTCAGCCCGGGGGCCGGCGTGCAGACCACCCAGAGCAGCGACCCCGCCAGCCCGCGAGGCCCAGGGAGCGCCAGGAGCCAGACAGACACGGAGACGTGGGGGTCTGCGGTGCCGCTGACCAGCCCCTCCCGACCGATGAGCCGTCTAGAGGGTCGGGGTGGCCCCAGGGAGCAAACACGGGAAGGTGGCGGCCTGGAGAGAGCGGAGATCACGGCACGTCTCAGGAGGCGGCCGGCGGGCACCCGCTGCAGGGGACGGTTCTGAGGAACCCGCCCCCATGCCTCCTGAGAGAGAGAGGACACTGACACACGGCCATGGCAACTGTGTCACCGGCTGAGACCCTTCCTCCTCCGTCTCCTCCTGGGAGAACCAGAGACAAGAGAGAGGAGCAGGGGAGGAGGAGGAGGGGGCACCGTGGCGTCTCGTCTGAGCAGGCTGCCGGGACACCACAGACCAGGCGGCTCTCACGGACGTGGTGGCTGCGAGTCCAAGGTCAAGGTGCCGGCCGGGCGGGCTCCTCCTGAGCCCTCCTCCTCCTCGGCTTGGAGGCGGCCACCTTCCCGCTGTCTCCTTACACGATCTTTCCTCCCTGGGAGCTGTGCTCATGGAAGACGGCTGTCAGCCGGGCCGGTGGGCGTCTGTGGGGGACACTTGGCTCTGCACAGTGACAACTGGAGCTGGAGAAGTACGTTCAGTGACAACGTCGAGAGGCGGGAACTTTGAGCAAATGCAGGTGGAAGCCGAGCATTCAGGGCAATTAACCCAGAAGGCATTGCAAGGAGAAGCGGGTGTGTGGCTGGCACCTTGGTGTCGTAAAACCCCTGGGGAGTCTTCCTCTGGGCCAGGGTGGCCTCACTGTGGATAGGAGGGCCCTGGCCAGGCCTCTGTACGCCGTCAGAGGGCCGGCAGCCGCCCTCCCGCCTCCAGACCCCGGGATCCAAGTCCAAGTGAAATGCATCCGGGTCATAACACTGGGTCTCCAACCAAATCACTCCTGGAAGTCAGGGCCCGGTGGCCACCCTCGGGCCTGGGGGCCCCTGAACGGCTGGGCCCGGCTGTCAGAGGCACTGGTGCCCCCCCAGCTCCAGGCCCTCGGAGACGTCCATGCGGCCTCCCCGGAGAAGCAGGCCCAGCCCAGGGGGAGGAGAGGGTCTCCTGGAAAGAGACCCTGGATGTGGGGGGTGTGGCCGTGGGTTACGTGTGGTCACGCATCGGTCAGCACCAAATCTTTGCAGCCTCTGGAGGCTTTTTTCTGTTCCGTGTGGGCCGGTGGGAGAGTTCACCGGGACGGGAGGGAGGACTGAGTGTGAGCGAGGCAGGACTGAGGATGGGGGTCCGGGTCCGAAATGTCTTGAGCATCCAGAGCGAGGTCACACGCGTCCATGAACGGTGTCCACCAGCCACGCCTGTGGGGCCCCTCAAGAGAGGCGAGTTAGCTTCCCTTCTTAGAGCGTAATTCAGGAAAAAACTGGATTGTGCGGCTTTCAGGCTCCAAGAAGGCTGCTGTGGGGAGAGAGCGCTGGACGCGGGGTGGGGGCCCGGACCCCCCACGCACGCAGCTCCCAGCTCCCAGGCTGGTGCCGGGGGTGTGATGCTCCGGCCCCAGGGCAAGCCCTGCCCTGCTGTCCTCCGGGCCTCAGTTTCCTCTTGGTGGACGGGCTCGTCCGAAGCAGACTGTCCATCATGAGGTTTGTGAAGAGTCCAGTGCCCCCGCCGGTGCTGGCGTCTCCGGGGCTGGAGGCAGCCTCTCCGGCCGGGTGCACCCACAGGGGTTTCCACTCAAAGGGATTTTAAAAATCTCGTTTACCACAATAGCCCATCAGCTGCTGAGCGAAGCTGAGCTGCCTGTGGGCACGGACAGGTGAGATGCACCGCCATCACTCGGAAACTGTAACCCCTTGCTTGTGTTCCAAGAACACGTGAGCAGTGTGGGGCAGCTCAACGCTCGTTTCGAGTCACTTTGAGACTGTCTTTCCGGGACTGAGGGTCCTTTTCCAGATACCCGTTCACTGGACACAGACAAGTGGAAAACGAAATCCATTCCTCACTCCCGAACGATTTACAGCAATATAAAATGCAAGCTACCGCACTCAAACGTAAGTTTGAGACCATCACAGACGCAAGCAGGGTGCTGGTGCCGGGCAACCCCCCCTTGGCTCTCCCGTGTCCGCTCCGTGGGGAGCAGGGCCGGCACGTCCGGGGACCAGGGGAGGACGCGGATGCTGGAGAGGGCCGTGTCCTCCAGCAGCCACCAAGTGCGCTGCAAACCGCCGGGGGACGTGGCCGGCGAAGCCTGATTTCAATTACGTGCGTAGACTTCAGAGCTGCTAAACTACAAACACGCCATCTTGGCTACATTAACTTCTTCAAAGTAAATCCTTTAAAGGGAACACAAAGAGAGCGTCTGTAAATAGCACGAGAACTAACATATTTGAGGTTGGGGTCCCGAAATAGGGAGAGCTGCATCGATTGGTGGGAACGCAGCTGCACATTGGCTCCAATTTCAGCGGCTGAGGGTGCCCGGGGTGTATAACCTGGTGATCCCATCTCACGCAGCAACAAAAGGGGATGGAATCCTGCCCTTGGCAGCTACGTGGGTGGACCCTGAGGGCACTGTGCTCAGAGAAGTAAGTCAGACAGAGGAGGACAAGAACCACATGACCGTTTGCAGCTGGGGTCAGCAAGTTCATAGACGGAGCCGAAAACAAACACACAAACAACAAAAAGAAGAAAAAAGTTCGGGGATACCAGAGAACAGATTGGGGTGGTCGGAGTGGGTTCAGGGGGCCCAAACTTACAGACTTTCAGTTTTAAAATAAATAAGTCACGTGGACATAATGTGCAGTGTGGTGACCACAGTTAATACTGCATTGCATATTTGAAAGTCCTGGAAAGAAAATCTTCAAAGTTCTCAGTAGAAGAAAAAAAAAAAGCAGGGACAGGCTAGGGTTTCAAAATTTGTGGATGCGGACAGGCGTGTGCAGAATAGATAAATGGAATTATGCTGTGTAGCACAGGGAAATGTATGCGGGATCTTGTGGTGGCTCACAGAGGAAAAAAATGTGGCAATGAATATATATATATGTTCATGTATAACTGAAAAATTGTGCTCTGCACTGGAATTTGACACAACATTGTAAAATGACTATAACTCAATAAAAAGTGTTAAAAAAAAAAAAAAGCTTTATGACTCTGTATGGTGACGGATGTTACCAGACTCACCGTGGTGACCGTTTTGCTGTGTACACAAACATCAAATCGTTAAGCTGTGCCCCTGAAATGAACACAGTGCTATACGTCAGTAACACCTCGATGAAAGAAAATTGTCCGTGGTTAAAAAACAATAATCATAACCTGGTAATTGTGAAAAATATACAAAGGAAAAAGGTTTCCTTTCAATACTTACTGCAGAAGCTCTATTTTTGAACAGATTAATGTCATGTTGGGGCGATTCCTCGGACCCTGGGGAAAGCAGGGTGAAATGGTCACCCTCGCTTAGGCGGGCCACGTTGCAGCTCGCGGTCGGCATTTGGGGAGCAGCGTGATTAACATGCATCCAGGACCATAAATGTGTTTTATACTCCTTGGCCGAGTAGCCCAAATTCCAAGAGTTTATCCTCAGGAAATATTTCAAGAGGGGAGCGTTCAGAAGTAGAGGACACTTTTTTGTGGTTATTTAGTGCTCGAGGAAGGGAGACCGTCACTCGTAGCAGGCGGTTGGCAAAATCCCGTCCCGCGCGCCAACCGGTCGGTTAATACAGCTTTATCGGAACGCGGCCGCCCGCCTTCACCTCTGCGCTGGGCCTGGGGCCGCTCCTGTGACACAGACGGCACGACTCGCAAACCTGGAAAGTAGCTGCCGTCTGGCCTCCTCTGCAGTGTTGACTTTTGGAAAGTCCTGGATTACGAGATCACTCTCTAGTCATTAAATTATTCATTTTATATCCTTCTGTAAATCTGAAGTTGAGCCCTAGGTATTTCGTATTTTTCTCTGTCATGTGAATAAAGTACTTTCCAAAGATGCTATTCTCTTGCTGATTAATGGCTGTATTGGAAACCTTCTGATTTTTTATCGGTTTATATTGTAACCAACTGCCCTCTGAATTCTCTCATCCGGTGAATCTTTACTTGATTCTCTTAAATGTTTCACGTAGACATTCATATTATCTGGAAGCATTAAAACCATATTTTGTATCTCCTTCAATACCTGGCTCTCCTCTTTTTCTTTCTTTTCTTTTTCTTAAATTTTTATTGCAGTTTTTTTTTTAATAACTTTTTTTTTATGGGGGGAGGTCACTAGGTTTATTTTTAGAGGAGGCACTGGGGATTGAACCCAGGACCTCATGCTTGCTAAGCATGTGCTCTGCCGGCACCCGCCCCACCCAGCGCTCCTTTTTCCTGTGCTTCTGGGTCAGCGTCCTCTCCAGGACACTGGTGGACGCTCTCGGGGATGGTGGGTGGAATCCCATTCGTTCTAGGATGACCTGCACCTCGCTCAGAATTCAGGAGCCTTAAGTGAACCCTAAAAACTCCCATTACAAAGTTCATATTCTCCTAAAAAAAAATTCCTTCCAGCTCAGCTCACCTCCACGGAAGGCACCTGCGGGCCGAGCGCCACTGAGACATCGCACGTGGCGCAGAATCTCCTGTCTGACTCGCAGGAAACCACAACTGCTTTCTGCCCCAAGTCACTGTATTTGGGGCTGAGCTACTTAAACCCACCTCTCTCCAGGCCCCTAAAGATGGCGGTGAGGGATACAAGGTTCAAGCTCCAAATGAACAGAGCACAATCCCACTCCAAGAGGGGACACACGAAGTGCCGAGGGGGAGGGGGCACCACGTGGGTTCCGAGTGCCTCCTGGAGGCTCCGCGACGCTGGACGAAGCTTCTGAGTCTCCGTCTTCCTGGCTGTAAAATGGGAAGGAGAACGTGTGGGGTTGTGGGGTTGTGAGGGCGAGGACCGGCCGGCAGTGTGGTGTAGGGGAGATCGGATGGACCTCGCAGAAGGGAAGTGGGGACAGCTAACTGCTCCCAGCGCTGGAGGGGACTGTCCCACTGGTGCTCAGGGCACGACTGTCCTGTGACCAGAGGGTTGACGGGGGGGAGATGACAGAGAAGGGGAGGCGCACCAGGCCCCCTCTGTCCACAGACCCCTCCTCCCTGACTTCATGGGCACCCTCCTGCCCAAGGGGCCAAGGCTCTGGAAACCCCCAGGCCCCCTTTTCTGGCCACTGGGCCTCCTCCTGTTTCACTGCGGCCCCCAGGCCCCCCAGACGATCTTGAACTTGCCAGCGACGCCCTGCTCCCCAGAGGCCAGGCTGCTGTGAACACGGGGATGCGGACACTGAGTGGGGTCGTGCAGGACCTGGCCGGAGGCCCACAGACTCGGGTTCGCCGGGGACGGGGACGTCACGTCCACGGGCTGTTCTGAGGCCTTCGTGTTCCTCAGTCACAGTAAGTATGGGCCCTGGTTAGTCGCAGCTCTCCTCTTTGGCTCCACGCAGCATTTACGGGACGTCAAAGCGGATGGAGATGGTCCTTGTCACCGACCTGCGAGCACGACCTCCTCCCCAGGTCCTCCCCTTGGGCTGCGAGCGCTTCGTCCTGGCAGCCTCCCTGAGGGTCGGGAGCCCAGCCCAGGGTCCCGAGCCCAGTCTTCGCCCCCGTGTGCCTCAGCTGGGCTGGGCTGGGCTCGGCTGTGGCAGCAAACATCTCCCAGGTCCCAGGACCCCGACGCTGCAAAGGCCGATTTCCCACGCCTGCAACGTCTCGTGCGGGCCCGCGACTTCACCCACAGGGCGGTCATCCCTGAGCAGGGACAGCCCTGCAGGCTGCTCCGGTGTCCTGGCCCGGCTGTGCCCCCGGAGACCCCCCTGCCTTCACAGCAGGGCAGGGATGCCTGGGGACAGGGGCACAGCCCAGGTTTACGCTCCTCCCCAGAAGGTGCACACCTCTCCCTCCCTCAGCTCGGCATCCAGAAGGAGCCAGGGCCCCTCTAACCGTGAGGGGAGAGCGGGGTGCGGCGAGCCCCGAGGCAGTTCTGCCTCCAGACGGCCTCCTGCTTGGACTGTGGCCTGGACTGTCCCCCGCGTCCCCAGCCTGCCTTGTGGACCTGCCAGCCTCCTCCACGCCCCACGACGTGTGAGCCTGGTGCCCGAGTCACTCTCTCTCCCGACCGCTCTCCGCGTGTATATGTATTTCACGTCCCGTGCCCTGCCATTGCTGCCTCTCTGCAGAAGCCATGGTGGCTCAGCTCCCAGTCTGGTGAGCTGACACAGAACCATTTTCATTTGTTCAGCAAATCGTGATGAGACGCCCCCACGGGGCCAGGATTCCCTCCCTGACCCGCTCAGCCTAGCGGGGAGGGCTCCTGTCCTGCAGCGTGTCCATCCCCGCCGGGGATGTCGGACCCCACCCCCCGCCTCCCGCACAGGCTGCATCTGCCCCGGAAAATGCCCTCACTCAGCACAACTCACTGCACCCAGGAGGAGAGCCAGGAACCCGCCTCTGGCCGAGTCCCAGCAGAAGCCCTGCGACCAACACGCAGGCGTGGGCGTGCGGCGGGGAGGGCAGCGAAGCCTGCTTGCTCTGAGCGGCCTCCCCGCCGCACGGGGGTGAAGCCAGGGTTCAAACGCATCGATCTGGCAAAGGTGGGACGTTCACCTTTC
Source organism: Camelus dromedarius (assembly GCF_036321535.1). NCBI lineage: Eukaryota > Metazoa > Chordata > Mammalia > Artiodactyla > Camelidae > Camelus > Camelus dromedarius. Next base: position 16,636,543 of record NC_087470.1, on the reverse strand, counting down.
GTGAATGACCTGTGGGTTTGGGGGCCAGCAGCCACCCGGAGAGGCCGGACAATTAGGAGTCAAAAAGAACAAAGCATCCAAGCACAGATGTCCAAGTGCGGACCTTTGCTGGCAAGGAGGCCGACACCTGGGGTCCTCTGGCTCTTCCCCTAATGTGTCTCTGTCTCAGGGTCCCCCCTGTAAACGGGCACTCCCACCCATGTCATAGGCCGGGGGGATGACCCCGTGAGCCACGCCCCACGGACCGGGTGACCAGCAGGTGCTGGAGGCCCTCGGCGCAGGTGGGTGGGAGGCCAGGGACCCCGCCGTGGGGGCCTGTGGAGGGTGGGGGTGGGGGAGGCGAGGTCAGGGGGAGCCTGGCACTTTCCAACCAGACTGGCTGGCACCAGGACCGCCCCGCACTTCCGCTTTTCCGCCCGAGAAGCCCGCTGCTCTCTCGTAAAGCCAGCACACAGCCTGCAACCCGGGGTTTACTCCTCCACGCACAATTTAGCATCCAGTCAGGCGTGTCTGCAGCCCCTGAGCCACGTGAAGGCATCCCGGCCGGCGGACGAGGGCTAAGCCGATTACCCTGCCCAGTGTGGCTCTGCTTTTGCAAAGATGCAACGACCCCCATGAGTGTGTGCGCGAGCCAGTCGAGACAGGGTTTGAATTAGGGATTCTGGATCGAAAGCCTGACCATGTCTGAACTCTCCGTAACCCGGTAAATTCTTCAATGTCCTATTAGGAGGAAATTAAAGCTCGGCTGGGCTGGTTATAGATCAGCAATAATAGGAAATCTTATTATAAACGCGTCAGGAGACCTCACATTTCCTTAATGTCCAGAACCAGCGAGCGGCATCGATTTGCTTGACACGAAGCCCAGAAGCCGGGTTTTTATTGCCTCGGTCGTGGGCTTGTTTTTCTGTTCTTACGGCTGAATGTCAGTCATTTCAGGAGAGCTTGGTTAGAACTGGACTCAAGGTCCTAAAAACGGGACAAACGTGTGGGGGATGGAGACGGTCAGAACCAGAGGCTCTCCAGCGTGAAAATCCTTTCTCTGTCTCTTTGCCCCTTGCTTGCTTTTCCTTCTAAACATGTCTCTCCTGGTGAAGTTTATTGCGGAAAAATTCTCGTGTTTAAAAAGCGGTTTCCATTGAGGGGTCGTTGTAAGTCATGACTGGAGCCCTGGGCCCCACGAGCGATGGCGGACACTCCCTCGGAGGCGGCGGGGGAGGAAGCGGGCTGAGAGGGAGGGCCCGGGGAAGAGGGCAGAGCGCAGCCACGCCTGCACCCAGGCAGCCCAGGTGTCGGAAGTGGGATACGCAGTAACGGGGGTGGCGCCCCCCACGCCCTCCCCTCTGGCCTCGCCGTCACATCCATGCTCCAGTCGGGGAATTCTCTTTCTTTCTGATCAATTGTTGGTTGGGAATTTAAGTTCCCTGAGCGGTTCGTGCTTTTCCAGGAATATCTTTTGATGGGAATAATAATGGGGATGGGGATGGTGACGTGGGTGTTGCCATCTGAACCTGAAAGTCCTCATTTGCCTGAGTGACAGGCTGGAACGGGACACACTGTGCTTCGTGTAACTGGACGCTATAACTGAGCATCTGACAGCACCTTCTACAAGGCCTTTTTTAGGGGGGAAATGGAGAAACGTAAGCCAGGAGGTGCGTGCACCCTACCTCACCTAAGAGTCTGCTAACCAGCTCTGATTGACAGACCAGAGACACCTGGCACCAGGCCCCTGGCTTCAGGGACTCTCGGTTTTGCCTCATTACTTTTGGTGGTTGTTTTAGCAATTTCTTTGTTTCAGTTCTGTTTTATTTGTTTTTTGCTTTTGTTTTGTTTTGGGGGGAGGTAACTAGGTACCGGGGATTGAAGCCAGGACCTCGTGCATGCCAAGCGCACACCCAACCACGGAGCTACACCCTCCCCTCAACAGTTTCTTTATCACACCCTTTATTATGTGTAATAAAGAGAAATGTAATGTGGGCCACCTATGTACTCTTTTTTTTTTTGAGAACTAGGTCAGCCAGTGTTGTAATTTTTGCTTTAAAGGTCACGCATCATTTAGAAAACTCAAGAGAGAGAAAGCTCTTTTGCATTTACCTCTAGTTTTTACTCTTTCCATTGCTCTGTCCTTCCTTCTTGATGTTCCAAAGTTCTCCCCCTTACTTCCCGTTTTCTGTTTAGAGGGCTTCCATTAGACAGGTCTGTTGGTGACGAAGTCCCTTGGTTTCCTGTCATTTGAAAATACCTTTATTTCATCTTTAGTTCTTCTTCTTTTTTGATCTTTTTGTGGGGGGAGGTAATTAGGTTTACTCATTTACTTTTGATGGAGGTGCTGGGGATTGAACCCGGGACCTTGTGCACGCTGAGCACACACTCTACCACTGAGCTACACCCTCCTCCCTGTTTCATCTCCAGTGTCTGTGAAAGGATATCTGCTGTCACTTGACCTGTTTTTCCGTCTCTTTTATGCTTTTTTTCCCTTTCTTTTTGGCTTTTAGAGGTTTGGTTATGATGTGTCTTGGTGTAAACGTCTTTGACACATTCTGTTTGGAATTTACTCAGCTTCTTGAATCGACAGGTTTACGGTTTGTAAAAAAATTTTTGTGTGCCAAATTCAGGAACTTTTGAGACATTATTTTTTCAAATACTCTCTGTCTCCCACCCTCTCCTGGATTCCTGACAACACGAATCCTAGATTTTTTGTTACAGAATTTGAGGTCCCTGAGGCCCTTTTGTCCACTGTCCAGGTGGGCAACTTGTATCATTCTTGCTTCAAGTTCATGGATTCTGTCTTTTTTGTCTGTTTATTTGTTTTGGGGTTTTTTTTTTTTTTGCATCTTTTTTTAGGGGATGGGTAATTAGGTTTATTAATTAATTTTGGGGGGGTACTGGGGATTGAACCCAGGACCTCATGCATGTCAAGCATGCACTCTACCACTGAGCTACACCCTCCCCCTAATTCTGTCTTAATTTCTATCGTCCTATTCTCAAGTTCACTGACTCTGTCTTTTTTGTTTATTTATATGTTTTGGGGTTTTTGGGGGGAGGGGCAGTTAGGTTTCTTTCTTTCTTTCTTCCTTTCTTTCTTTCTTTCTTTCTTTCTTTCTTTCTTTCTTTCTTTCTTTCTTTCTTTCTTTCTTTCTTTCTCTCTTTCTTTCTTTCTCTCTTTCTTTCTTTCTTTCTCTTTCTTCTTAGAAGAGGGGCTGGGGATGGAACCCAGGACCCCGTGCATGCTAAGCACGCGCTCTGCCCCTGAGCTGCACCCTCCCCCTAATTCTGTCTTCATTTCCATCGTTGCAGCTTCAAGGTCACTGACTCCGTCTTCTCCCTTCTGCTTTTGAGCCCACCCACTGAATTTTTAACTTTGATTATCATATGCTTCAGTTCTCAAAGTTCCATTTGGTTCTTCTTCCTAAGCTTCTGTGATTTTTTTTTTTAATTGTGACTTTCTATTGTTTTCATTTGTCTCAAGTACGTTCATAACTGCGCACTGAAGAATTTATACGATGGCTGCTTCGGGGGGTGTCTTCTGTTTTCGTCTTGCCAATCTTTCCATTCCAGGCCCCTGGGCTAAAGCGAGGAAGCTCCTGATTCCTCCAGCCCCCATTACAGGCTACACGAAACAAGAAGAGAACCCCGGGGACTCACCACGAGGTCGTGGTCCCGAGCTCTCTAGTTCCTCTACTTTCAGAGTCTTTTAATTTTGTTTTATTTATAATGCCCAAGGATTTCAGTTGCGTTTAGCTGGGAAAAAATAGAAAAAAAAGTGTCCGCTCTATCTTTCCAGACAAGGGTCCTCCTGGTGTGGGTGACGCAGTGGACACATGGTGCAGAGACGGACGTGACGGAAGATGCAGACCAAACACATCTCAAGCTTCCAACTGAGCTGAAGTCTATTCCGATCATTAAAAATCTGAACTGCAGTAGCAAAGAAAGGAGGCATATGGGTATAAGAGGTCCTAACGTGAAGAGAGAAAGTGCTGGGTAATTCTGAGCTAAATCTGAGCTGAGAGGGTTTCTTGTAGGGGTGGTGATCGGAGCAGCATTGCTTGACCGTCACCCTGTTCCAGGCGATCAGGTCAGCCGTGGAGACCGCCCCCCCCAGGCCCGCCCAGGACCCAGGGATCCCTGAGGAACGCAGGCAGCGGGGACCGCCCACTCGCTGAGTCAGCCAGCACACGCAAGCAGAGAAGTCATCGTGAAAAAGCAGAGACTGAGATCCTGCAGGACTTTCTCCGATAAAGTCAGTCATGCGAAAAAGGTGTGTTGAAAATAATATTGACCTGAATGCAGTGCTTTGTTGGTGATGGTTTCAGAGCACGGTTACACGTCTTCTCTCCAATCCTCTCTCCCCGCCACGACATGAACGCACACACACACCTTTCACACTCACACACACACACACACACACACACACCACCCCCTGCAATTAACACAAGCGAACAGACTGGAAGTATTACCCAAAGGGAGTCGAGAACCAGTCAAGGGAATTGCGAGGCTATAAAACGCAACCGAATATCTAGACGCAGCAGGAACTTCGAGTTCCCTATCTTCTCCCCAAATGTTACAGTCAACAAAGGCATCCGCTTCCTCTCCGGACGAGGAAGGGCCTTTTACAGACGTTTTATAAAGCAGGGGTTTACGATCAGGAGGTCCAGATGTGGGGGCTGCAAGCCAGTGCCCCGGTGAGGACGCGTGAGTTTCTGCTTAACGTGGCTGTAGCTCGGAGGCCGGGCAGACTGTTTATAACAGTGGAAATGTTTCAGTCCTCAGAGTTGGGGTAAACACAGAGTTTTCCAGAAGAAGTTTTCGGACTTTGGGGAGGCTGGGCGACAGAGGACTGGAGGCTGTTTTCAAGTGACAGCTCCAGGCGGACGAAAAGTTTACAGCAGTTCCGAGCATTCCATTGTCAAGCTTCTTCCCTTTAGAGTTTAAATTCGAGGTTAAAAATGGAATTTTAACGAACACACAGAAAAGCGCACGGGTCACGGTTTGAAGCACCGGCACAGACTGTGTGTAAATATACTTGTCCAACCGTCATCACTCAGTGTCCCGGGGCCCCCGTGGCAACTCCCCTGTTGCCTTCTCCCTGCCTCCCAGAGGTGAGCACTGTCTCCCATCTTTGTCGGACGGGATTCGTGCACCACGGGTGCCCTTGGCCGGAATCCATGGGCTGCACTCGCTTCTGGGAGACTCACCAGCGTTTCTGCACGTGGCGTTAACTCATTCGTCTTCATCGCACGGCGTTTCATTGTACAAATACGCCACGAGGCCCCTGCTCTGCTGTGAGTGGGTGTTGGCGACATCAATCCCGGCCTCACCCCGGGTCCTTCTGGTCTCAGAGACCCTCCTCACCCTCAGGTGAAGCTGCCCCCCGGGGCCCCTGCAGACACCCCCATCCTATGGCCTCTGGGGCCGACCTGAAGCAGTGACCACGGGGAGAAGCCGGGAAGACGTGATGGAAAAGGACCAAACACGTCCCGGGGCCAGGGGCAGCCCCATCGCAGAGTCAGGGCTGGGTATGACAACACGGTGGGGGCACAGGAGGCCCCGCATGAAGGGTTGCCCGGCATGGGGGCCCCTGGAGCCCTTCCACCTTCCCGGCTGGAGAGAAGGGCCTGCCTGCGTCTGGGGTCCAGCCCTGACCCACAGGGCCCTTTGCTTCTCCGAGGCTGTCCTCTCACCGGTGCGGAGCACCTTTCCAGTCTCTCTCAGAGCCTCCCACGAAGGTGGGGAAGGCCTCGTCTTCCTCAAGCCCAGGCCAGTTCCGGGTCTCTCGCCCTCCACGGCCCCCGACCCCCCGATGAGCTTTCTCCGCTAAGACAGGAGGGGCCACTCCCAGGCCACAAACCCACCCCAGGCTCGGGTGAATCTCCCCTCCCCATCGCCGGCTCTTCCAGCAGGGAGCAGGAAGGCGGTCCTGTTCCTGCACCCGCCCGCCCTCCCCTGTGCTGGGCGGCAGACGGGCCACAGCTCCCAGGCGGCTGCCTGACACGTGTTTCCTTTCCTGCTTCTTTGCTGTTTCTCTCCAAGGGCACCAGCCAGGCCAGGCACCGAGAGACGGGACGCCACTGGGGGGACCCCCCCCCGTTGGATGGAATATTCTTCGACGGGGAGCCGCAGGCTATAGGGCGTGACCACATCCAATTTCTAGGATGTGGCCAGATGACACGCTTCTGGCCGCACCTGGGACCACAGAGGTGACCCGATTCAGCTAATACAACACTGACCAGATCCAAGTGCATTCTTACACCAGTAAAAGGCAGACTCGGGGCAAAGGAAGTGGTCCTCGGCCCGCCAGTGACGGACGTAAGGAACCCATTAGTCCGAGGTCGGGCGGGCTGACAGCATAAACAGACTCAAGAAAGATGAAGATACTTCCCCGGGTGATGGATGGCCTCGGGGTCACAAGGAAGCGCTGAGCTCATTTGAAGCCTTCTTTGTTTCCCCCGCCAAAGCACATGTTCATTAAGGAGAAAAAAAAAGACAAGTTAAAACTGAAAAAAAATGAACTGTGTCCAGTTTTCAGTAAGCCCGTCGTTGCTGTTTTGTTCAGCTTTCTCCCAGCCTCGCCTCCGCAGGGGCCTGTGTGTGCCGCCGAGGCCGCACCAGACAGACACGCTGGTAACTTGCCTCATGGCCCATCACTGTGCCGTGAATGTCTGCAGGCTCTTGGGAGCTCTTTGCAACCATTTCTTAGACGTATGAAATATAGCTCAGGGGTGTATAATTTAGTTCCAGACGTAACTTTGTATGTAGAATTTTTGGGCTGTTTTTGGCATTGTTTCTTTAGGTCAGGTTTTTTTATACATTGTTTTCTTTGGGTCAGAATTACTCACGTGGATCAGGTTAAATGACATACGTCAGGCTGAAAGGTCTGGATATCTTGTATGGTTTGTTCTTTTGGGGGAGTAATTAACTTTATTTGTTTGTTTTCTTAGTTTTTTAGTGGAGGCACTGGGGATTGAACCCGGGACCTCATGCACGCTAAGCACACACTCTACCGCTGAGCGGCACCCTCCCGTCTTGTATGGAACTTAATACGTATTCCCAAATTGCTTTGGAACATAGTTGTGCCCACTGATACGTCGACCAGCATCGTATGAAGTTCCTTGATCTGCTCAGGGTTAGGTTTTTTAACTTTATTTTGAAGTTTGTGTTAATTTAATAGGCGAAGCAATGGATCTCAGTTTTAAATTTTTATTTCTATGCTCACCAAGGGAGGCTGAACATCTCCCGTGTGTGTGTCCCCCAGTTCCTTCTCCTCCACTGTGAGTTGCCTGTCCGCCTCCCGCTTGTCCAGAGGGAGCTGATGTTCAAATCTCGGGAGCCTTCCCCCCGATCCCCCCTCCAGACTGTAGCCTGTTGCCCCACAAAAGCCCACGGGTCTGCGTTTCCGTGCTGTCGATGCTCCCGTTGGGCCGGTGCTCCCTTTGTGAGCAGGGCGCCTTTGTTTTCCTTTTCCCTGCAATTTATGATCCGAGGTGAGTCTGGGTCCGCTCTCATAGTCCGCTTCCTCCTCCTTCCCCCCAGGAAAGCACAGATGACAGGCGCATCCGGGGCTGCAGAGCGGCCGTGCCCGGGAGACCCTCACCACCTCGCCAGCCGAGCCCGCCCGAGGAGCGGCCTTTGCCGACCGACAGACCCAGGCTGCAGTGAGCACAGGGGCCGCCCGCCGTCGGGGCAGTCCGAGTGCAGGGCAGGCGGAGCCGGGGAGGGTTGGCGAGAGGGGTGTGGGTGTGGCATGCTAGTGGCCCTCAGACTTTTGCAGGAAACACTCTCCTCCCTCGCAAGCCAGGAAGCCTTCAGTCCATTCTGCAGGGAGGGAAACTGGGTGTCAGGAACCGGAGAGAGCTTTGCCCGCCCCACCCATCCCATCTCAGGACCGGAGATGCGCCTGGAGGGGACGCGGCCAGTTCCTGGGATGTTCCAGCCGCCCAGGTCTTCCTGCAGGAGAGACACTTGCATCCGGGACTTCAGAAGACGCGCCATTCTGGACCTATCGCCAAGTCTGCTGACATCTTGGTTTTACATCAAAGGGAGACACTGGGGAAATTCCTCCTTCCCAGTCCCACAGATTCACCCATTTTGGTTCGAAAGCAGCAAAGTAACTAAGAAATGCTGGGAGCCGGGCTGATAGGAGGCAAACTCCATCCACTCGTCTGGTGATTTTTAAATGCTGCGTCTTACGTTAACCAGCAGTGGTACTGACTCCTTTGGTGTATGGCTCTGTGAGTCTTCACGCATGTGTAGACGATGTGAGCACCATGACAGTCGGGATACAGGACTGTTCCATCATCCTCTCAAATTTCCCAGACCGTCCCCTTGCACTCACGCCACCCCCGCCCAACCCTCGGCAACCACTCACGTGTCACGACAGTCTTGTCTTCTCCAGGAGGTGGTGCAGGTGGAACTATGCCATTCCAATGGATTCCTTTCCTTTGAGCTTCCTCCTTTGGCTCATATCAATAGTCAACGCCTTTTTATTGTGGATGGTGTTGCACTGGGCAGGGGGACGCCATCCATCCAACCACGATGTTTGTGGAAGCATCGGTTTCCACGTCCTTGGGGTGGACGCCCAGCAGTGGGATTGCCGGGTCCCTTGGTAAGTGTGGGCTCCACGTTGTCAGGAGCAGCGCCACTGGTTTCGTTCTGTCGTTTGACCGTTTGCTTGGTTATATGCCCACTACTTACGCACGCCTGTTGAGGTCCGGGTGCAGTGCTGGGGCTCTGGGGACCAGGCGTAATGGTGGCAAAACCCCCAGGCTAGTGGACCTCACGTAAGAGCACGTGGGGTGTGGATCCCGGCTTCCTGGGGTAAGGCGACCGCGGGCGGCGTCAATCAGAGTGGGTCTGGGTGGCGTTCTGGAGAAAGGGCTGTGCCTCGGGCAGGTCTGTCTGCACAGACATGTTAATTCTGTGCTGCATCACGACCGGGAGTGGGCGGCTGGGGGGGCGAGCCGGGCATGGCCGCCATGACGGGGAGACAGAGACGGGATGGGGCCGCTACATCCTCGTGCAGGGCTACCTCGGTTTCATTGCTTAGAAAAATCTCACATGAGCCTGTAATTAGAGTGCCGGGTAATGGAACGCCTGGGAGGGGTGAGAAGGTCCACTCTTCAATCGTCTTTAATCCAAGACCGAACAACGGTTTCTTTGTTGGATCAGCTGGGGCTCTTTTGTTGTGAACAGCAGCCAGCCCGGGCACCCTCAGGCATGCGGGCTTGTTTCCAGAAGCACCTTGGCCGGAGACTGTGACACGGGGCTGGACGCAGGGCACCGCACGCTTCCTGGGAGCCAATGTCGCGCTGCGATCGGTCTCTCCGTGCTGTGGCTCCGGGTTCAGATTCCAGGGGTGCTCACCTCCCGCGCGGGGCACCGCTCCTACCGGGGGCAAAGGGGTCACACCTGACCCACGACCACTTCCCTAGAACGCGTTTCAACAAGTGTGATCACTGGACCCAAAGGAACGTCCGTTTCAAAGTGTCCTGCACCTTCGTTCAGGGGACAAAGTCACTTTAGAGCTTCCTGGGAAAGTGGGTTCACCTCCCACTCTCTCTGTCTCTTTAATACATTCACAATAGGTAACTTATAATTCGTTTTATTTTTAAATGATAATAATAACTGTATAGTACATTTATACAGCTCCATGTGTAACAGCGGCAGACACGATCTTCCACCGGTAAAATCTTCACGGAAGACATTCTCCTCCGTAACGACAAAGCCACTGTCACGCCTGTGAAATTTAATGTTTACGCCGGTGTCTTCCTTTGTCCGCAGAATGTCTTTTAAAGATTTTTTTTTTAAACCAAGATCCAGTGCAGGGTCTCACATCGCACTGGACTGTCTTGTCTCTTTTACCTCCTTTAATCTAATGTTTTTGCTTTCCGTGATTTTGTTTTTCAGTAGTTACATGTGAAGCCGGTAACAAAGTCAACTCATGTATGGAAAATCACCTATGAGCTGGGAGTTTTGCGAGTCTCAGTGTAAATTTAACGGTATATTTTAAAATTTACTTTGCAGTTGCCTTCATGCACTGGCCAGGCTCAAGGGCAGACATGGGGGGAGGGTGTAGCTCAGGGTAGAACATGTGCTTAGCATGCACGAGGTCCTGCGTTCAACCCCCGGTCCCGCTGTTAAAAAGAGCTAAAATAAGATAAACAGGGTGTGGTGACAGCACACCCACAGTCCAGCAGTATAAGTAATAATGCTCAGAAATTTAACCCCTGCAAAAATGGCTTTAATATGAAAAAGAATATATGTATATATATGTACCTGAATCACTATGCTGTCCACCAGAAACTAACATAATATTGTAGATGAACCACACATCAATGAAAAAATAATAAATTTTTAAAAATGGATTTAAACTTAAAAAAAAAAAAGAGCAGACGCCGAGGACTTACACGATTTCCCGTGACGGGTATATTAGTACCAATGTTCCGGGCGGTAAGGTTTGCCCACATCGCTAAGATCCAGCAACATGGGCTTTCAAATGAGGGCATCTGATTTCAAGTTCAGTCAAGTCTGTCCCCCAGAACTTTAGTTTTCACAGGAGAATAAGGGATTAAAACATCTCCTCTCAAAGAGACATCCCAGCTCTAGACGTGCTGGGAGGCTCGCACGCTGAGTGCAGGGCAGCGCGGCTCAGTAGGAGCCCGCCACAGCCCCGCCCCAACTTGGCTGCACCGTGTCAACTGAAAAAACGCACAACCTAAAAGTTGAGAATGATGTTTATTTTGCAGACTCTCTGAGGACTTAAGCCCAGGAGATGGCTCCTCAGATCTCTCTAAGAGACTGCTCCACCGAGGTAAGGGAGGAGCCAGGATATATGACTTTTCGCAACAAAGACCGGGTAGTCGGAACATCAAAAGATGACTGTGAGGTAAGGAAAACCAAGTATGTCAAGTTAAGGAATTCAGCGCTTTTCTCTGTATGGGAAGGTGTAAAGTCTGGGCTCTTTGGAATCATCCTCTGATGTGCACCTGAGCTCTCCAGGGCCAGCGTCGTCCTGTCCTCGCCCCTCCTGGGTCCCCTGGGGCACCGCCAGAGTTGGGGGCAGGGGGGCAGTGGTTGGTGGTTTGATGGCGGGCTTCCTGTTTCCACCCTGAGCCCCCTTGGGGCTCATGGTAGGGGCGGCTACAGCGTGATGGCGGATGGCCCCAGCGTCCTCTGTTTACTGATACGACAGGTGACATTTTACATTCACACCACCTACTGTCCTCGACCACGGACAAGGCGTCGAACCTCTCACGGGCTCCCAGTGGCCTCACGTAGGAAACACGTAACAGTGTCTGCCTTGTGGGGCTCAGGATGGAGGAGACGCAATATATACGCCAAAGGGCACAGCAGTGTCAACCCGAAGTCACATCGGAACAGACTAGTGCGACAGTCACCAGCTTCTGCTTGAGGCATCCGATCTCTATTTCTTACATGTTTCCAAAAATGAAGCCCGGCGTCTGGCCTCCTGTACGTCCTCAGGACACCGAGCAGGTAGGAGACGCCAGCGTGCATTCCTTCCTGGGTGACGGAGGACTGAGGGACCCAGACACCGCCCGACCCAGAGCTCAGGGGATGAGAACCCGGCGACCCGCCCGCACCCGCCCTGCCCGGGCGCTCAGTCTCTCCCAGGCCTTGGCTGCGGAAACGCATCACAGAAAGATGTTCGGTCTCGCTCGGGAGTGACCAGGCGGAACGTTAGGGCAGGATTCAAACCGACTTTAATTCCTGTACGTGAATCAAAACCTGTGTCTTCCAAGGGTCAGCAAGACAAAGGACGCAGGCTTCCGGCTGGAGCTGCTGGGCGGGTGCTTGTGCCATGAACTAGGACCCCCCCAAAACGGCATGTGGCCGATTTGAAACCACCTGCTGTGTGGGCATAAGCGGATTGTGGAATATCGTCTGTGAATGTTTCTTCCCAGTTTCTAGGGCACAGACAGAAGGTGATGGTGGAGTTTAAGTGGTCTGTGTTCCCGAGAAGGCGCAGGGTAAGCTGATCTCTGCCACGCCCGCTCTCCCGGTCGCCCGTGTGGCGCTGGGCAGGCTGGGCCCTCTCACCACCATCTGGACACTTATGGGCCGCCCACCAAACCCACATCCTTCCTGCACCTCGTCCATCATGGGTTGATTACTCTGATCCAAACAAAGCAGTAATTTGATTCCCACCCCCCCCCAAGGGAGCTTCATTACAATGAGGAAAAATTAAATTGACCCAGGAAAGGAGGAAATGTCTGAATAAAAATATGGCGAGTAATTGGATCTGCGGTCTGCGAATACCCCGGTGTGATTCAATTCTGACACACGGAACGAGGCATCAGAGGAAGACCCGCTAACCAGCAGACACAGCCTGCTGCTGGCGGCCATCTGGTTCCCGGGACAGGTGACCGTTTACATACGGAGCCTGGGCCTGCCTGGGCAGCCTCGGGGTCCAAGGACGTTCCTGAGAACCCGCGCCAACCCGGAGTGTGACACTCCAGCATCCCAGCTAGTCCCCACAGACCCGGCGAGGAGGGTAGTATTATTTCCATTTTGCCTGTTTGATAAAAAGCACCACGTGTAACTACAGATAAAAATAGATTAAAAAAAAACAAGTTTCTTCTGCGTAGCACAGGGAACTATATTCACTATCTTGTAGTCACCTATAATGAAAAAGAACATGAAAATGAATATACGTGTGTGCATGTGTGACTGGGACATAATGCTGTGCACCAGAGATTGACACGTTGTAACTGACTGTACTTCAATTAAAAAAAAAATTACCACGTGTAGCAAGTGCCAGAGCTGGGACTTGAACCCTGTGCATCTGGCATGTTATTCCCACCACACTCCTGGGATGCGTGTGCGTCGAGGTGGTCAGGGATGCAGGAGCCCCTGCTGGGACCAGCGCACCCGTTTCCTGAGCCCCTACCTGGTCCTTCCCTTCTCGGTGCCCTTCCCGACTCTCATCAGTCTGAGGGTTTCATGAAAGGAGTCCCATGGCCAGTTCACAGACGGCCAATTCACTTAATGAATCAGCGGTTTTTAAAAACCCATCCATAAGCATATTTTTTTTTAAAGGGAGCACTCAGTAATGCCAGGAGATTGCAACGAGATTATTATCCTACCCTAGTTCTGTTGACGAGAGGGTGCAATCTTGATCTTTTTACAAAGTGACTTGGCAGTTGCTAGGAGTTGAGTTGTGTCCCCTAAAACTCCTGCATGGACGTCCTAGGCCCCCCACCCCGCTCCCTCAGAGTGAGACCTTACTTGGAAACAATAAAATCTGCTTTTTGCCGATGGAAGCGAGGTGGGATGAGGTCACAGTGGCGCAAGACGGGCCCCCCAGCAACACGACCGGCGTCTTTACACAAAGGGGAGATTTGGGGGGTGACATGACCCAGCGAGGAGCCAGCTGCAAGCCAAGGAGAACCCTGCACAGCACCCTCACGGCCTCGGAGGGAACCGCCCTGTCGGCACCTCGGTCTTGGACCTGCCGTGGCACAGGTGTTCCGGCGGGTCCCGCAGACCGGCCCTGCGATCCGTCCTGAGAACTGAGGACGGACAGTGCCAGCTGGCACAGGAGTTTCCTGCCCTTGGCCCCCAAGGAACAGCGCGTGTGGACACAGATTTATCCCTGTCTTGCTGTCTGCGAGCCAGTGCAGGAGGCCCCTCGCAGGTCCCCAGGGGCCGGCCTGACTCCCTGAAGTTCTCTGGAGGCTGAGCCCAAGAATGCTCCTGTCCGTCTGTCCCCCGTGTCTGGCCTCCTTCATGAGTCGCTCACGTTTCAGTCTGCAGACATCTCTGTCCCTGGGCGCCACCCGCTGCCCTTGGTTCCAGGCACAGCCCAGCCTTTGCGACCCGACCTGTCCCCTTGCAGACGGGCCCTGGACTGTGAGCCGTCTGGCTCCCCAGACCCATCGACCTCGGTGCGGCCCACGTCTGGCCACCTGGCCTGGCCCCGCCCACCCAGTGCGTGTCCAGACAGCTCCTCACCTTCCAGCCGATGAGCCGGGCACCCTGGCGGCCACGCCACACTAGAAACTCCGCTGCGGGACGGCGCAGAGCCGGGACACCTCCTTTCTTTTCCAGATCTGGGCTCGCCTCTGTCCTCTGTGACGCCGGGCAGGACAGACGGCCCCCCGGGCCCCCCACACTCACCTGCTGACCCCTGGGCTTTGCAAACTTACACGCAGAGCGAAAGGAATCCTGATTTTAAACAGCACCTCCTTGGGTGGCCTGTTCGCCAAACCCTGCAGGCCGGGCTGTTGACCTCTGACCCCCGGCCCACTAACCGAAACAAGGTGAGTGTTTCTCGGCCGGCGTGGCTGCGGGAGGACCAGAGAGTAAATCTGGGTTTTGGGGGGGTTTTGTGTGTCTGATTTCCCGCCCGTCAGGACGACAATGTTTCCCCAAGGATCCTGATCGGGGAGGAGACGTTTCCACTACACACATTTGCACTGACTTTAGAGACACAATTACTGCCACCGAGAGCCGACATTCACGTCCGAAGAAGGTGCTGTGGGTCTGAGACGGGCGGACGGCTTCGTAAGTGGAGGGGACGCTCTGAACACGGAATTGCAGGGAACACCCACCTGCCCACTTACAAAAGCCCAGCATTTTGCCATATTTGAGCCAGCTTTCACCCAGAAATAAAGTACGCAGCAGCTGTGGCAGCCCCTCAGTGCCCCCCGTCCTGAAACGCGCGTGTCTCACGCCCAGAGAGGCCGTGGTCACTACGGGGGCCGGCGGCCCGCCCGCGCAGCAGAGGACGGGATTTCAGCGGGCACACCCTTCTGCCGGCTACTCGTGTTAACAACATCCCTCCTCACTCTTAGCTTGTCTTCCCACAGGGTGTGTAGGGTTTGGTGGCCGGCAGAAATGTTTCAGTTTTAAATGTGAAAAAGAAATTCTTTCTAGTCCGTTATTTATTTATTTATTTATTTTGGCCTTTTAAATGTGTTTCTTTCGCTGGCTAACACCAAGAAGCTCTATTTTTTATTCCTTGCCACATGCTGCGCACCGAGTTCTTTACAAATGCTACTCAGTTAATTATCACGTGGCTCTGCAAACTGGGTTTTATGATTAACTTGCCCCAAGTCGCACAGCGCAGCCAGGAGGTGGTGGAGCTGGGTGTGGACCCGAGCGCTCCCTGGTCACCGGCTGTGCAGGCCTGCCTGGAGGGAGAGCCTTGGATCCTCGCAGGGTCTCAGCCTGGAGCCTGCTTACACATGCCTGCTTCGGCCTCGCTCTGGCCTGCACCGTTGGTGACACTCCTTCCTGGCTGAGCTGTCCCCCAGGGGTGCGGTGACATACACCCTGTGGCCTCACCTCGCAGCTCATGGAGGCCGGGGTGCTCACACCCTTTCGCCTGTTCACTCTCCATCTGCACCTTCTCTTCACTTGTTGGTCCATTTTCCAACTGGGTTATTTGCATTTTTATTGTTGGATCCTGAGAGCTCTTTACATATGGTAAACACTTGTCCTTGGCTGAGCATGTGGTCTGCAAGCACTTCCTTCCAGTCTCTAGACTGTTTTTTCATCCTCTTCCCGGGGTCAGTTGCAGCACAAAAGTTTTTAATTTTGATGAGATCCAACTTGTCAAATTTTTTTTTATAGGGGTCATGTTAATTTTCTTCTTTGGGTTTTCATTTTTTTTTTCTTCCAAAAACGCTATTGTCTTCTGTTTTCCGTTTAAGTCCGTGATCCGTTTTGAGTTAATTTCTGTGTAAGGTGTGAGGTGTAGGCTGAAGTCCTTTTTGTTTTGCTTCTGGAGGCCCAGCTGTACCAGCGTCACTGTTGGCAAGGCGATTCCTCCTCCTCTGCGCTGCTTTTCCCATTTGCAGTGGGTCTAATTCTGCGCCCTCTGTCTGTCCCTCTGCTGCCGTCCCAATGGCTGTCACGACGTAGCACGGCCGCCTCCCCCACAGGCATCAAGCCCCTCCCCTCCGCACAAGAAGCCGGGTCTCTGTGAGGACGCTGCGTTCTGTCATCCGCGGCGTCTGAAGGGAAGTGCTCGCCTCTGCGGGGCGCAGGGTGTTCTGGGGTCTTTCAGAGGTCAGCCCACATTCCTGAACTTGGCCAATCAAGCGTCCTGGCTGCCTGCCTGCCACCAGGGCTGGGGAGACGCTAAACAAAAATCCTATCCAATAAACCACTGATGTCTCTGAAAAAAAAAAAATGCAGTAACCTCTGAAAGTAGAGATGTCAAGACGAGACCGTGGCAACCACACATCTCTGGAAATTGATTCAACTCGGGCCGCCTGCAGAGAAAGCTGCTCCAAGCTCTTTCCTGCTTCCAGGCCGAGGGCTAGCGTTTCGGAGCCGTCTCACCAGGCCCACTCTCCAGAACGAGAGACAGCCCAGACGGGACGGTCAGCCCTGGCATAGGTCCCCCAGGCCCAAAGAGTCGCACCACTGGCTCTGATTGACTTGAATCCTGAAGATCTGATCAAATAAACCCCCGCCTGGAGCAGAGAGCGGTGATTCGGGTGGCAGTTGTGACCGGGACCTGCTCTCTTCCGCCCAAGAGAGACCTAGGGGACGCCGGGGGAGGGGGGTGTCTGACTGGGGACGTTTTGCACCTGCTCTTCTGTCCCCTTGGTCCCACTTAAAGCCACTCAGCTGCCAAGTCCCCAGCTTCACGCCCCCTGGCGAGTTACTCGGGCACACCCGCAAGGGGCAGGCCCCAAGCGTGATCCACCGTGTTAGACTTTACCCAACACGCACACTTACTTCCCAGCTGCTGGGGAAACGGACTCCAGTTTTACTGAAGCTGTGGTCCCAGAGGCAGGGCTGCGGGTCGTCTCTGTGGGATTCTAGCATGATCTTAACCCCTGGGGAGTGAGTCGCGCACCTGAGGAGGAGGAGGGAGGAGCTCCCAGCTCAGAGCATCCATAGGGGCCGGTCCCCCAGGAAGCCCCAGGGAGCATGCAGGCACCCACGCCGTTTCCTTCCGGGGAGGCCCAGGGACGCTCCCATTTCAACCTTTGATTTAAAACTTCAGAGAATTCATTTAATTCGCTTTTGGTTGTTCTCTGATCAAAGAACTCGATGATCAGTTTCTTTCTAATTTTTATGAAAATCAGCAGGAACTAAGGGGCCGACACCACGCTGGGGAAACCCTCCCTAAGTGAAGACCTTGCAGAGTGAAACACAAAGTCAGTACCTGTCCTGGGTGTTTCCTTTGGCTTTGATCAGATTTGTGGAATCAAAGGTCTCAAAAGGTTGGAATTAATGGAAAACCATTTACCCCTTGTCTTCAAATAGCCACAGCAGATTAAGTGTGTTCGTGTGAGCTGAATAGTGTCCTCCCCAAAGGCGCTGAGGGGTGGCCCCCAGTGCCTGGGCGCCCGACCTGACTTTCCAGATGAGCAAATTAGGATGAGGCCGTGAGGGTGGGCCCCCATCCCACGGACCGTGTTCTTGCGAGAAAGGGAAACCTGGACACAGACTTGCTCGCAGGGACGGGCCACGTAGGAGCTGGAGTTACGCCGTCCCAGCCGAGGAACCACGGGATGAGAGGGAAGAGGCCGGCGGGCCCGGCCCCGCGCCCGCCATCCTGGGCTTGGAAACTGCAGAACCG
The DNA here is from genome assembly GCF_036321535.1 of Camelus dromedarius. Classification (NCBI taxonomy): domain Eukaryota; kingdom Metazoa; phylum Chordata; class Mammalia; order Artiodactyla; family Camelidae; genus Camelus; species Camelus dromedarius. Next base: position 16,618,989 of record NC_087470.1, on the reverse strand, counting down.
GGAGGCAGCGCGTTCCTGGTTGCGGGAATTTGTTACCACAGCCCTGGCAAACCCATGCAGGGCTCTGCTCGTTATCTGGGGGAAATAATTGTCGTTGGTCAGACTCCAAGCTGAAACAGGAGCGTCTTCAGAAGGAAGCCAGCTGATAGTACAGGATGGTCTTTAAGAATTCAACCTGCTTGGCAAAATAACGCAGCTCAAGTAAATAACTTGCACCTCCTTCGGAACGCAGGCGTGCTGGTCTCTGTCCGCAGGGCTTCCTGTGCGATCCTAGCGCACGGCTAAACAAGAAGAGGTCAAGAGGAGTACTTCAGCTTTGCCGGAGCTCGGCTCACCGGGAGGAAATGACTCAGCCGCCGTGAAGGCGCTCCCTCTTGTGACGCGGTCACAGGCAGACGTGACACAGCCCGCGAAGGCAGGGACGTGATCTCAGAAGGCTGTCGGCTTCAGCGTCTCTGGTTATTCCCGCTTCTAGTTTATCAAGTATTCGTAAATCACGTCTACATGATTCCGTTACATTCAGTTAGCATTTCTCGTGACGTCTGGCAAGGGAAAAATTCCTGGATGTACTGAGACAGAGAGACAGACAGAGGGAGTAGCTCTAAAAACAACAAGAAGACCCAGCGAACCAGCCACAGCCCACAGCTGTGACTCGATCATTTTTTCCATCTTTCTACTTTAATAATAAAATAGCTCCTTTATTAAAGCTTCTCATTGGAGGGGGGGAGGGTGTAGCTCAGGGGTACAGCGCATGCTTCGCAGGCACGAGGTCCTGGGTTCAATCCCATTAAAATAAAGAAATAAAATTAAAAAAAATTTTAAATACCCCTCCCCCCTGCAAAATAAACTTAAAAATTTGTCATTGGATATAATTTCAAATAATTCCAGAAGGCACTCCTGTACCCTTTGCTCAGAATCACCGGCTGCTTCTGCTGTCGGTGGGCCTAACTCGGCCAGCAGGGGCGGCCCCGGGTCAGGCCCGCCCGATCGCTTCTGCTCAAATACAGGCGTCCTGTGTGGTCCTTACGTAGCCAGGAACCCCGGGAGTTACGGGCAGCCTCACTTTAATTCGGTGTTTCCACCAGTTTCCCACCACACGGCAGGCCCCAGGGGGCACCAGAGTTGCCCAGAACTTTGCCCAGGACCCTGAGATCCATGTTGTCCAAGTTCCAGGAATAGCGTGTCTCCCGGGGGACACACTTTCAAGTCACCGGGCCCCTCAGCCCCTGGGACTGTGCCTGGCGCAGATACGCGGAGGGCGAAAGCCCCTTAACGCTCAGTCTGAATAGGAACATGTACACACATGTATATTTGACGCCTTTTTGGTGGTAGGGTTCCTGTGCAGTAAACCACACGTATGTCAGATGTACAGTTCGATGGATTTTGATGGATGTCTACACCCGCAAAACCACCACCACAGTCAAGACAGCTAACATCTCCTTCCCTCCCCAAGAGCTGCAGGCTTGAATGAAGCCCACAGGGGGCGCTGGCTGCGTGCAGGCGCTGGCGTCCACGGCTCTCAGGGGCCGGGGAGAGTCTGCCCTCGTTCGTGCTTTCATGGAGGGGGGCGTCACGGCGTGCAGAAGAGGTCAAGGCCGTCGCCCGGGTGCACGCAGCCAGCCAGTCGCCCCTCAGGCCTGCCTGCCCCTCGAGGGCACCCCCTGCTCCCTGCACGTCCAGGCCAGCCTGTGTTCGCCTCGAAGATTCAGTTTCTCATTCCGCTCTTGCATCGCTAGTTAGAAACCAGCGTGGGTCCCTGCAGACCCAGTCGGTCTAATTCCAGAAACTCGTTGCCACGAGGGGAGCAGCATTTCCCTGACGTCCAGGTTTCTGTGACACAGGCCGTCTGACGGCGATAAAAAGCCGAGGCTTCTAAAGTCTCCGTCAGGGTGTCACCCCCCAATCTGGCCGTTAGAGGAGGAGATGGAAGGAAAATCGTTCGCCGTGAACGTCGCCAGTCCCCAGGGCTCTCGACTCACACCAGTCAGAAGCCAGGAGCCGTGGGTGAGGGGGGAGCCGGCCCTCTGCTGCCACGAGGACCCCGGATGTGGAAAGGGAAGGCAGATTTTCCATGGCTGGACAAGACTTCCCAGCCCCTCCCTACTTCCTGCAGGTGGGCAGTAAGAAATCACACTTTTTTTTTTTTTTAAAGGACTCAAAACTGCTCAGGCAGACTGTGTAACCTAAGGTCGGAACGTCCCTGACCTGCTGGATGTTCCTGACTTGTTCGATCGTACAAATGAGTCATAAAAGTAACTCAAGGAGAAAGCATGTGGGGAAAACCCCTCTGGCGTCTCCAGCTGGCACAGCCTGCTCCGTGGCCTGGGCAGTTCCCGCAAAGCGGGGCGTCCCGGGGACTCGGGAGGGCGGTTTAGGGACCTGAGCACCCGGAGGTGGGGAAGGAGGTGCCCAGGGGCAGAGCCCGCCTGCTCGGTGGGGAACAGACAGCCGCAGAGAAGGCAGCCCGGCCGTCCGGGAGCCCCGTGGGCGAGCAGGAGGGTGGAGGCCGCCAGGCTGCCACCCCCCCCCGCCCCTGCGTTTCTCTGCTCTGAGTCACAGCGCGGCACAAAGCAGCGTGATTTGTAGATGGTTATAGGTACCTGCAGGCATCCAGTCCTCCCAGTTCACAGATACCAATCTGAATTGTTAATGGTGGAGATGAAAAAAAACAGCCACCCTGAAGTTAGGAAATTCGTACGGACTGTTTCCTCGGATGGCACCACACAGAAGACGCTCTGTTCTGTGGCGTCCAGGCCGCTCGCGGCCAGCTGGACGCCGGGCAGAGGTGCGAGGTCCCCGGCACCCACACGCCTGGGAGCCGGGTGAGGGGTCCCGGCCCGCCAGCGCGCGGTCTCCATCAGTGTGCTTTTCATCAGCACCTTGGGCAGTTTTTAGGCTCAGAAAGTGTCGTGTTCTCGTGGTGGAAAATGGAGACAGTGCTTGTCTGGCTGCTGACAGCTTCCCACATCGTCCTCAAGGACGCGATGTCGCAAGGGCTGAGACGCGAGCCCTGCGAGCCGGGCCGTCTTGTGAGCGCAACCATTTCCTCCGCTGTAGGAAATCAGTAAGCGATTATCCTGGGACCGCAGCACACAGAGGACTGCCGGCCACCTTACACGTTTAAACTCAAGTTCCCTCCAGCTGTGAATGGGAAGGATTACCGGCCATGTCAGCACACACGGGACGCTGCGGCCATGAGGTCATCAGCCGCCACTGCTGCCCCGACACTGAGCAGAGCAGCCACCCCCACCCAGCGGTGCCCTGAGGGGACTCTGGGCGGGAGAGGACAGGACACTGGCCCCAGAGAGCTCAGGTGCCTGTCAAAGGGATGATTTCAACGAGCCCAGACTTTGCACCTTCCCATTCATAAAAAGCACCAAATTCCTTGAGATACCTGGTTTTCTTTAATTAACAGTGATATTTTAATGTTCTGACTACCTGGTCTTTGTTGCAAAGACTCCTGTCTCTCCTGGCTTCTCCCCTTGTCCGGGCGGGACGGCCTCTTACAGCCTCTGAGGGGCTGGCTGCCTCCCCTGCCTGAGTCCCCAGAAAGTCTGCCCAATAAGACACGGCTCTCAGTTTACAGGTTGTGCATTTTATCTCCACCAACACGATTCACAAGCTAAGTGTGCTCATGGGGACAGGGTAAGGGACACCCCTCAGAGGCACTGTCACGGGACTTCTGAGCTGACAGCCTCTCCTGTCCTCAACTCGGGGGAACGTCCTGGAGACGCAGCACTGGCTTCTAACTCGAGGTACAACCTTATTTTAAAAATAACATCAATTCCTTTTTTCTTAACGGCATGTTTTGAAAGTTAGGAATGGATATTAAATTTAACCAAACACGTGGAGAAGATCAAGTGACAGCTTCCTCTACTTCTGGTGAAAGTTATTAATACATTTTCTGATATGAAACCATCCCTGCCCCCGACTTAAAACTCACGTGACCGTGGCAGAATTACCCTCTGCGGGTGCTGGGTTCTGTCTGCCAACATCTTGGATTTTTGGGTATCAAAGTCAGTAAGACTGGCCAGGGGTGATTTTTTTTTTTTTTTTAAATTGAGGATATTTTTGTCCATTTTGATATCAATCTATTGCTTTATCTCAGCAAAACACACGTGGAGGCTTTTTCTCTGTCTCTCTGCTCCAGGGCAGTTTGCGGAGTATTCTGAGCTCTGGACTCCTGTCCCCCACACCCGTGGTTTCTGGACAGCTGGATTCTCCCTCTTAATTTGGACACAATTTATCACGTTCTGGGCTTGTTTTCTTAACGGAAGCCGTTTGTGCCTGTTGCGGAGTGGCATAATGACCAGTCTAGCAGCCGGGTGGGTCCTACCTGCGCAGACTCTCCCAGGCCCCGAGTCACCGTTGGGCACACAGCTCCGGTGCATTCCTGGGGGCGGCGGGTCAGGGACGGGCTCACGGTGAGGGCGTGGCTCGGGAGAGGGCTAGCCGGGGCTTGAACCCCGGTTCCCTGCCTCCTCGGTCTGAGCTGTCCCACCAGCCCTAAGGCCAGTGGGGCTCGGGTCTGCTCTTGGTCCCTGAATGCGGCCTTGCCCACTACCCTGCTGTGCTCCGGCAAATGCTGGGCTCTAGTGAGGAGCTGTGAGTGTTTTGGGATCCGCCACTGTGAACACCCTACTGCAAACCAGGACTCACAGACACCCCGGCCCGGGGACCAGGGTCCAGGGGCGGTGAGGTTTTGCATCCTTGTGGGAAGGGCTGGTCTGTGCAAACCGTTGGCGCTGCTGATCCCAGCATGTCAGTTGCTGTGTGTCTGAGACCTCACTCAAATATTCTCTCAGCTGTGGCATTTCTGGTCTGAGTATCGAGGGAAGAACTCATACGAGGAAGACGTCAAGTGATGCTGACTTGGGAAATGTGAGATTAAAAAATAAGCTAGCCCGGCCAGAAGTGTCTCAGGGTTAGAGGTCCATGCCCGGGAGGACGGGCCCCGCGGTCCCTCTGCTGTGCACACGGCGCCCCCTGCCGGCACGACTGCGAGCCTGCAGGGCGGGGCGGGAAAGTGGGTCCTTGCAGGGAAATAACTGCCATTTTTGCAAATGCAGAGACCACTTCATTTCAGGATAGAATGTTTGCCAGTAAAAAGCTGGATTACTGAGTTGTGGAGACCCCTGACAGCCAGGTCCTACTTTCTAGTGGGTCCCAAATCTGCCTCCGCTCCCCACGCTGTGGGCAGGCACCAACCACCCTCTGCCCCGTAGAAGCTAAAAATAAATTAGTCTAAGGCAACGTATTCATAGAAAAGTTGCAGGAATGTGGTTTTAAATCGTCTTGGAGATAAAACTTGGAATGTGTTCTTTTATTTCCAGCCACTGAAACCATAGTAAAGAATCACGTGAGTTCATATCATGCACTTCGGAATTGAAATCCAAACCATTTGAAAGAACAAACAGAGGAATGTTTTTGGCAGGTGGGAGGTCTGAGCACTGAGTCAGTAACCACGGTCAATAAAACAGGAATGCCAGGTTAAATGGACACGCTGGTTATAATTTGCATCCCAATTTCAAAAACACTGACACACGGAGGAGAAAAAAGTCACAACAAAATGTTGCCGGTGGTCGCCTCGGGGTGGGAGCGTCGTGGAAATTTTCTTCTATTTTTCAGTCCTTCCATGTTTGCCTACAAAGAAAATGACTACTGCTAAAAGCGGGAAGAAGCAAATGAACGTTAGAGAAATGGCGGAGAACGGAGGCAGGTGTTGGAAACTGGGGGGTGTTGGAAACTAGGGGCCGTCGACCGTGGAGTCCAACCGTCGCCTTTCGCCGTAGGGCTCGGCTGTTGGCAGCAAAAACGAAACCGCAGAAGACAAACATCACATGGTATCTCTTATATGCAGAGTCTAAAAAAGTGACACAAACAAACTCATTCACAAAATAGAAACAGACTCACAGACGTAGAAAACACACTTGCGGTGACCAGGGAGGGGAAGCGGGGGAGGGATAAACTAGGAGTTTGGGATTAACAGATACGCCCTACTGCGTATAGAACAGACCAACAACGAGGTCCTCCTGGACAGCGCAGGGAACTGTATTCAGTACTTTGTAATGGCCTATGACGAAAAAGAATGTGAAAAAGAACATAAATGTGTGTAACTGAATCACTCTGCTGTACACCAGAAATTAACACAACGTTGTAAGTCAACTACACTTCAGTTAAAAAAAATTAAAAAAATAAAAAAGAAAGTTCGATACCGTGCTTTGGTGCAGCATCTCAGCTCCCAGACCCTCAAGTGCTGTGAAATATCACTATTTCACTATTTACCAAAACAAGACGCTATGGCCACGCCCGAGGCCTGCCCATGGAGACCTCCTGTAACAGGGAAACCGCGTCTCCGAGTCAGTTTCACAAATTTCTCCGTATTTCATCTGTGGGGAGAGCCTTCTCTGGGCCTCAACCCTGCAAAGAAAGGTGGAGTGTCCCAAGGGGGGGCATTCTGTGGTCTGGAGGGTACACCCTGACAGTCTGTCTGTGCAAAGATATGGCTTGCTCAGAGTTACAGAGGAGACTAACCCCAGCCCCGGAATGCTGAGGTCTGGCCCCAACACGGGCGTGAGCTGGCTGCGAACAGCGCAGTGGCCCAGGTCCTGAGAGATTGCCTTTGTAAATTCATCCGGGACAGCTTTGACTGAGAGAACGTTCATCCTGGGAGAACTTCCCACATGAGCAAATGCAGACACTGTGAAGATGCACATGGAGATGCCTCTGTAAGAAAAACACTTAAATTAGCATTTCACAAACCCAGCAAGCCGTCTTTAATTGAACCGAGCTTTTAAATCCCCATGTGGAAATTTCTGAGGTTTGAGGTAAGCGCTGAGTTCAATTTTTTGCACATGAACATCCAAGTTTTTTCTGGCACCGTTTTTGAAAAAGGCCGCCCCTTCTCCATTGGGTTGCCCAGTGCCTCTGTCAAAAATCAGCAGAGCACAGCTGTGTGGCCCGTTTCCAGGCTCTCTGTCCCACCCTGATCCGCATGTCTGTTCCATGGCCAGTCTCCCGCCATCCTGACTCCTGCCGCTTCGCAGTAAGTCCTGGTGTCGGCAGCATCCGCCCTCCGATTTGTTCTTCTTTTCCAGGATTGCTTTGGCTATTCCAGTCCTTTGCTTTCCATACACATTTTAGAATCAGTTTGTCTGTAAAAAAGCTCGCAGGGCTACACGGTTGGGACCGCAAGGAATCTACAGATCAAACCGGAAAGAGCCGACACCTTGGCAGTAAGTCAGTCTCCTGGTCCATGGACATTGTATAGCTTCCCAGCTGATCTACTGCGCTGGTGTTTTGTGGTTTTCAGCACATGAATCCTGCGTGTTTTCTGAGATGTGCACCTGAGCGCTTCATTTCTTTGAGGCCACTGTAAACGATACTGCTTCTTCAGACGTTACATTCCGGCTTCATCACTGCTGTACAGCAGCACGATAGCCTTTATATTGACGTTCCTCCTGCGACCTTTCTAAATGCGCCTGTTAGTTCTGGGAGCCTTTTTCGGTAATTATGTGGGATTTTCCGCTAGACTATTCATGTCATCTGCCAACAGACTGTATTTTTTCCTTTCACATCTGTAGCTTTTAATTCCTTTTTCTTGCCCTACTACACTGGCTAGGACTTCCAACGTAGCTCCAATCGTTTGCTGAGAGTCGGGGTTTTTCCATGAATTTTGTCACACACATTTTTTTTTTCTGCATCTACTGAGATGATCATATGACTGTTCTTGTTTAGTCTGTTAATACGGTGGATTCGGTTAACTGTTTTTTTTCCCACGTCTTTCAACCTATAGGGAGCACCTCCATCTCTGGTTTCTCTGCAGTGTGTCTGCCGATAGGACTGGCTTTTTACCACCTTGCTTCCTGTGGGGACCCCCAAGCGCATGCTCACTGTCAAGGGCAAACTGGCACAGAAGCGGGTCAGATTAAGATCAGGTGACAGGTGCCTCCATCAGGAGACCCGCAAGGACTGGCTGCTTCTCTCTCTCACGTTGTCCGTTGTGGCTGATTGATGTTCTGTCCTTCGTTATGGTCAAGCTGTCATCCCTCGTCTGCCTCCAACCATTAGCTGGACACCCCTGCAGGGAGAAGCAGGCCCTCTGGTCACTGGGTTTCCCAGGGGCAAGATTTGGACGGGGCAGCCAGGACTGACAACTCGTCACCTCTTTTCCAGGTTTTGGAGCTGTTCCCGGGCCCCTGCCAGTGCTGATCAGTCACACTCCTGGTGTCATCACACACTCGCGGCTGCACGCACACTTCGTGAGCGTTACCGTTCCTGATTTGATTTCAAACGCCCCATCTCTGAGCCAAGTGAGCCTCTTCAAACTGGCTTCTGAGTCAGGTGGTCACAAATTGCTTCCTTGCTTGAGAAACGGTCCAGGCTTACCTCGTGCGTTTTCTGTCACAGACCTGAAGTCAGGAATTCCAGCGGTTCCTGGTTCTTCTTGGTTGGAAATGGTGTCTACAGACCCGAATCTAGGGGCCAGGGCTGCGCATCGCTACTGGGTTGCTTCTAGGCCTTTTCCTGGTGGACACACGTAGAAATATGTATTTTCCTTAAAAAAAATTTGTCGTCCCCACGGCCCTTCTCTCCTAAAGTTCATGGAATCCATGTAGGTCCCTCGCTGGCCAACGGGACTGGGAGCCCTGCGGAGTGACGGCAGCTCCCAGGACACCGGGTGGGAGGCACCGTGGCCTGAACTTGAGCAGGAAAATTAACCGCGTCACCTGGGGTGGGGTGGGGTGGGGGGTCAGACGCTGGGCCAGAACCTGTCTCACGTGCAAGAACTTTCCTCTCAACTCTTTGGGCACAAAAACAGTTTCTGTGCAAGCTGAAAACCAGTGATCAAGTGAACCTGACTGACCACTGGGGAGGAGGGCGGAGGAGGGCGGAGGTGCACAGACATGGATCGGGGCCGGCTGCGACCCGCTGAGGGGGAGACAGGGCCCCGGGGACAGTGCCAGGCCCACAGCACTGTTTCTGCCCGTTTTGATGGCGACACCAATTCCGAATGCACGAGGATTTGCACAACTTCGATAAGAAAGTTTAAAGTCTGTATAAACGTTTCCAACGTCTTAAAGGTGAAAACAAAACAGACACGTGAGTAATAAGAAGAAATATGTTTATACAACTGCGCTTCATTAACTCAGTTCTAGGCAATATATTACACGAGGGGAGATTCAGTGAAGCCCACAGGGTCCCGCCGCTGTGAGCACCGGGCCAGACGGCTTGCGGTGCGTCCCCCGGTGGCCTCTCCGGCTCCCGAGCAGGGTCCCTGAGCCCAGGCCCGGTCAGCTGGGGCTAAGACAGTGCGGGGATGAAATACTGCAGGGAGACGTCCTCATGGAGCAAGTCGAAGTGCACCATCTTGTTGCTCACAATATCTAGGGAGAGAGGACGGCCAGCATCACCGGGGAGGCCCGTCCCGCACACCGCAGCCCCGAGCCCCGGATAGCGCAGGGACCCAGAGGACCGATGGCTGGACACTCCTCAGGACCGCGCGGGGCCAACACCTAGGGGCGGCCACCCTCCTCCCGAAACATCCTTGGCAAGGGAGCCCTTCCTCATGCGTGATGGAGGCATGGTGGAGCCAGAGCAGGCGTGAACCTGAGGGGGACGGGCCAGCCAGAACCGGGAGGCCACGGCGAGCGGCCGGGAGTGGGGACTCGGGCCAGTGCGGACCCGGTTCAGACACAGGGAGGAAACAAACACAGAGACGGGAACGCTGTACACCCCATGGGGTCCGGGACAGGCCGCCTGCTCTCAGCGGCCTCTCTCGGGGCCCAGATCACCCCCAACAGTGGCCACAGGCCTCGGGGAGCCGAGCGCCCTGCAGGCGTGTCCTCCAGTCTCAGGAGAGCCCAGAACACCCGACCACCCCACACCCCAGAAAACGGGGCCACGCGACTAGGCTGCGTTACGAGACCCCGTGAGAGCCCAGCTGATCAGGGCGTCTGAACGGGCGGGGCACGCTCACTGCACGTGGCCTTGGCGGGGTTCCCCTGCTGCCCGGCGAGGAACTGCAGCAGCTTCCGGACATCAACATGCACTTCAGTCATCCGTTCTGGGTCGTGGTCTTGAGAGGCGTGTCCAGAGGCTAAAATGACAGGAGCATTTACCACACAGGACCCGCAGGGTGACAGGGAACCCAGGGGGACAGTCCAGCCCACCCCGACCGCAGCAGCCCGCGGAAACCCTGCAGGGGGCCAGCACACTCACTTGTGGAGCAGGCGTTTACGGAGCCCTGACTCTTCCAAGTCTCATGCTAATCTCTGGGGAACTTCCCTTACAGGGACCTGAAACACGACCCACGCTCTCTCTCTGGGTCAGAAGCGGGTGTCTGGGCCCTCGTGCGCACTGGGGGCTCAAACACAGACAGCCGCACGAGGCCTCTGGTTTTACATGGAGCGAAAAGGAAGACAGCGTCCTTCCAGCTCTGGGAAGGCGTCCAAGGTGAGACCCCCTTTGTCATGCATTAAACAAAGCGACGGGGCCCGAAGTCTGTCACTTCGCACCAGCATCACAAAGCTTCGTGTGCCCGGCCGCACTGCGCGCCAGCGGCTCCTCTCAAGGCCCCTGCAACGCTCCCGGAACTGCCGTGGTAAGCAACCCGCCTGTACAGACTGTAACTGAGGGTGTGAGATGCCTTGTGACATCTGCCTGGAGCACACGCAGGACTAAGACGGTTTTCACACGAGTGAGCACCTTCCCCTGGAGCCTCGGCCTCGCTCCCCAACGGCCCGGCCACCCTGGCAGCTCGGCCGCAACGCTCACTGCCCACTGAACTGAGCGCAGGGTCCCGCGACAGAACTGGTCATGTTAGCCCCGTTTCTGACTCTGCCCAGGCCCAGGGAAGGGGCTGCAGTCTGCAGGGGCAGGAGCAAGAGGCCAGGAGCTGGAAGGGCCTGGGAGGCTGTCTCCTCCCACCCCAGACCAGCCCCCAGCTCCTCGGGGCGGCGGGCCAGCGTCCCCACCACGCCGCAGAGTCAGCGACACCTCGTTCCCGCCCTGAGCACGAAACACGCTCAGCTCAATTTCACCCATTTCCCACGGAGAGACCTTGGGCAGGCGTCACCTGAAACGATGAACTTACCACGAGCAAAACACAGCCCACCAGGAAGCTCACCTGGTGGCGGATTTCCTAGATCTTTAAAGTGGGTTGTGACAGACACTAGTTCGGTTTCTATTCTCAAGTTCAATTCTCCATTTAGGTTTGCTTCAATAATCTGCAAATTGAGTATTTTACAGTCTTAGAAAATGAAAGCAAAAGGGGGAAGAAAAGAAACATGGACATTAGCTTCCAGCAGACCAGGTGACCAGACAGCTCCACAAAACCCAGGCCCTTCCGACAGCTCCCAGCCCGCACAGCCCCGGGACAGGGCGAGACCGGGCCTGAGAAGCAGCCCCACGTGGGTCTCGGCACACGCGGGGCCGCTGTCCCCTTCCATCCGGGACTCCAGGCCGCAGCAGCCACTCCACATAAGTCTGACAGTATGACTTGTGCAAGCACTCCAGGTGAGAGACCCCCCGATGATCTGACCTAAGCCACCGTGCTGACTCACCTCCCCTGGGCCCAAAGAGCAAACAACCGGACCCTCCTATTAACGGCCCTCCCGTCTCCCTCCTGGGCCTCTCAGAGCCCCTCGGGAGGCCCCCAGGAGGTGCCCGAGGGAGCCTCCCGCCTGACAACTGGATCCACAGCCAGGCCTGCTGCTTCCTTGAGTCCACATCGAGTGAGTTACAGTGAAGCCTACAAGGAGGAGGTCCTGAAAGCAAGCTACTCTAACGGAGCACGACTGCACAGATAGAATGGCCCCCAGTTTCTAGGCTTCAGGAAACCTGGAATTCCAGAGATCTCTCGAGGCTGAACTTCACTCCAGGTCCATGCGCGAAGACCTATTCGCTGCCTACTGAGTGCCAGCCCCGCAGGGGCGGCCACACAGGTGGCCAGACAGCCCCCCTTTCCTGGAAGCCACCCGTTCAGGAGGGGCTCAGGAGGGGTTCCGAGATGCTAACAGAGTGGCTCAGGACAGGAGGGTCTTCAGGCCGGGGGGAGGGGTGGGGAGCAGGGCTGGGAGTTATGATAAACAGTGAGAGAGGCTAAGCGTTCTCCAGGCCCAGGCTGGGGAGGCGAGGCCGAGAGTGACGGGGCAGAGACAGAGCCGGGAAGATCCGGCACCGTGGGGGGTCCAGAGTTCTGCAGGGGGCGGGCCTGCGGCAGGTGACGGGGCTGCCGGCGGTGAGAACCATGTCTACACTTTGCAGGTGGATGGTGGTTTCCCAAAGACCCAGGGACACAATCAAGTGAGTTCTCGGGGAGTGAGTGAGGAACTCAGAGCACCCCAGGAGGGGACGAGGGAGCCTGCACAATCCCCCATCACTGTCCCACACAGCCTGTCGAGACAGCGGCAGTGAGCAGACCTTCACAGACGTAAACGGGAAGTAAACGTGTCCCCAGACCTGGCCCAGGAGGAGAGGGGTGTGTTCTGGGGGCTCTGTCCTCGGCCACTGGGGCATCTGGCAGGTGGACGGGACATTTGGCCAGTGTCAGTGGTCATAAAATAATATGCAAGTTAGCAGATGAAATACGTAATATTTTGCCCAAAACTTAAGGACAAAAGGGTAGAAGTGCCAAATATATATATATGTATATATAACATTTATTTTTATTTTGGAGGGAGGGAAATCAGGTTTATTTATCTACTTTTAGAGGAGGTGCTGGGGATGGAACCCCAGCTAAGCACGCGTTCCACCACTTGAGCTACACCCTCCCCCGAATACATCCTTAACACACCGCCCGTGTGGACAGGAGGCACGAGGCGGGCGCGAGTGAGGAGAGCCGAGCGCACTGGACAGGTCTGGAAAGGCGCCTTACGCCCGCAGGCTCCCACCCAGAGGCCCGGCCCCGGCGCACCGAGGGCACCCAGCTCCCCCCGGGCCAGGTTCCTCCCGGGACCCGCGGCCCACACCGAATGCTTGGGAGCCCTCTTGAGAGAAGTTGGAGCTTACCAGGTGGTTGCTAATGTTTTTCATCTTTTCCACAACGCTCTTCATGGTCTTCAAGACCGGTAAATAAATACTAACCTATAAAGCCAACGAGAAACATCCCAAGTATTAACAATCTTACCACGGCCAAGTTCTGACAGGTGCTCACGTGTGGAACGTGTGTATATGCTTAAAAGCTCTGAATCCGTGTTTTTAAATCGCCTGAATAAAGTCCTTTTTAAACTATGCATAGAAAAATAATCCTACAACTTCACTAACTCAGGCCCGCCTCCGGCTGGCTCGGGGACCACACCCCGGGGCGTTCTTCTGGGTCGGGGCCCCGCAGAGGCCGCCCCGAGGGGTGCACGCCCAGACTCAGGGCCGTCCCCGCCGCTGGGTAGATGCCTTCTAGTAAAAGCCAGGTAAGTGTTCCATTCAGTATATTTTCATGATCTCTCCTTCCACCAATGGTGCCCTTAGTGGCTCTGGATTCCCATCAGGGGAAGCAGAGCGGCCTCCCTCGGGGCCCGGACGCCTCCGGGACCCACTCCTCACAGGACAAGGACAACAGCGAGCTCTGTGACGCCCAGGCCGGGGCAGCCCCTCCTGGTCGGTACAAGAGCCTCCGAACACTACTTTCGTGCGGCTGAGGTGCCAGCATCCAGGGCAGTCTCCCTGACCTGTGGAGGGCGCGGCATTTCCATCACACACGGCGCTGTTCTAAGGTGTTCTATGTAAACAGCAACGGGCAAGTACATCCACGTTTTTTCCTGGCGCATCCTTTAAAAATGGACACCACTTTCTTCTCAGGTACCGTACAACTGTTCAACAAAATGTGCGGCGAGACTCCGGCTAACATCGAGAGCTCAGATCCCTGCACCAACACGAGCGAGCGGCAGGGCCCCAGGCGTCACTCACGTCCGCGGCTGGGACGGTGGGTTCCTGCAGGTCCCTCCACAGCCTTCTCGGAATAACCTTCACGGGGATGTCGTGTGTCACCACGCGACTACTGCTCGACACAGATAACTGGAGAGAGAAGAAATGAAAGATGTTTTTATAATGTCAATACTTAAAATAAGCAAACAAACGAGAACTTAAAGACACGAAACAGGTGACACCAAATCCAAGAGAACGTTAGCGGGTTCATCGTCATCCAGTGGGCACACAGCACGGTGCGCATGCTTGGTGCTGGGTCCTGGGGTGGGGGAGTGGGCAGGGTGGTGGACAGACAGGCGTGTCCCTGGGGCACTAAGGGTCAGTAAGGAGGAAAAGGACACAGGAAGCCGGACGGGTTGCCCGTTGCACACTCATGAAGGCCTTGAGGAAAGTTGACAAGGGGAGCATGTGAGGAGGGTCTCAGACTGGGAGAGCCTGTCTGAGCGGGGAGGGCTCGGGTCGCACAGGAAGGAGAGGCTGCCAGCCGTGGGACAACGAAGGCGAGGGGGACGGCACGGGTGAAGCCCGGAGAAGGGACAGGGGCCGTTCTGTGAGCTCGGGACCCCCAGGGCACTGCAGAGGTCACACTGCTGAAAAGATAAACCAGGCCTGACTGTGCAGGGGGTCTGCGAGCCTTGAGACAGACCAGCATATCCTGCATGTCACTGGCTGGCTGGTCCCTAGGCACTGGAGAGCCACAGCACTGACACGGGGCTGTGAAACCCTATCCGCTCTAACTGCCCAGCAGCCTGACTGCAGGGAGCCCAGGGCGAGCGAGGAGGAAAAGCCGAGGACTCCTCCTCCTCTGAGCATGGAACCCAACACGCACTCCCGCGGAGAATAAGGTGGTACCACACGGAAAGGAAGGGCAAGCCGGGCGGAGGCGGCCCGCGCTCAGCACGGAAGGAAGAGGCGGCTTCAGAGGGAGAAGGGGAGAGACCACGGAGCGCCCCCGCACCACCCACGTCCGGTCTGGTCATAGCGAAGAACCGGACGTGCCCACAGCCACTCCGAGCGCAGGGGTTGGTGACGTGGCTCCAGGACGGCTGGGCCGCCCTGAAGGGCGTGGGACGTGCTGGTGGAGGCGTGAGCTTGTTCTCTGTACCGGGGCACGTGTGCCCTGGAAGAGCGTGCATTACCTGTCATCGCGGATGAATGACGGACTGGGGAGCAGAGGTCACCGAACACGGAAGTGTTAACAGCAGATGAGGCGGGGGGGGGGGTGCAGAACACTTCAAAGGTGGAAGTGGACAGAAAGCGGCGTTTCTAGACTAGGTGGCAACACCATGGACAGAAACGGAGATGCGCGGACACACGGGCCTGAGAAGACGCAGAAGTGTCACGTCGTGGGAAAAGCAGCTGCCTCGCTGAGCATCACCCCGTCACCGGAGTATTTAAACACGTCTTCCTACGTAACCCGACTCCAACGGAGAACGAGTATCTGTGTAGAGCTTTCATTTCAATAAGACCGACCAGCCCCCCACACGCTGTGGAAGCCCAGGGTCACAGCCACGCCTGACTCCTGGGAGGGTCAGGAACCCTCCCCGCCTGCTCACCAGCTCGATGGAAACCGTGAGGCAGGGGAAGTGCTTGTTGGTCAGCTTGACTTTCAGGGCTCTGGCATTCTGGGCAGTCTTCAAGGCTCGAGACAGATTTTCCGACGTTAGCTCTAGGTAAATCTCGTTGTTTTCCGCGGAGACGCCTTCCATCTGAAATTCGCTGAAGAAGTTCGCCTAAGGGGAGAGAAGGGGGACATCTGTGCCCTTTCCGGCGGCACGCGGGGGGCCCGCAGGCCTCTCGGGAGCTCCCACTCACCTGTTCCAGCTCACACCACATGCTCACCCCGCCGCTGGCCACCTTGTCAGAGAGCACGAAGTTCAGCTTGTCGGGGCTGATGCGCAGAGTGCAGGTTTTGGCAAGCTTGGCTATCATGGTGCTGACTCCTAGAGCAAGCGGCTACAGTCAGGAGTTACTAAGAGGCCGCCACCCTCGCCCGCAGAGCTCCCAGCTCGAGCCGCGAGCTTCCGGGGGGAAATGACGTTCACACCGGTACCCACGGGGTAGCCTGCAATTCCGCTGAGGTCACGCCAGCCTCTCAGCAACCCCGCCAGGTCGGCGTCACACGCCAGTGTTGGAATAAGGAGGTTAGCTGGCGCCTAGTGGGCGCATTCCTTCCTTCCACACACACCCGGGCGCTGGAGGGGTCAGCGCGGAGCTGGGCACAGGGGGCGGAGGGACCCACGGGCCGGGCTGTGAAGGGAGGTCTGCGCGGGATAAAGCTGTCTGTCGCGGCGGTAAGGAAAGCCACGCGATAGGACTAAAGTTCTAGAAACAACCCCTGGCACTTGCTCCCCACCAGGCCCGCCCCCGTCCCCTCCCGGTCTCCGCCCTCCACCCCTGGCCCCGCCCTCCGCCCCCAGCCCCACCCCGGCCCCGCGCCCCGTTCCCGCCCTCATACTCCCGCGGTGCCCGCATTCCAGCACACCCCGGTCCTCCCCGCCTCCGCCCTCCAACCCCGGTCCCTGCCCTCCAGGCCCGGCCCCGCGCCCCCAGCCCCGACTCCGCCCTCCAGCCCCGGTCCCCGCTCCCAGCCCCGGCCCCGCGCTCTCAGCCCCGGTCCCTGACCTCCAGCCCCGGTCCCGGACCTCCAGCCCCCGTCCCCGACCTCCAGCCCCCGTCCCGCGCCCCCAGCTCCGACTCCGCCCTCCAGCCCCAGCCCCGCGCCCTCAGCCCCTGTCCCCGACCTCCAGCCCCGAACCCGCGCCCCCAGCCCCGGTCCCTGACCTCCAGACCCGGTCCCCGCCCCCAGCTCCGACTCCGCCCTCCAGCCCCGGTCCCCGCCCTCAGCCCCGAACCCGCGCCCCCAGCCCCGGTCCCCGCCCTCCAACGCGTGTCCCCGCTCTCCAGCCCCGGCCCCGCGCCCACGTTCCCTCCCGCATCCTCCCGCGGGTCCCGCATCCCCGCGCGCCCTCGTCCCCTCTGGCCCGGCGCCCACGTCCCCGCCCGCCCGGCCCCAGCCGCGCCCCCTACCTCTTTCCGGGCCTCCCTCCCTCTTACCCTCCTCTCCGCGGCCCGGGACCCACGCGACCCCCACTCACGCGTGAAGTGGTTCAGACAGGCCGCGTCCACGATCTTGGCCCGAAACTTCATGGCGGAACCGGGCCGGCGCGGGGCCTCCCTCGGCGGCGGACTGAACTGAGTCCCTCCTTAAGCGTCCCGCCGGAAACGCCGCCGCGCCCATTGGTTCCGCCGGCTCGGCCCGGCCTACCTCGTGGGTGGGGTCACGACCGGAGTAGGAGGGGTCTTCCGGCCACGCCCCCGGAGGAGGCAGGGTCTTCCGGTCGCATACCCGAAGGAGGGAGGCGGGATTTTCAGGCCACGCCCCAGAGGAGGCGGGGTCTCCAGGCCACGCCCCCCGGGAGACGGCGCGTCAGCTCCTGCAGACCCAGGAGACCTGCACCTGCCGCAGGTGGGAGACGTGGTTCTGAGGATTCACTTTGAAGGAACTTTGTGACGCCTATTCCCATTCTGGTTTAGAGCACCAAGGATAAAGCCTATCCTTTATAAAGTGCTGAGTTGTCACTTAAACGTGCACCTCGCTGACGCGGGGCCCCTTAGAACCCCCTCCTGCTCGGCAGGTGGTGCTGGTGCCGCGCACCTGCTGGATGATGGCCTTACGCCTTCTCACGTTTAAAAGGTTAAGTCGTGGTGAGGGCAGGATGTTTACAGGGCACCGGTGCGAAGTGATGAGAACTCCGCGGTTTTGTCTCTGGACGAACCAGAGCCTGTTAAAACGCTTACAGCATGAATGATGCAAATGACGCAGAATGTTAAAAAGCAAAATGGGAAACAGAGCTTGGGTTTTCAGAGGCAAGATTATCCGTGTTAGGAATGTTTTATTTTCAGTGTGCTTTGTGCATGGAAACCTGCTTTTACCTTGACATACAGAATCACGATTTGAAAAATAATAATAGGTTATTTTAAAAGCCCCAAATACAAAAATTACAAACAATTCTGCCTATTTTGAGACTATCGTATGAAGATAAAGTCCAATCTATGTTGTTACATAACAGGTGTTAGCCAAACCAAATGTGACTGATGTCACATTTAAATTTTTTATTAACAAAACATGATTTTTCATTACCTCATAAATTAATTTTAAGATACATAAATCATTAAATGAGGTGGTTGCTATGGAGGTCATGAAAATGATTAAAAACTGTACCTAAATAAGCTTTGTAAACAATATTTCCTAATATATTATATTTACTTTAAATCACTTAATTTTTCACCATTAAAAATGATTTTTTTTAGGCATAACAATATCGGTGGTGTTGGGTGTTGTGGGGAAAATTGGGCATAGATGACAGTTGTTTTGTTCGAGAGTAAAAAAAATCAAAACTCTTTGGGAATAGTAACAAAATTATTTTTTAACTTCCTAAGATAGATGATTATACATTCTGTCTAGGCAAAGACCTGAATGACATAGGGACTTTTGATCCAACAAATATAAAATTAAGCTGTAAGTCTCTTTTCTTGAAAGAGAATAGGAATCTTATTTTTTCTTGCGGTCTTCTTAAATAGGTTTAGCAAATTAATGATCCAACAATTTCAGTATTGGTAATTACATACAGTGACGCTACTTGCCTACATTTTTTCCCAGGTGATTTGGAAGCAGGGAATGGGGTTGCTAGCACTCTCTAGATGCCTGTGTGCCGGTGCAACATATATTCATATTGTTGTTGGTCTAGGTAATAAATTGCCTTCTAATTAAAAAAACGGGCAAACCTCAGGGGTTAGTAATTCGGGATGATCTGCGGAGCAGGGTTGGTTTTATTCATTAGGTTTGCTGTGCAGGGAAATGCCCTTGTCTTGGAAACAGAAGTGTGATGAGAGTGAAGCCTAGAAAACCTCAGGCAGGATGTGGCTTTGGGAGGAAGGGACTGACCTTTCTATAGCGGCAAAGACGTGACCTCTGCCTAGTTAAGCATCGTGTGTTTACTGCTGTCACCCTAGCTGCAGCCGTCAGTGTCTGTGCGCACCGGCTCACCCCTCCAGTGCCGGGGAAGACAGTTTGCAGCCCTGTTGTTGCCAGCTGGTGTTGGAAGCATCACCCAGGGGAAGAGAGACGGCACAGCTCAGGGGTTCTGCATCAGATCCAACAGGTGATATCTGTCTTTGGTTTTTTCTTTTACATCGGAAGACTGTGAATCAGGAGAAGGCACGCTGCAGAGGTGGTTGGAGGGGGTGGAGGTGCACGGAGACCGGCCCGTGAGAGCAGACCATGCAGTCTGTTCAGGGTCCGCCACCACCACTGGTGCCTTAGCAGAGACCGGTGGGAAAGCGGAGGGGGTGCCCAATGGAAGTGGTGGTCTGGGGAAGATGGGGAGACACCAGCTAGCAGTGGGGCGTCCCGTGTGACTGGGTGGGGAGCACGCTTGGGTCTCTGCTGGATCCAGGTTCTCAGTAGGGACGAAAATGAGGAAAGCTGTCGGTTTCTTAACTGGCCACTTGGGGCCAACTGCTGTGAGGTGAGGGGGGGAATTGTGTGGCTTCTGGACTGGTTTCTGGAGTTGGAGGTCTGGCTTCCTACAACTCTGACTTTATTTAATTAATCTATTTATACTGAGGTATAGTCAATTTCCAATGTTGTGTTAATTTCTGGAGTAAAGCATGGTGATTCAGTTATGCATGTGTATCTATCTATCTATCTATCTATCTATCTATCTATCTCTATCTATCTATCTATCTATCTATCTATCTATCTATCTATCTATCTATCTAATCTTTTTCTATTCTTTTTCATTATGAGCTATGACAAGGTAGTGAAAATCCTGGCTGGCGTCCGGGGCTGGTTGCTGCAGGTGGTGGGTCGGAGTTCCAGCACTGACCGTGGTCTGGCGCAGTCTGTGTGTTCAGCCTCTTAGGCTGCCAGCCCTCAGCTGGGCGTATGCGAAGCTGCCTGTGCCATGTGCACTGTGTTCCCGTAGATATAAACCCATTTCTGAATATCGCAATATTTCTTGTATCAGAAGTAGACTCTTGTCTGTTCCACTGGTCTGTCAACACTGCCGTCCACGGTTTATTGTTTTATATCATGATTCTGAGACACCAGCTCCAATGCATGAGGTTTCCTCCCCGCACACAAGCGATTCTCCAGCACCCGCTGGGTGGCTTACAATTCAAGACCAACATGATGTTCCTGGGGGTCGCATCAGACCACACAGGTCCCACCAGACTGTCCCCCCACCACCGACTTCAGATGACAGTCACAAGTCCAGGATGTCACCTGTGCTTCTGACCAACTGGCTATAAACTGAGGTGCCCATGGTCCCCTCCTTGGATTTCCTTATTTTGCCAGAGCAGCTCTCAGGACTCAGAGAAACACTTTACTTTCTAGATGGCTGGTTTATTATGAAAAGCTAGAACCCAGGAACAGACAGAAGAGATGAACAGAACAAGGTCTGGGGAGGGCGTCAAGCTTCTGTGAGCCCCCACTGCCCCCTAATCTCCACGTGTTCACCCACGAATCTCCGGGAGCCCCATCCTCTTGGGGTTTTGTGCAGGCTTCTTCACATAAGCACGACTGATGACCCTCACGTGATTGACTGATCATTGCCCATTGGCAAGCCATGCAACCTCCAGCTCCTCTCCCCTGCCCGGAGGTCAAGGTTGGGGCAGAGAGTTCCCACCCTCTGATCACTGGCTATTTCTCCAGCAACCAGCCCCCAGGCTGTGCAAACGTCACCTCGTTCACATGACAAAAGACACCTTGATCGGTCTTCCCACTTAGGAAATCCGGAAATCTGTAGCATTCTAGGAGCTGTGTGTCAGAAACTGGGAAGAAAACCATATATGTATCTCTTATTGTAACTCGAAATATGACAGTGATAGAGCCATTTACCTTTGTTGATTGTCTCTTTCAGAGGCTCCCCTGGCTTCCTGTTGAGTTTATATTTCCAGAAGAAACTTTAGAGCCAATTTGGTTTAACAGACAACACTTCGGTTTCTTAGTATAGGTTTTAAAAACTTTATAAAATTGAGAATATCAAACATAGATAAATGTAGACGGAACAGTATGACATGAATCTGTTACTGAACCAAAGTTTGCGTGCTCGGCACGCAGGGAGGCCAAACAAACCTGCATGTCGGAGTTTGGAGCAGAGAGGGGTTTATTGCAGAGTCAAAAGGAGGGTGTGCTCAAAACACCCGAACTCCCTGATGGTTTTCAGGGGGAAAAAAAAATTTTTTTTTTTTTGATTCAATACAATGTATTCTAGATCTGTAAAGTCAATTTCCTCAAATCTAAGCCCTGTGAAGATTTGGGGTTTTTTTTAACACACATCATTTAAGTCAAAACTAAGTCACATTCTTTCTCCCAAACTTATTTTTCAGTTGTTAACGTAATGGATGGTCATTAAATAAATGGAAAGTAATACAGAAAAAGAAAACACATTGTCCATTGTCTCATCCACCTTCTTGCCTAACTTTAGGCTCTAAAAATGCAGTTGTATCTCTGCTCTTTATAGTCAATAAATATGAAGTTTTTGTAGGCGAAATTGGGGTGAGATCTGCAGGGCATGACTGTCTTCTGATTGGTTGGTGGTGAGGTGGTGGGGTGGAGCTCCAGGAATCCGGTGCTCAGCCTGAAGTTACCATCCTCCACTGATAAACAACTGTTTGAACCTGCTCTTTGGGACTCAGGGAGGGTCGAGGAGGCTGCATGAAGCCCATTTCCTACAAACAAGAAATGGGGACCCAGAAAGATTTGGACCAGGGAGCACCTCATAGGGTCCTGCTCCGTTCCAAACCCTGGGGACCAACACTCACCTCCAATGATCATTTCATGGCCAGTCTTCTTCACTGATCCCGCCCCCCCCCCATTTCCTCCTCATATGATTTTGGAACACATCTCAGGGATATCGTGTAATTTGTAAACGTTTAAATGTACCCACCTAAACAATAAGAATTCTTCATTGTAGCAAAATCATAATATCCTTGCCACACAGGCACCTAAACATTGTTTTCAACAACAATTCCTTAATATTCCATCGTTGTCTCATAAATCCCATACTTTTTCCCTTTTCTGCTTTTTTTTTTTTTTTTAATTCAGATCAAGTTGAATTTGTAGGTCAATTTAGAGAGGATTGACTTCTTGAATGTGAAGTTTCCAGAACCCCAGTATGTCTTTCCATTTTCATCATCTGTAACCAAGCAGGACCCTCGGGGGTTTTCCAGGCACAGACCCCTCCCTGTACCCTCTGCTTTAGCTCCTCTCCCAGGTTCCCAGGTCGTGGTATCTGATGCACATGTTCCTAAGTTGTCTTACAGACGCCCAAACCCCCACCCAATGGAAGACGATAACTGCCTGTTGACCATGAGCACATGGCCCCCAGGCCTACAGGAGTCTAAGGATGGATAATGTTAACCCTGTGACAGCTCCCTGTTACCACACTGTCAGCCAATCAGAGAACTGTGCACGAGCTGATCACTTACGTTGTGACCCCCTCCCTCACCTGGGCTTTACAAGTGCTTTCCTGGATCCCCCCGGGGAGTCTGAATGTTTCCAGCACTAGTTGCCCGATCTCCTTGCTGGGCGCCTGCAATAAACGCTGTACTTTCCTTCACCGCAGCCCAGAGTCAGCAGATTGTCTTTTCTTCGCACAGGCGACCAGGTTTGGTTCAGTACATGTCCACTGCTCTGTGGTTGACTCTTCATACAGTTTAAGTCTTTTATTTGCTTTTTGATAATCTTTCTTGTGGGCTTTGTAAATTACATCCTCTCACTGGTTGTTGTCTTCATGAATGGTTTTGATTTATATGTGATAATTTTGTATCCATCTTTGTTTATAATGTGTTTTTAAATTGACTTTACTGCATTGCAAGGACGTCATCAAATCACCTGCAAATTAGTCACGGTTAGACGTCCTCACTAATTTCCACCTCTGATTTCTTTTGCTTATCTAATTGCATTGGTGAGTGTATCCAGATCATGTCAAATAACAGTGGTGCCAGCAGACATCCATGCCTGGTGTGGATGAACAGATAAATGAAGGCAGAGACGCTATTATGGAGGAAGACTGTTGAAAAATACCATCTTTGTCTAAACACAAAATCATTTTTCAGTGCTTCACCAATGTGATCCATCCTCAGAAGCTGAACTAACACAGAGAGATTGAATTTACTTCCTTATTTTTTATTAGTAAAATTTATTCATTTTTTTACGGGCAGGTAGGAACCGCTTTGCGGTTTCTCTCCCACTCCTGAGTTTTGATTCCCACGGGTGTGGTGCAGTCTAAGGAATCGGGATACTTGAATACTCTCCGGTCACGACCTTCCGCACCAGTGGTCCTAGGTGTGATCTCTCGGGGTACCATGAACCCTGAATCTATACAAACAAGTATACTTCGGGTGTCCCCAGTTGCTGAGGATTTTAAGTTTCACACATAAGAAGAATTCGGAAACGTTGTGCTGAAAATTCAGAGAAGATTAAAGTTAATGCCTTATCCGAGAAATCACTGAAAGAATCCCAAATAGTGCTAATATGATGAACAATTGAAATGCTTTTCTTTCCTTCCTAACTCAGGGACTTTCAAATACCAGTCTAGCGGATGGCTTACTGGGATACTGTAAGTGAAGGGCTCAGAATAAGACAAACGTAGGGGGGAGATACTATGGTGGTCCAGACACTCAGGTGCCTCTCACGGACACTGCCACCCGCCAGAGTGCTCCTAGCTGGCCGCCCGGGGAGGGAGGGAGGGGGAGACAAGGATATACAACCAAACGTGAAACTCTATAGGTACATTCATTACACTGGTTTTTACGTGCTTGGAGACGCCATCCACATCTCTTCATCACTTCCTGGGACAGATGAGAAATAATGAAATATAGTTCACACGCCCTGATGCCCTGACTCAGGGGTTCATACGTGACTGGTTGGTGATGTTTCCCGATCGAGTTAGGAAGAGGAATTTTACTTATGTTACCTGGTATTAAATATTTATTCTCCTGAGTTCCTCTCTGCCTCCAACCATCTCATTTTGTGCCATCGTCCCCATTCCCTTTACTCGAGGAAGATGGGAGTGACCCTCAGACTCAGTGTTATGCATGGAATCTCAAAAGTGGGATAAGGACTGAGAAAGGGGGTATGTGAAAATACGTGATGAGGAATTTGGCTTAGAAACCACTGCTGTATGTGCCTCTGTTTTGCATTAAAATTCACATACCTGATGGGAGCCGAGAACTGAGGTTCACACAAGCCTCGCCTGCTCATGCTTTTGTCATGATTATCCTCATGCCCCACGTTGCATGAAGCCACCCCAGCAAACCCCTCTTGGGGGCGGGAACCCCCGGCATCCAGCCTGTTCCGAGGCTCTCGTTACCTGGAGCTCAAATGTTTGGACGGTGCTTCCTGCTCTGCTGTACAGAAACTGACCGAGGAAAATTTCTTCTCCTTCACATTGTTTCGTGATGCCCTAGAGAGAAAGCGACAGAGATGGAGGCTGTGATAGTGGGTGTCGGGTTAGAATAAGATACAGGCAACTGTCTGAGGAGCAGCGATTCTGCAGGCATTTTTGGGTGCCCGCCAGGGGCGCCGTCCTGTGCTGGGTTCGTACCACCCTGTAAAACCCAAAGATGCTTCACACCCGTGGGGCTGTGAGGTGAGAAGCAGGGAATAAGGATGTGAGGGAGCAGAAGGTGGAACAAAACTGAACTACCCTCCACGTCCGTCAATATCTCCAGCGGCCGGAGAGGAGGGGCTGCATCTGCGAAAGAACACATTTAGACTCTAAAGAGAGGAGCATCCTGCAGGAGAAAAAGTCTTTGAAAGAATAATCATGACGGCGGAAGTGAAAAATTCAACACGGGGTTTAAAATAGACATTGGCAAAAATATTTCAAAAGGCAGAACAAAAACCAGAGAAGGCAAATGAGGGACAAAAGATTTTTTTAAATAATGGGTAAGTCACACTTGTGGAACGCGGAGATGACACCCTTGGTCACAGCTGGGCGTCAGGCCTGGCCAGGAGCTCAGCTGGACAGGGCTCTGGAGGGAGAGCTTCAAACAAGAAAAAAAATATAAATTATCTGACATGAATGAGCATAATAGGAGGGTGTTTGCACTTCTGAAGGACAGGGTAGGAATGTTTTCGTGGTAGGAATGTAGAAAACTAAGCAAATTAAATTAGCATGCGTCAGTCATTTTAACAATAAGAACAAAAAAAAATTTACATGAAGAAAATAGTATTCAGGTATACTATACGACTCAGCTTCGCAGAGAAAACACTGAATGCTGGCTGAAGCTGAGAGGCACTGTCTAGCAGCGTCTCAGAGAAAAAAACCACAGATTCATCATGTAACCCAGCAGTCCCACTCCCAGGAGCAGATCCAGGAGAAATGAGAAATTCTGGAAATGTCCACATAACTGCTACCCAACTGCTCACAGCAGCATCAAAGGAGTCAAAAGAGTGGTAGCATCTCATGCATCCTTCAGCTGCTGAAAAGGTAAATAAAGTGTGGTATCTATGTACTAAAATATTATTGAGCAATTAAAAAAAAATGAAGTGCTGACAGGTTGTAACATGCATGAATCTTGAAAACACGCCAAGTGAAAGGAAGCCGTTCCCAAATACCATGTGTCATATACTTCATACGAAATATCCAAAATAGGGAAATCATTGCTATGTATACAATAAACAAGGACCTACTGCAGAGCACAGGGAGCTACGTTCAATTGCTTGTGAGAACATATCATGGAAAAGAATCTAAAAGAAAAAATATAAATGTATGTGTATGTGTAACTGAATCGCTTTGCTGTACACCTGAAACTAGCATTGTACATTAACCACACTGCAATAAAATTAAAATTAGCAAAAAAAGAAACACACTATAAAAAAAGTAGGTTAGTGGTTGTCAGGGGCTGGGGGAGTGGGAGGTGACACCTGAGAGGTGCAGGGTTTCTTTGGGAGCAGTAAAAATATTGTCTAAAATCCATCGTGGTGATGGATGCACAGCTCGGTGAATATAGCAGTAGTCACTGAAGTGGATACTTCGAGTGACTGAATTGCTGGTGTGTGAATTAATTTCTCAGGGACAGAAATGGTTAGCTGCGCAGTTCAGGTGAGACCCCAGCTCCCGACTCCCAGCCAATCACCCATCGTCACCCACGCTGAGCAGAGATTTAGACAGCTTCTCACATAGACGGAGAATTCCTTGGGTGCGCTGGAGATGTTCCCCGAGGGGGACACCTTCTCTGAGATGTGCTCCATGGTGACAGCGGTCGGCGTGATCTTCCGGGCGAGCTTGATGAGGGCGTGGCCCTGGGAACCTGGAAAGGCCCAGCACTTTCCAGGGTGAACATCCGGCTGGAGAGAAAACACTGCGTTACTCCCTTATCTGGTTGTAGAAATCCACCCCTACAGCGTTGGTCAGCTAATTGCTACTGACTGCAGGGCACGCTCATCCTAGAATATGAAGGCACCACGTGGGGTCTATCAAACAGGGAAGGTGCCGGGATGCCCGGAGGTCTGGTGGTTCTCCAGACCACGATCAGAGCCCTTTATTACATGAGTATATTTTCCCTCGTTGCTCTGACTAGACTGATCTGTGAGAGGCAGCTGGTTGTTACGAGTGGGGATGATAGCGGTGAGGATGGTGGTGCTGGTGGTAGTGAGGATGGTGATGGTGGTCGTAAGGATGGTGGTGAGGATGGTGGTGGTGGTGAGGATGGTGGTGGTGATGGTGGTGAGGATGGTGATGGTGGTAAGGATGGTGATGGTGGTGAGGATGGTGGTGGTGATGGTGGTGAGGATGGTGGTGAGGATGGTGATGGTGGTGAGGATGGTGATGGTGGTGAGGATGGTGGTGATGGTGGTGGTGATGGTGAGGATGGTGATGGTGGTGAGGATGGTGGTGGTGGTGGTGAGGATGGTGGTGGTGATGGTGATGGTGGTGCTGAGGATGGTGGTGGTTTTGGAGATGACAGCTGTGGTGACAGCAATACTGGCCCTGATGGTAAGGAAGAAAATGACATCCACCGTTTTCTAGATCTCGGCTGCCCCCGGCATGAGAGCTATAGGCTCGCCCCTGAAGATATTTCTAAATTGGGAACTAAATTCAGGTACGAGGATTCCAGCTGAGAAGTGCTCTATGGCCAGAGGATGTCTGATGCCTTTTGAGTTGAACTGACACGTTAGTGGAAATCTCACTTGGGAGCGTCTCCTCCTGTCACTGGACTTTAAAAGGTGTGTTGACCTGAACAGCACGTGGCCCAGTCCTGGCCCTCAGGGGTCGGGCACCTCCGACTGGTGTTTGTTGAGTGACTGAAGTTTCCAACGGAAAAGGAAACCACAGAATCAATGTAAAGAAAAGACATGGAATGTGTATGTCCCGTCTGAGAAGTACGTGATCTACATCACTGACTTAAAATAACAGCTAATTATTAATTAATTAATTAACTGATCACGTTTGCTACCCGTGAAATAGGAAGTAACTCCAGTAGTTTGGTGACTATAAGGGTGCAAGGCGATGGTCTCAGGTTCTGTGGCCAGTTCGGAGTCGCCTCCACTGCAGACGATATTTTCATGCTGAGTAATAGGAACCAGATCCCAAAATAGAAGCAGTTTATTCTTAATCTAGCTTCTACCTGTAGAATCATGTCTGGAGGCATCTCATAGTTCAAGAACCCAATCCCGTGCCAGTACAGTTTTGCTTTACTGTTTTTATAACTTTCTGATGTCCCGGCTTCAATGATGGAGGCTCCTAAAATTACAAAAACAATTTTTAAAATTAAGAAAAGAAATCACACAGTTCAAAACACAGCACTTAGATTTGAATGTTGGAAAACCATCACTGGGCAAATTACAAATTTACAAGTAAAACTCATACTAGGGAAGTGGTAGGAAAAGTTAGGACTTGCAGCTTTAATTACCAATGAAATGTTGTCACTTTGAGAAAACTGTGGTTGCTCCCTGTGGTTTCACAACATTTCTGAAACTGGTATTAGGATAAAAAGTTGAATTCTGGAGCCACTGATTTAGAGATGGATCTTTTATGTGAATTGTGTTTATTGCCTAAAGAGACAGACGCGTCCCCATAGTTTAACAGCTCACGTGATAAAGGAGGCTTTTATGTCATCCCAGTTCACTCAAGAACAAAAGCCGAAAACCCAACAGTGTCAGCAGTGTGCTAACAAGTTGTATTCACAATAGTATTTCTGCAGTTGGATGGAGCTTAATTTTAATCAAAGAAATATAAAATATTCTTGTCAAATGTCATCCCCTCGGGTTTCTGCATTTCAGCTGTAAACCGTATTTTATCTACGAAAAATAAAGAGAATGCAAACCAGTTCCTTCTGGACGTCACAACCCAACATGGAAAAGACACGTGCCTGGCTCAGTGTCACATTACCGGTGCCTTTTCTAAGATGATACGATTTAAAATAGTGGATGTGCACCCAGGGCGGTGGGGACTTAGCAAGTAGAAATACGAGACTCCCAGTTAATTTTTAATTTTAGATAAATGATAAATAATTTTTTGGAACTAGTATGTCCCATACAGTATTTGGGACATACACATATAATGAGAAATTATTTGCTTGTTTGCCTGAAATTCAAATTTAACTGGGCATCTTTTATTTTATCTGGCAACCCTGTGGGCACCTTATTTTTTTTTAATTAGCTTCATTTTTTAATTGCATTTAATTGCTTTATTTTGGTGGGGGGGGGGGAGGTAATTAGGTTTATTTTTAGAGGAGGCACTGGGGATTGAGCCCAGGACCTCATGCATGCTAGGCATGCGCTCTACCACCTGATCTATACCCTCCCCCCACCTTATTTTTGAATCCTGATACTGTCCGCTCAGTCAACCCATAGTTCTACTCACCAGACTGGCTGGACAGGAATTACGCCTTCACATGCAAATGTGGAGACTGACACCCCCAATCATGAACTGTTCAAGGAAAATTTTAACTGTGGCATGTGGGGTTCTTTAAGGAATTCAAATTCGCTGTCCTCATTCTCGTTTTTCAGTTTTTAAATCGGCTTTATTGAGACACACAGGCTATACAGTTCACCCACGTTAATTGTGCAGTTCAGTGGTTCTTTTGGCATAGTCACAAAGTTGCATAACCATGACCGCAGTCGATACTGGGACGTGTTGAGTCCACCGTAGCACTTAGCTGTCGCTCCGAGCTGCCCCCCCCAGCCCCCACCCCACAGAAAAGGTAAATGAGATACAAGGATGTCATGCACAGCGCCAGGAATGTAACCAGTATTTCCTATAGACTCACTTTCAATGGCGTATAACCTATAAAAAGTTCCATGACTGTTGTACACCTGAGACAGTGATTGTAAATTAAATGGACTTGAATAAAAAATTAGGTCGCTCCCAGCAGAAAAAAATGCGACAATGAATGTATGCATGTTCATGTGTCACTGAAAAATTGTGCTCTGCACTGGGATTTGACACAACATGGTAAACTGATTATAACTCAATAAAAAAAAAAGTTAAAAAAAAAAAAAAGAAATTGGCCAATGGTTTCCCCAAATGCCCGTCCATGCTCCCTACTCAGCGGCCGCACAGGAGAGTGTGGTTCACCCTGTGGTGTCCCAGCCTGCGACTCATATTTTCATTTTCTTTAGTGTTTTTTTGTTTCTTTTTTCTTTTTTCTTCTGCGAAGGTTTTCACTGTGATGAAGCTCAAACGATCCATTCTCTTTCCTTTATGGATCACGCTTTGGGTACTGCATCTGAGAAATCCTTTCCCAGCTCAAAGTCATACGGGTTTTGTCTTACTTTTAAACACTGTCTTTAAACACTATCATTTTAATTCCCTAATAGTGCGTTTCGATTAGGCATCAGCGGTCACTTGGTGAATAAAGGATGAACTGCTACGATGTCGGTGACGGTGGCAGGCAGGCTTGCTTTGTGGTCCCCTCCCCGTGAGGATGCACGGTTTGAGAGTCTGAGATTCGCACCCGGAAAACAACCTGCTACCACCGGGTTCCTGTTCTCTTCTTCATCGTCTGGATTTGCTATGCTTCCTCCTTCTCCGGTCCCCAAACTCTGTCTTCCTCACAAAGAAACCCAGAGGGCAGACAGCCTTGGAAGCTTCGCCTTCTGACCCTGACCCATCACTGCTCACCTGCTGACTTAAGGGCATAGTCGGCCATCGGGACCTGGTCTTCTCGCAGCTTTTTAAGGACGTAATCGACCAGGTTTGACAGTTCCTGCACGGATTTTAAAAAGAGGTTTCTGTTAACCATCTCTGCCCACAGCTTGAGTTTGGACAACCCACTTTGCTGATTTGGACCTAAGTTCCCTAATCTGCAAAAGTAACAGCGGGGAAGGCCTCCCGAGCTGCGCGCTGAGCCCGGCACCCCACGCAGGTCCGTGATGTCACAGCCACAGGCCAGGGGGGACTGGTGCCTCTCGGGCAGCTGAGGTGTCCAAGCTGAGACGTGTTCTGCTGTCAGCCAAGGTCACAGAGCCAGGCTGGACCCGAGCCCCTCCCGAAGCCCTGTCTCCACACGACCCCTCAGCGCCCTCACAGCGAGGTGGTCAGGCGGGCTGCGTGTGACCCGCCAGTGCCCTCTTCCTAGTGATAACGGCTCGGACATTTCCGCAGGTATCTGGGGACCAAGGCTGTTGACAGAGAGCACGTGATTGCCTAGCCGAGGAAGCACCCAACCTTTGGGTTAATTTCGGCTTCTTTAGGACACGTTCTGCATCTAAAAAAGCAGAGGATGTGAGATTTTACTCTCCAAGCATCCCGAAAGGACAGAACAGTCTTGAATTCCGGCTGACCTAGCACTTCGTCCCGGGGCCAGGACAAGAGGGACCCCGAGGCGGCGGCGGTCAGTGTCAGCTTCCTGTGCACTTCAGGACGCAGAGCCTCCAGGCAGCAGAGACACTCCAGCTCGTGGAGGTAGGAGCAGCAAGGCCAGGGCGCTGGGCCTCACTGGGGCATCGCCTCCCCTGACGCCGCTGGGGTCAGACATGCTAGTCCCAGGTCCCCGAGACAGCCATTTCTGAACGATCTTTTTTTTTTTTTTTTTTTTTGGCTTTTTAATGCAAAGTGAAACAGAATCAGTTAGTGGGAAGTCTGTCTCATTGCGACTCAAAGCCTTCCCTGGGACCCAGCAGGTAGGAAAAAGGGCCTTTCCCGGGGCGAGCTTTAGCAAAAGCGAGCTCGTACTGGGAGAGTTTTCAAGAGGACACTGATCAGCCAGCTCTCCGTTTTCCCCCTCAAAGGAGTCCCCTGGAGGGACGGTGGGCTTGGGCAGAAGGACTGGGCAGGCCCCCTCCCCACCTCACCTCGTTGGCGACCTCCAAGCGGTCCTGGACTGCGGGGGGCTCTCCCTCGGCGTCCCAGCTGTGATTGCGCAGACCGGCCCGCGTCTCTCTAAGCAATGCCTTCAGAGCGTCTATTTGTTCGGCTAAAAATAGACTCTCACGGAAGTTGTTCTCCAGCGTCTGGCTTTCCTTCCTGGGAATGGAGACCCCCCGAGGTGAGAGGAGGAAACCATGGGCTCCCCGCCACTGGCAGTGCCATCAGCCCAGTGCAGACGTGCTCCTGTTGCAGAAGCCATCGACTCAGCGGGCCAATGCCCGGCCGTCCAAAGCCCTGCTCTGCACCAAGACAAAAAGCAAGGATGCTCAGGGAACCAGTCCTGGGGCCGACCTGGTGCTCGGGGCATGCCCGTGCAGGTGAGAAGGGCTCAGCCAACCTCAGGGTCCCGCATTCCCCCTCGGGGAGCTCTGCCATCCTGCCCTGAGCTGGGCGACTTCACGGAGGGGATCCTAAATCCCACCCCTCGCCTCCTTCCAGTCGGGAACCTGCATTCTGAGTGTGGTGCACAGCAGGGGAGTTCACACCAAACCTGGAGGTTCTGGGGTCCAGCCTCGGGCAAGGGGAGGCTGGAGGGGAGCCACCTGTCTCCTGTTTCACACCGTGAGGATGCAAGATTTTACTTTCCAAGAGCGGGCTCTGCTTCTCCCACCATTTGAAAGTTACTGGTGGAGAGCGTTATGAAAAATGCCAAGCCAGCAGGTAATTCTTTATGTTGAAAAAATGTAAGCACTGCTTATCTGGTCTTTTTTTTTTTTTTTTCTTCCCCCGATTTGTTAAACAAGCCACATTCAGAATTTGGACAGTACCAAAAAGCTTAAAGAAATAGATCTGTCAAGTTTGGGTGTGTTTGTTATGGGGTTTATTCCATGCAAAGACGTTGTAACAAAATAATTTTGCATCCTACTGCGCTTCCCAGGTCATTAAATAAATCTGAGAATGATGTCAGTGGCTTCATCATTCTCCATCCAAAGGAGATATGCAAATGTATTGAACCATCGGCCAGTTTCTCTCCCCTTGCTTGTTTTCCATTGTTTTAAGCACAAATAGTACTAAAAGTCCCTCTCAGCATCTGTTTCCTTAAGGAATAATCCGTGGAGGTAGAAGTGAGTTTGGTTTTATAATTTCACCGGAGCATGTCGGTGTTCGGACCCACACACACGAGAACATCGTACTCACTTCAGAAATTCCAGTTTCTCTTTGGGCATTCGAAGTCTGGCCTGGGGAAGAAGAAGAAGAAAAATCACGCCAGATCCTGCCCACCAGTGGAGTTCCTTCTCCTGTTCGTAAAGGGAGAAGAAACCACACTCCCACCCTGACGCTACAGGTGTGGCGGGGGCCCCCCGCCGCCTCCGGCACCAGCGTCGCGCCCGGCCTTCCTGTACGGGGTTCCCTTTGAGGAGATAAGAGAGGCCTGGGTCTGCTCAGTGCTGAGTGACATGCTCTGGGCCCTGGAGTCCAAGATCAGGGTGTCAGAAGGGCTGCACTCGTCCGGATGCTCCAGGGGAGGAAGGCACATCCTGTTTCCAGCTTCTTCCACCTTCCGGGGGCCCCCGGCCTCCCCCGTGTGCGGTGCTCGCTCTGTGCTCTGCCTCATCTCCACGCGGCCTTCTCCCGGGCTGTTCAGGGTCCGTCAGGGAAACCCAGCACATGTCATCTCAAGATCCCTCGTTACATCTGCAGATACTCTTTCCAAGTAAAGGTCCCACCTGCAGGTCAGGGGTGAAGCCATGACCTGCACCTTTCAGCCCGCCACCAGGACCATCCACATGTTACCTGGGAAATTCCTCTCCATCCTTCTCAGTGGGCAGATCTCCTCTGTCGCTTCAGACAGTCTGACCTCCTGGCAGTTTGCTCTGCCCGAAACCGTGCACCACATGTCAGAACACACAGTCTGCTGTGTGATGCATGATGTTGGTGTCAGAATAGAACACGGTGTGGCATGGAGGGAAAAATTACCCGGCTGCTTCTTTGGTCTGCTGAACAATTTAATTTTTTTAACAGAGTCTCCTCAACATTTCCCTTTGACAAGGATGTGGATGTGGGAGCTTATTTTTGGCAGGGAGAGATTACTTCCTGTTTTTCGGTTTCTGCTGGAATAGGTCTCCTGTTGGCAACGGCAAGCGTTCTCCATTTCTGTTCCTCTTTTCTGTTCTCACCTTGAAAGAACATAATGCAAAATACTCCTTCGTCCATCTGCTGATGGATGAATTTGAGAGTTCCTCGAAAGCTAAACCTTTTCTGGGGTTTTTTTTAAGAGCATTTTTATTTGGCTCCTTCACAGAAGGATTTCTGGTGGCTTCCACTCCAGGAACAAATAGATAAAAAAAGGCAGAGGACACACAAAAAAGCGAGGAAAGGAAGTGAAGAGGAAAAAAGGGCTGGAAAAGAAGAGGTGGGCCTGAAAGTCCTGGAGGTTCTGGCCCCGGCTCTGTGTTTGCTTCTCAGCATCGTAACAGCCGAATGGGTGGGTGGGGGGCTAGCAGGAGTGGGGGTGTATGAAAGTAGATAAACCCTCAACAACAAGGTCCTGCTGTGCAGCACAGGGACCTCGATTCAATACCTTGTTATGACCTATAATGAAAAAGAATGCGAAAAGGAACACATGTCTGTACGTGTATGACGGAGACAGGATGCTGTGCACTGGAAACTGACACACTGTTGTAAACTGACTGCATTTCAATTTTAAAAACCCACAAAGGTGTGGCGGAGCCGCTCTGGGAGCAGCTGCTGGTCCCTTTCCAGAGCTCCCGGGTAAGAACAGTGCTGGGAACTAGAACCTAAGAGCCCTCCCGGAGCCTCCCTCCCCACAGGCTGGGCAGAGCCCCGCGGAAGGCTGGGGCGGACGTCCAGGTGATCAGAGGACCATCGGATCTGCAGCCTCCTGAGACGTGCAGGGGTCGGTGGGGCCGGGCAGAGAGACATATGGAGCGCTCCACGAGTTTGCGTGTCATCCGAGTACAGGGCCATGTTCCTCCTCTCTGGGTCGTTCTGATTTTTGTCTATGTATTGCCCAGGCGATCTCTGTTTTGTGTGATTTTTTTTTTTTTTTACCTTTTTAAAGGACAACTTTATTTATATATTTACTTACATTCATTTATATATGTATTTATTTTTAATGGAGGCGCTGGGGATTGAACCCAGGACCTCGTGCATGCCAAGCACACGCTCCACCCCTGAGCTACACCCTCCCCCCTGCTCTGTTCTGTGTTAACAGCTCATGTCTCCTGAGACCCAGCGTTTTATGCCTTCGAACATGGCTCCAATATTCTGAGCTGGAATAATTTTTCTTTAATTTTGTTTTTTTATTGAAATGTAGTTGATTTACAATGTATTACTTTCAGGTGTACAACAAAGTGATTCAGTTATATATATATATATTTTTTTTTTCAGATGCTTTTCCATTATATGTTATTACAAGAAATTGAATGTAGTCCCCTGCGCTGTATAGTGGGTCTTTGTTGTTTATCTGTTTAATATGTAGTAATGTGTAAATGTTAATCCAAAACTCCTAATTTATTCTGCCCTTTCCCCTCTGGTAACCATAGTTTGTTTTCTAGGTCCGTGAGTCTATTTTTGGTTTGTAAATAAGATTTGTATCATTTTCTTTAGATTCCACATATAAGTGATATCATATGATATTTGTCTTTCTCTGTCTGACTTACTTCACTTAGAATGATAATCTCAGGTCTATTCATGTTGCTGCAAATGGCATTATTTTATCCTTTTTCATGGCTGAGTAGTATTCCATTGTATAAATACACCACAGCTTCTTTATCCAGTCATCTGTTGCTGGACATTTAAGTTGTTTCCATGTCTTGGCTGTTGTAAATAGTGCTGCTCTGAACACTGGGGTGCAGGTGTCTTTTTGAATTAGGGTTCCCTCTGGATATATGCCCAGGAGTGGGATTGCTGGATATTATGGTGGTTCTATTTCTAGGTTTTTGAGGACCCTCCATGCCGTTTTCCACAGTGGCTGCAGCAAATTACATTCCCACCAGCAGTGTAGGAGGGCTCCCTTTCCTCCCCAAACTCTCCGAGCTGGAACAAATTTGATGTGAGTGTTAGCAAATGCTCACGTGGCTAATAGTTATTTTGTTTGTTTGCCTAACAAAGCTCCCACAAGATACCTAATTTTAAACCCTATAATTTCCAAGTGAGTCTAGAAGATACAGTGATTGCCGATTGTACCCCGGGCAGGTGACCAGGCTTGCCGCTTTATATTGGGTTTTAGATACAAACCAACTACATGTTTGGAGCGAGTAATTCGCAGTCGTTGGTCTGAAGCTTTTCATTGTAAAGGTGACTGTCCAGCGGCTGTGGCCAGGCGGGGTGTGACAACAGAACTGCGTCCTCAGTGTAAATGGCGAACCGTGCAGACCCATGTGCCCAGTCTCAGCAAAGTCGGGGTTTGAATCTCAGCTCCAGAACTTCCAGCCGTCCTGCTTGGGGGCCTCATATAAATCCCTTGACTTGTTCTGATCCGATAATGGCATAGGTGGTCTCCAGTCTGTGGAGGCCACGGCGTAGGATGGACGAGGCTCTGTCTGGAGTGCTGGGGGGCAGGGGTCGGGTGCACCAGAGAGAGGATGTCGGTGTCCAGCCTCAGTCCAAGTCCACTGAGGTCGAACAGCTTCAGGACACAGGGGAGGCCACCCTGCCCGGAGCACTGGGCAGAAGGTGACTGGAGTTCTGTTTGCCGCTTCTCTGTGTGCTGGGCCTGCCCTTGGGGAGCTGTCTTAGTCTGTCCAGCTGCTGCAGGACACCACAGACTGGCTGGTTTATTAAAAAAAAATGGCTATTTCTCATAGTCCTGGGGCTGGAAGTTCAAGATCCAGGCACCAGCAGACTTGGTGTCTGTGAGAACCGCCTCCTGGCTCATCGGCACGTCTTCTACTGTGTCCTCACACGGCAGAGAGGGGGCACGGATCCCAGTCAGGAGGACCCCACCCTCGTGACCCTGTCACGTCCCAGAAGCCCCACCTCCTAGCACCTGGGGAGTAGGTCTTAACATATGAATGCTGGAGTCGGGGACGCAGACATTCACTCTATGACATCCAGTCCCTGCCCCTCAGTTAATGGCCCCTTGTAGCAAAATACATCCACTTTATCTCAGCAGCCCTCAAAGTCTTAGTTCACTCCAGTGTCAACTCCAAAGTGTAACATCCAAATCTCATCTCAGTAGCATCCAAACCAGACACGGATGAGATCCTGGATACCACTCATCCTGAAGCCAACTCCCCCCACCCCCCAGCTATGAAGCCATGACGTCAAACATGTGATGGTGGGACAGCCACGGGCTGGATAATCCCATTACAAAGGGAGAAACAGGGGAGAAGAAAAGGGTGGCAAGCCCACAGACATTCAGCTAAGGCAGAAGCTGCAGACGGAGGCCGTGAAGAGCCTCGGCGTCTCCTAGCCATGCCACCACTTAATAGACCTCTGGTCCCCATATTATCTCCGTGACACATCCATGTGCAAGACAAAGGTGACATATTGCAAGCTGGACTCCTCCTTGCAGCACACCGAATTTCAAATGAGGGGCACACAGTATGATGTGACACGGCATCACCTGGTACTTGTAAAGCCTCGAGCCGTATTCCGCAATCCCGGCGTAAAATCGTCCGGATTTCAGAGGAGACTCTTTTTCTGGAAGCCGCCTGTGATTTCGAAATCCTGTGAAAGGAAAGATCGACTCTGATGAAGGAGTTTATCTGCAAACATTTACAAGGTGTTTCACTGTGATGAAACCAAGCGCGTGCTTTAAATGCAGGACGGGAAACAACTGTAGTTCTCTCTCTGTGTCTGTCTAGGGCCCCCTCGCTCCCCTTCTAATGTGCAGTATGCTTCCGTGTTACTCACTAACCAGCATCGCAGAGGCTCAGGGGCCGGCTGAGATGGGGTGGGTCCTTGGGGCAGCTAAAGGCAGGATGCAGAGATCTCAGGACAGACGTGCGTCCAGGTGCCCACGTGCAGTCACAAGCAAACAGCTCCCAGAACACGCCGTGGGCGTACGTGAGTGGGGACTTTGGCTACAGAGGGCGCTGTGTTCTTCAAACCGTCCA
Organism: Camelus dromedarius; assembly: GCF_036321535.1. Lineage (NCBI taxonomy): Eukaryota > Metazoa > Chordata > Mammalia > Artiodactyla > Camelidae > Camelus > Camelus dromedarius. The sequence continues at coordinate 16,581,653 of NC_087470.1, read as the reverse complement.
CACATTAGAGACCAATTGTCCAGGGTGTGAGGGTTTGTGCAAACTGCGTGTCCTGTCACTTTGCCAGAATCCCGTGGTTTTCCCGTGAGCCGGAGTCTCCGGCCGTCAAAAAAATCTCTCGAGCTGAGTCACCCAGCTTCAGAAAAGACAGCTGGATGTGTTGGCCATGAACGCACAAAGGGTCCTTAAGCTGAAAGCAACTTCTGTCATTTTAAACGACGATTCTAAGAGAAAAAAAGCGCTCGCCACGTTTTCAACCAAGAAGCCCGTGTTACAATCAGAAGTAAAAGGCACACACACACATAAAGTGTCAAGAATCACTTCCAGAGCTTTCTGGGTCCCTGCACTGCGACGTCTCTCCCCACAGACGCCCTGGGAAGTGGCTTTAAGGATCCGCACTTAGCATGACTTACCCAGAAAAAGAAGAGTCAGTATGAGCACCGTAGTCATGACAGTTTTCCACGATCGAGGTAACCTAAAAGGCATAAGAGCAGCAGCAAAAAGAATTGAACGGTGCATCGCCCTTACGCTGTAATTTGAACCTGAACCTCTACAACCAACTCGGCAAACGCGAGCCCTCCTGATGGACTGGCTGAAATGGAAGTGACCGCGTTAACCAAAGGTTAACTGCGTTTTGCGCTAAAGCCGTCACTGTGACCACGGGGACGATTATTTCATTGCTCCTCGTTTCTGTTTTCCCAGCCGGCTGTGCAAAGGGGCTGGGGTCTTCGGCCCATCCCAGTGGGCCAGGCTGTCTCCCTGCTCGAAATGTGTACCACGAACAGACTGTGTGGTCAGTTTTCAGCCAAGAAGGGACTACATGCAGCCCTGTGTCCAGGGTCCTGAGCCACAGTGCTGAACGCTGCGTTCTGCAGAGACACCCCCCCCCCATGAGGTTGCAAGTCGAAGTCATAAAAGCACGTTCTTCTCAAAAGGACGTCTCGTCTTTCATACTCCGTGTCCCCCACCTGCAGCAATTCATCTAAACCCCCCGCCCAGAGGGAACACGGCATGTCCAAAGTACCCGGGTCAGATACAACCTTCTGGGGAGAGTGTTGGCAAATGTTTTTCTCTCCAGAGAAAGCCGTGAGCACGCGGACACAGCGCACATATAACCGAAGAGCTTCGGGAATCACTGCCAGTTACGTACCCGCTGGAGCCAGGGTTTTCGGGCTCCAAGCTCACCGCATCCCTGCTCGCGCTGCTGGTGGCTTCCTCCGAACCACCCCGAAAAAGCCTTGCACCCCTTCTGGACTTGCGCCTGGCACACATCCCTCCACACTGAGTAACGGACGGCTGGTGGACGGAAGAATACCGTTCGCTTCCTCTTTCCTATTCCGTGGAAAACATGATGTGCTCGCCAGTGGGTTTTTTGTCTGCTAACTTCGCCGGTGTTTCTCCTTCGAGGGGGAAACTGTGAGTGAGCAGACCTTGAAGCGCCTGGGGTTCTTCTGTTGCATCACCTTCTGTGGCATGTCATAATGGCCCGTTGCCGTGTCAGCCGGTGCCCGCAGCCCCTCCTCCAGCCGGTCCATCGCCCTGAACGTGCGTCACCAGGTGTCCCCCTTCGTGATGCTCCCTGCAGCATCTCCCCGACCTGCCACAGAACGCCAAGCTCCCCCCGGCACCTCTGTGCTGCTACAGTCGCTGTGTTTGCTTCAGAACTTGGTTTAAAAAAAAATATAAAATACCACAAACGCAATAGAAGACCCCCAATTATCATTCCCCGATCACCTCTCCTTTCTTCCCCACAGACAACTACAATCCGAAAATTGATACGTGTAATTCCCGCGTATTTTTTGATAGTTAACCACGTAAACGTGCATCCGTCAATAACACCATCATGCTTTAAATTTAACTGCTAGAACACACCCAGTTTTCTCATATTATCTCGGCGCAGGTTGATCCAGCGCGTTTTCACCGCTGTGCCGTGTTTTATCACATAAACATCACAGCCACTCGCCCGTTCTTGTACGGATGTCAGCTTGGGTGCCTTTTGGTTTCTCAGCATTACCTGTAACGCTCAGTGCCGTCTCTGTGCGAGTCTCCTGGCCGCCTGGAGGTGGGGTTGCTGGGCCGCAGGTGAGCGTGTTTATTGGGGATATAAAGTCCAGGGTGACGGTGTTTGCATCCTTTGAAGCTGCTGCTCATGGTCTTGGAGTTGGACGTCGCTGGTGACACTTCGGCCTCATCTTCCCTCCTCTCTGTGCATGCGCGCCTGTGTGGCAATTTGGGGTTTCTGTTCCCTTGGCCAGTGTTGAAGATATTCTGTTGATGTTTCACCCAGTGTACCTCGGTGTGATAACAGTTTTTAACTTCTCCTTTACAGAGGAAAAAGGGTCAGATACTTCAGGTGTTCGGTTTGAGGAGTCATGACTTTCTGCTATGAGAGCTCAGTCTTAAGCAAGGCAGCTCGCCTAACTCTGTTTTAAAATGTGACATTTTTCTACCGAAGAGAAAGGCCATTACTGCTTCAACACGCAAGGCGAGCACAAGGAAATCCCGCCTCGCACTCTGTGTCTGCAGAGGCCGTGATCTCGTTTTCCCAGCGAGGCTGGAAACCCAAATTGCTAAGTCATATTGACACACAGAAATATGGGTCAAAAAAGAAGAGATTGTCTTGAAATAATTAGATGGTCATCAAAGAGACAACACAAAATTTACAAAGCCCCCCACCTCCCGTCTGTGAAAACCTGGTCCAAAGAATACGCAGTACAGGTTAGAAGACTGGGTTCCCGGGGGCGATGGTTAGGGAAGAACCTTGAACTTGACCTTGCACAGCTCCCTGGGGCTGGAATACCCAACAAGGCCGGGAAAGATGTGTCCCGGGAGTGTAGACGTGTCAGCTTCAGCCGACAGACAGCGGGGGCAACGCAAGAGGCAGAGGCAGGAAGGAAGGGCTCGAGGACTTTGAAGAATCAGAATTTATACTCAAATACATTTCTTCCCCTTCCCTAAATGCTCCCAAGCAGGAAATATCTACATAAGGTGTAATGAGATACAAATCTGCAAGCTATCTATTCATGTGTAACATATACATGTATTTTGTATAAACAGCTACACATGAGCGAGTGGTTGATTCTCTTTGAACAATCTGCTGAATGAAACTGTGCGTGAAGTGAGATGGTATGTGAGGAGATGTTGGATCTTTCCAAACGCTCAGGGACAGAAAGGCCATTATGTGATAAAGTGTAGGAAATAAACACTGAGAAGTTTTCATTTTAAATAGATGGCTCTTGGAAACAGACTCACAGACACAGAAAAGCTACCATGGGGAAAGGGGGAGGGGAAGGGATAGATTAGAATTTGCAGATACACACTACTGTATATAAAATAGATAAACAACCAGGTCCTGCTGTACAGCACAGGGAACTGTATCCAGTGTCTTGTAGTAACTTATAATGAAAAAGAATATGAAAAAGAATACATATGAGTGTGTGTGACTGAATCACTATGCTGTACACCAGAAACCAACACAACATTGTAAATCAACTACACTTCAATAAAAAAAAGAAAAAGAAAAAGAAAAAGAAAAAGAGAGGAAGACAGGGGGAAGAAAAAGAGAAACAAAATTGCCAGGTTACCATCAAATGGGTTTCCTTAAAAAAAAAATAAAATAAAAGATTGTTCTTGTGCTGTGTTTGCAGGCTCATGGCATCTCTCCTGGATTCGTGTTTGATCTGACATCTGCAACTACCAGGGATTTCAATCACACTCCGAAAGTCAGAACTGTATTCTGAGGAGGGACCGCTCTCCATTATAACTCAGATTATGACTTCGGTTGGTAAGGGAGGTTGTCCACTCGGGTTGGTTCTGTACTTTTCTATGCACCCAGCTCAGAAGCAGAAAAAAGAGACTCTTGAATCATGACCATGATAAACTCTTTTCAAAACCCGCCTTCTCTTGGCATGCTCTCCTCCGAGAAAATGAGACCGTGACTTATTTAAGGGGAAGCCCTGTTGTTCTTGGGGACCGTTTACGTGGCTCTGTATGCAGTGGGACAGACATCACATCCGACATTGCAAAGTGAGGCCCTGATTACTTTCCAGACGGGGCCATCTGAGGGTCCCGAAAAGTCCTCCCAACGTGATACAAGAGCTCCACAGAGTCAGGGTTGACGTCTGGCCCTGGAGTGACCTCCTCGTCACCCATTCCTGCATCACCTGTCTGCTGCTAAATGTCTAAGGTTTTGCTTGTGTAGCAGAAGCAGCACCTTGTTTAACTGAAGCTGCCAAATGACCACCCTTAAAAAGTCCTGATTTTTCTTTTTCGATGAAAGAAAACCGGAGGTCCACGCTGCTGTCTGGCTGGTTGGATCCACAGGATTTCTGCCGATGTTCTCTGTTGTGGGGGAGCCTGTCCACGTCGCCCGGGTCCACGCCGGCTCGCTCTCTCCGGGGCTGGGCCGGGGCAGCTTGGAGCCCCCCGGAGGAACACACGGTGGTCCCTGCGGTGGCCGGGCCCAGGGCCCCCCGCATCCTTGGGGAGCTCGACCCGGGGTGGAAGTCCGCGCTGCAGGCCCGTCTGGGACCCTGAGCACCGTCCCGTGAAACACGGCCAGACTCTTCAAAGGGATGCTCCGGTTTCGCAACCAGAGGGGCTGGAAAAACAGGAACGGGGAAGGGCGTTTCCGTGGTAACTTTACTGCCGGTACGCAGTTGGCAGAAATGCCTGTTTGCTGAGTTTTCCCAGGGATTTAATCGTCCGCTTTTAACAATGCATTAAATAGACGGGAGATTAACAAAAACCTGTCTGGCTTTCCTGGACCGCTGGGGGGCGGGGCCGCACCCGGGGAACTCGGAGGCCCGCCCCGCCCTGTCCCGCCCCGCCCCGCCCCGCCAGCACCTAGGCCGCGCCCCCGTCAGCAGTGAGGCCACGCCCCTCCAACTGCGCGGCCGCGCCTTGGCCTCCGGCGGTTGACAGAAGGCCCCCGAGCTCCGCCCCGGCCCTGAGTGGTCAGTTGCGGCCCCGCCGACTTTTCCGATTGGCTCCCGGTGCTCCCGCCGCGACTGCGATTGGCCCCCGGCCGTTGCCCCGGCGACGCGGGTTGTTGTGCTTCCGCGCCGCCCTGAGAGTTTGGGATTGGTCCCAGACGCCGGCCGAAACAGACTCGCCTCGGACGCTACGGGTGGCGCCCACCTAGGCCCCGGGCCGGCAGGTGAGCGGGGCCGGCCGGCCAGGGCGCGGCGCGGGGCCCCCGGGGCCGGCTGCCAGCCGCCGTCCTCTCTGCGGGGACGTGCGCGCGCCCCCTGCGCCCCGGCAGGTGCAGGTGGGCGGGCGGAGCAGCGGCGCGGACGCGGCCGCCGCCGCTCGGCCCGGGCGACGCCGGCTCCTCCTCTCCGCGGGCGCCCGGCGCCGCGCGTCTCCCCCGGCAGGCATGCGGAACGCCAGCAAGGAGCTGCCCGGCGCCGCGAGCCGCTACGCTCCCTGCGGTGAGTGGCCCGGGGGGGGGGGGGGGGGCGGGGCCCGCGTTGGCTCGCGCCCTGCGCGCGTGCGGAGGGGCCGCGGGGCGGGGTCAGACCGCCGCGGGGGCCCCCAGAACAAGCTCGCCCTGCTCCGGCGCCCCGTGTGGAGGCAGCTTACGGGGTGGGATGGGGGGGCGGTGGGGAACTACGCGTGTTTTTTCCCTACTTTCCGCAAAACCAGGCTACTCACTGCTGCCTTCGCTGTTGGAGCAATAGCACCTCTGAAACTTTCCCTGTAACAGTAGCCCTGTGTAACTCTTAGGGCTCTCTCCTGGAATTTATGCAGTTTTCAGCTACATCCCGTGTATTTCATGCATTACCTATTTCTTGCTCCCACCCGAGACCCCAAGCAAGGTCTCCTGCTTTCCGCGGCTGGACCCACGATGCAAGCCTTGGGTTCAAGCAGCAGGATTTGAAGCTGGGGGGAGGGAAGGAAGAAGTCCTGGGCGCTGTGATTTTTTTTTTTTTTTTTGGTGGAGGTGGGGGAGATAATTGGGTTTAATTTATTTTTAAAGGAGGGACTGGGGATTGAACCCAGGACCTCATGCTTGTAAGCATGAGCTCTACCACTTGAACTATACCCTCCCCTATGGGTGCTGTGATTTTGCCTTTGTTTTTATTGCTCCCCTCTTGAGAAGGTCTGGAGAAAGAGGGTGGAGAAGAGGGTCCTGGGAAGGCGAGGCAGGGTGGAGGTTGGCAGGCACACAGCAGCCACTTACTCCTGCCCAGAAGTGGGCAGCCTTCACGATCTAGGAATGCTTCTAGCCCAGAGCTCTGACTGTGACTGTATTGGTGACATTGTGGCTGGATCTGGAGTGGGGGAGGTCAGGAGACCTGGGTTCCCCTCCTCCCCTGCAGGCTCTCAGCCTTTGTCTGACTTCTCGGCGCCTCGGTTAGCAGCCTCGCCTGTAGGAACACTGCGAAAGACGGAGGCATGTGCCAGACACTGTTCTAAGCACCTTTACACACCTTTCACCTCAAAACAACCTGGCAGGGTACTGTTAACCCAGTTTATAGATGAGGCGAGGAGAGTTTTCAGACGCTGCCCCTGGTGTCCGAGCCTGCAGCAGCCCAAAGGCAGGGTCCGGCGGGCGGTGATGGAGAGCCCGGCGGCTTAGACCAGAGAGCTGTGTCTTGTGGCCTCGCTCAGCCTGTCTTCGTATCGAGGCAACAAGGGTTCTCTGACCTAGCGCACGAGGAAATGGGTTGCTCCGTAAAGAAATCTGCATGATGGTCAGTGATCTGGTGTCATATAAGTACTGATGTTTAAAAAAAATTTTTTTTAATGGAGGTACTGGGGTTTGAAGCCAGGACCTCACGCAAGCTAAGCACGTGCTCTACCACTGAGCTATACCCTCCCCCCAAGTACTGGTGGTTTTTGAGTGTGTGTGGGGTGGGGAGTGGAGAAGGGAGGGGGTTGGTAACAGCGGGTTCACAGTGACCCCTGCCCCGGCTCTCTGAGCATCTTTGCACGCAGTTATAAAAGGCCAACCAGGTTAGTGCTCAGTGCCTGCCCGAAGCGTCCAGTAATGAGAAGGCGTAGCAGGCGCCCTGCTCTCTGGGGATTAATTAGTAATCAAAACACAGGGAGGGAAAATGAAGCAGGAGTGGAACGCCTTCCGTCGGAGGGAGAAAATATTTGCGCTGAGTGTGATCAGAGGACGACCCTGAACACTTGCTCTCGGCTGTTAAACCCCCGCTCCTGAGCCCGGGGAACAGTTCTGTACAGGTCTCCCAGTGGGCTTTTTTCCTGCTTTTCAGAGCCCTAGTATTTTCACTGTGCTGTTCAGCTTGTTGCCGGCCTTTAGACATTTAAAAGGTTTTCCACGAGTATTCATCGTTAGGCAGGGAACCCGGCGTGAGCGCTAAGTGGAAATTGTGCAGATAAGCTTTCAGCTTTAGGGGACGGGTTACGTCTTGTTCTTGGGATCCTCCTGTGCTCCAACTGGGTGAGTCAGAGTCTCCAGAGCAAAGCACCAAGGAGTTGTGTGCAGCTGTGTGTACACACACACACACACACACACACACACACATATTTTGCGTATGCACAGAGAGAGAGAGCAGTGGGGAGTGGGCCTTGTGCGGTCAGTCTTTTCTCCTCGGGCCTTGGACTGAGCGCACGTGGCCCACCCACACAGGGAGGAGTTCTCTCCTTTACCTAAAGTCTACCGATTTGAATGTTCATCAGGAAAGTGCCTTCTGGGTCACGTGCCAGACTAAACTGACACCTGAACTAGCCCAGCCCGCCTGCGTGAGCCTGCCGGCCTCAGACCCTGAGCGCCGTGCATTTTGGACGGCCGGTTCCAGGAAGCGCTCGTAAGCACAGGAGTCACTTGGGCCAGGATAGCGGCGTCTTTCTCCGTTCACAGCCTTCCTGCATCTTCTTTCCAAAGTGTTCAGTCGGCCGTGGTATCTGCTCTTGTATCTGGACACACGGTCAATCAGTTTCTGGTGCAGAGAGCCACCTGAAACACTGATAGAGTGTCCGAGTGTCCCCAGGCCTCCCCTCTGGACCCTGATGACTTCAGGTCCCCGGGCTTCTGCCCACACCTCCTTGCTCCAGCCGGGGACTCTCGGGGCACCCCCAGGGCAGCCTGCAGGGCTCCGTGCTGGGTGCCACTGAGGGGGCCCGGGGGCTCTGCCAAGGCCAGTTCAGCTCCATGGCCATGGCCCCTCCCTCCGGGGGCTCAGATCAAGGTGGGCATGGAGGCTGGCCTTGGTTTACGTCTGTCCTCTCCCACCTGTCCCTTCAGGGGACTTGTCCCCAAGAAATCGCACCTTCTTTATTACACTCACCAAGCTTCAGCTTTGGGGGTCCCAAGTTGTTTCCGTGGGAGCCACTCTCAGCGCCCCCATCGCTGGAATCTGTGGGAGATGGTTTCCCCCGGCACGAGGCTGTCCAGGCCAGTCCTTCCCCGCTGCCACCCCCCACCTCTGCTCAGCAGCTCCGCGCAGCCCCGGTCCCCTGTCCTCGGACTTCCCAGGCTGTCCCACTTTGGCCTCAAGCACAGGGAAAGTGGAGGGCTTGTGTGGGGAGGGCTTGGCATCGGAGGGGCGGGCCTGCCTGAACGCTTGCCCCCCGGCTGGGACCAGGGCCTATGGGGGCTTCAAATAAGGCTTTTCAGCACATGAGCCCCGCCCCCCTACCCTTGCCAAGTGGGTAAACGTGCTCCGTAAGGCTGTGGCTTCTGAGACGGAGTTCAGAGCTCAGGGTTTTTAATGTCCTGAGTTGATCAAATCTTGGCCAACATTTGGTCACACATTCCAGACTTGCCTGTGGTGTTCTGAGTGACTCAGGGCCTCTCAGGACCGTGTATGCCCTGACGGGTCCAGAAATGCAGTCCAGTCCCAAACCCAAGTGGTACTGAGAGAAAGAGAGCGAGAGCGAGAGCCCACACGGGACTTGGCCACGTCACTGGGAAAGGCTCTGCTGTCACTGCCTCGGGGCAGAGGGGCAGCCTGGAGCGGAGAAGCCAGCAGGCCTCCCAGAAGGTGGCTCTCCCCTGCCGGGGGCCGTGGCCGCCTGTCTGCCTGCAGGTGGCCTTTAGGGACTGAATTACACGACCCGACCGGCAGGGTGATGCCTCATCACAGGTGTTCACGAGAGGGACGTTTCTCCTGGGTGGGTGTCCGGGGCTGGTGTCCAGGGCTGTTGTCCCCGATGCTGGTGTCCTGGGCTGTTGTCCCCGAAGCTAGTGTCTGGGGCTGGTGCCCTGGGCTGGTATCAGGGCTGGTGTCCTGGGCTGTTGTCCCTGATGCTGGTGCCCTGGACTGGTGCCCGGGGCTGGTGTCCAGGGCTGGAGTACCATGCTCGTGTCCTGTGGAGGGTGAGACTCCCTCCCTGGCATAGCTGTCTTCTGGGCAGTGGACCAAGCCAGCCTGGACTCCATGTGTGACACTGCGACCCTGGCCTCCCCCCGCCCCAGACTGGTACTACCACCTTCCTGTGAAGCGGTCTGAGAAGGCCGTGGACGCCCCGCCGGTGTCCCAGATCCCAGGTCTCAGCGGTCTGCGGGAGGCCCCCAACGGGCACACGCCGGGGACACGGAGGTACTGGATCAAGGAGACAGACTCGGAGTATGTGAAGCTGGCCAAGCAGGGTGGCCGGCCCGGTAAGCGGGGTGTGTGTGTGTGTGTGTGTGTGTGTGTGTGTGTGTGTGTGTGTGAGAGACACACAGTCCTTCTGGCCATCGTGTCTTCCCCGTAAAACTATGACTGCAAAATCTGTGAGCTGTGCCCAAGGCTGTTGGACGTTCAGGGTAGTGGATGCACTCCGGGCGGTGCCACGTTCATGAGAAAGACCATTTCTGGCGCACAGCGTCATGTCTCAGTCATACATACAAACACATATATTCCTTTTCATGTTCTTTTCCATTAAAGGTTATTACAAGGTATTGACTGCAGTGCCCTGTGCTGTGCAGTAGGACTGCGTTGTGTGTCTCTTTGGGGTGTAGCAGATGTCAGCCTGGGGCAAGCACCCCGCTAGGGATGGGTGGATGCTGCGCACAGGTGCCGGCTCAGCACCAGGTCAGGGAGGGGAGTGCGAGGGGCACGAAGGCTGTTCCCCCCAGCCCATCTCAGCAGGTGCACAGGCAGGTGAGGACCAGGGACGCCCTGGAGCCCAGGGGACCCCGAGGAGCACTCCCAGTGAGCTTGTTGACTGTAAGCCGCCTGCAGGTGATGCGTGTGGCAGGGGTGGGGTGGGGGGAATCGGGGGGCGGGCGCTCACAGCGGCGTCTTTCTGGCTTTGAGATCTGTTGAAGCACTTCGCCCCCGGGACCAGGAAAGGCTCCCCGGCTGCCTACTCCTTGCCAGACTGGTATGTCCACCACAGCAAGCCCCCGACGGCCGAGCAGAGACCGTGAGTGTCCCGACACCGCAAGCGTCCCCTGACCCTGCGGCCCGCCCACCTCCCCCAGACACCAGGCGGGAGGGCGCCCGGCCGTCCCGCGGCTCCCGGACTCGGACTCGGACTCGCAGCGTCCACGCGGCACCCTGCAGCCCGGGGAGGGAGCCTGAGCCAATGGTGGGCTCTGGGTGATGGGGGCTTTGCGGCTGGGGCTCTTGGAGGGTCCAGTGGGCTGGCACCCCCTCCTCCCTGCTGTCCCCACGTGGACCCTGCTGGCCTCTGTTCCCGTCTGCCCCCGTCCCTGCTGTCTGCTCCCGCCCGCCCAAGTCCTCACCCGTCTCCCAGGCCCCCAGGGCTCCTCCTTTCTGGGCTCTTCTGGACGCTCAGAGGACATGGGGCTGGGAGGTGAGGGGAAGAGCTTTCCTTCCATGGAGCTGCGGTTTAACCCTGCCTCACTCCTGTCTGGAACCAGACCCCTCCTCTGTTATTTTGTCCCTGGGGGCTTCTTCCTGCCCGAGCGCATCCTCCACACGGAAGGGCTCCTCGGTCCCTGACACGCAGTGGGTGGAGCCCAGGGCCCGCTGTCCGCCCCTCTCACACCTGCGCTTGCCCCGCGCCCAGCCGGTGGGCCTGAGTGTGGCGTCTCCTCCTGGGTCCTGCCGTCACCTCCCCGCCTGCATCCCTGGCCTCCAAGCTCCCTTCTTCCAGCCACTGTCTCGGGATTGGTGGGAGCCCTTCTTTCCTGTCTCTGCTGATCCCCCAGCATCTCCCCTGCTCAGACCTGGCGGGTCACTGCCAGGCACCGCATCCTGGAGGCCCCCCACCTCGTCTCCCTGCTCCCCTCCCCCTCCCCGCTAGGGGCTGGGGTTCTGTCCGCGCAGAAGTGGGGGCCCAGAGAATGGGGGGAGCAGATTTTCAGTTTCGTGGGGGGCACTGCTGCTGCTGGGGGTGGAAGGGAGGGAGGAGGGAAGCGGGCAGGGAGGGGAGGGGAGGACCAGCAGGTGGCGCTGAGCACCGCCGGCCCCTTCTGTCTGCTCCTGCAGAATCCCGGCTGTGTCCCTGCCTGACTACATGGTGTACCAGGAGTTCAGCCCCGACCGGGCCGACGGCAGCTACGAGTGCAGAAGGGGGCCGTTCGACTTTGACGTGAAGACGGTTTGGCAGAGGGAGGCCGAGGAACTGGAAAAGGAGAAGAAAAAGGTGATGGGCCCCTAACCGGCCGCCTGGCCTTGCTGGCCGCCCCGAACTCGCCCCATGCCTCGTGCCCCTCGTGGCTGTGACGTCCCTCGGGTCCCGCGTGTGTTAGGTGTGACCTGCTGAGGGGCAGGAGGTCACGTAACGTTAGCTTCCTTGTTCTCCTTGTGAGTGTGGACCCTGCGAGGTGAGACTGCCCCTCACTAAGTGGGCTGGAGCTCACCTGGGAGACGCTGGCTGCCCCTTCTCCCCCGGCGAACGTGGGAGGGACGTTCCGTGTTGACCCATCGTCCCATCTCTGGACAAGCCCGCTCTGTGTAAGGCTCTCACTGAAGCTCCCGGGAGTCCTCTTTGCTGACATAAGGGAACCGGGGTGGCGCTCTCTTCTGTGCATGCCTGTGGGTGCGCCCGACATCGAGGTAGCGCGGGCTCCGAGGAGACAGGCTTGCAGGGATGTGTGTTTCCAACGTGCACCGGGAATGCATGGGCCATCTCTGGCGGGGGCCCCGTGGTCGTGCTGTCTTGGCTGGAAGGCCTTCAATGCCCAGGGTTGCCGAGCTCTGAGGTCTGAGGCCCCCCGTCCTTCCTGGGACGTGAGGATTTCTGGCTGGACTGGTGATGGTCACACTCAAATGCGCAGCAGCGTTTTGGTGACGTGCAGGCCTGGCCATCCTCACCGACGAGGGAGAGGCTGTGTGCTGCCTGGCTCCGGCCTCGCGGTGCCGGGACGCCCTGTGTCCACCCCCGGCCTCGCTTCTCCGGGTCTGGTTTGGAGAGAAACCCGGGCAGTTTATTTTGGGGTTCGGGAGGTTGAACACCATGAGGAATGCTTGTTGTCTGCAGCGGGCCAGCCATGTACCCCCAGGATGATCTACCCCACCTCCAGCCCTGATGCTGGCTTTGGGTCGTTTGCACCATCAATGAAATGGATGACTCCCATCCCCTCCCCCGCCCCCAGATGCTTGGAGCTTTTATTTATTTATTGAGGTCTAGTCAGTTTACAATGTTGTGTTAACTTCAGGGGTACAGCATAGTGATTCAGTTATACATACATATGATTTATTCTTTTTCAGATTCTTTTCCGTTATAGGCTGTTACCAGATATTGAATAGAGTTCCCTGTGCTGTGCAGTAGGACCTTGCTGTTTATCTGTTTCATATGTAGTAGTGTGTATTTACAAATCTTGAACTCCCAGTTTATCCCTTCTCACCCTCTTTTCCCCCTGGTAACCATAGATTTGCTCTCTATGTCTGTGAGTATGTTTCTGTTTTGTGAATTAGTTCATTTGTGTTCTTTTTTTTTTTTTTTTATATTCCACATATGAGTGATCTCATATGGTATTTTTCTTTCTTTCTGGCTTACTTCACTTAGAATGACAATCTCCAGGGCCATACATGTTGCTGCAAATGGCATGATTTCATTGTTTTTCATGGCTGAGTAGTATTCCATTGTATAAATATACATCTTCTTTATCCAGTCATCTGTTGGTGGGCATTTAGGCTGTTTCCATGTTTTGGCTGTTGTAAATGCTGCTGCTGTGAACATTGGGGTGCAGGTGTCTGTTTGAATTAAGGTTCCCTCCAGATACACACCCAGGAGTGGGATGGCTGGATTGCTCTAGGACCCTCCCTAATGTGCTCCATAGTGGCTGCTCCAGTTTACAGCCTTAGCGTTTCTCACTGTTACTCATTCCCTGTCTCCTCCCGGGCTGGTGCGTCTTTCCTGGAACGCTGCAGCTGCTCCTGAATCCCTCAGGTCTCTCTGACGTGACCGTCACGTGTGGTGGGGTTATCGCTGAGCTGCGTTTTACTGGGGCTGTTTGCCAGTAAAGTAAGGCCACGCTGCAGTCCCGTCCTGCGTGGCTCGTGCTCTGGCTTCTGTGTGTTTTCTCCCCTCAAGCAGCCGAGCTACTGGACGCCCTCCCCTAAATCAGGGCCTTGTGTGTGTCTCCGCACAGGTGAGGCTGCCAGCCATTAACTCCAAGTACCCTGGCAGAGTGGGGACCCCGCTGGGCCCCAAGGACCCTGCAGGAAGCAGACTCTCCCTCCCGCCCATGTGAGTGCCCGGGCGGCGCCAAGGCTGTCTGGATCCAGGGGGTCTGGGCGTGGGGCTTTGGTCCACATGGCAGCAGTGAGGACACGGCTGCAACACGCGATGCTGACGTCGGCCCAGTGACGCTCCCTGCCAGCAACTTGGACGTTGCAGCTTCCCATGGCCTGGCCCTGGCTGCTGGCTTCTTGTTCCGTTTCCCTCCCCCCCGACGGCCCCTGGGCCCCTGTGAACGGCATCCACCCCATTGCCCGGCGAATGTAGCACTGGTCCTGCGAGCTCTCGCCAATGTCAGCCTGAGCCCCACCTGGGGACCCACCCTCACCAAAGCTCGCCTTCAGGGCTGGGCCACGTGTCCGTCCACGTGTGTGCCACTCAGCCCTGACATTCTCTGTCACCAAGGCCTGGACCCTGGGTCCGTGCTCTGGTCTGTAGCTGGAGGACCTGTCGGGCGCTGTGACGCTCGGTTAATCCCCCAGTAGAGAGTGAAGCCCCTTCCTCTTCACGTCCCCAGAATCCTAGTTCAGGGCCAGAGTCAGTGCCACGGATTGTCTGACTAACTCTTCATGTGGCTTCTCGTCCTGTGAGGGGGCGGTGGGGAGGGGCGTGGGGACAATGCATCAGTTACATTACGTGAGACAGATTGTACGAGGACCCATGCTCAGGCTGGGAGCACAAAAAAACTTACAAACACCTGTGTGTCCAGGTCTGTATGTTTATCCACCTGTAGAGAGCCCACCAGCGCCGGTAGGAAGACCCTTAACATCGGAGTAAGTGACCGGTGATTTACAGCCCGAGGCTCGGAGAGGCTAGGTGACGGGTGTCACCTGTCCGACCGTCACCTTCCCCGCCGCTCTCTGTTGAGATCTGCGGAGATGCAGCCACAGGGGTCAGTGACACAGGGAGGGCGAAGCTGCGCAAAGAGGCAGCAGATGACCTTCACGGTGAACAAGGAGGGGCTCACACAGAAGGTCCTAATCTGTCAGAAAAAGGCAGCGTCTGGGCCCCTCACTGGACCCAGGGGAGGGGCGGTGTGCTCTGAGGAAGGCGTCCCCGCAAAGTGGTGGAATCCGTTCTCTGATCGGCTGTTAGTTAGGGAGGAAGGTTTTGGGAACTGAACTGAGGACCTGCTCGCTGTGTACAGCGGATGCTCGGAGGGGTGCCTCCTTCTGCTTACAAACGGAGGGAGGGGCTGAGAGAGAGAGACTCTCCCTTACGTCCTGGGGGCAGCAACGCATCTGACTCGCCACCCGTACCTTCGCTGGGAGTGCTTCTGGGTCGTCGTTACCTTCTGTACTTAAGCTTACATTAATTTTTCTCTTTTTGAGGCCTGGTCAAAAAACCAGTTCACCCACAGACTTTTCCAAACTTATTAGCAACGGATACAAGGATGAGTGGTTACAGCAGCGACCGGACACAGACAAGAGGGCCCCGCAGACGTCCGGAGCAGCCGTGCCATCGCCGTCCTCGGGGGACCCTGAGGGGCGCCAGGATGCCACGCCGCGCCCAGGCCCGGAGGCCCCCCCAGGTGACATGCGTGGCCCCCGAGACGGGGCGCCCGGCTCTCACTGCCTGTCTCGCAGCGCGGGGTCTGGAGCCCGCGTGCGGAACCCACGGGAGCGCTGGGTCACAGACGCACGGGGGGAATGCGCGCTCTGGTTTTTCCTCCTTGTTCACATGGACAGCGAGAGTCGTTCTGTCTGCGGCTGTCCATTTTCTCTCAGTTGTCAAAAGTTCTGATGCCTCCTGTGGGTGCCACACACGTGAGGTCCGTTTTCATCTCCTGGATCCGGAGGGTTCCGGCCCGTGCGGTGCTCGCTCTTCTCGGGGGCTGCGTCCTCGGAAGCCCTCCGCTCCCGAAAAGAGCGCGCAGTTCAGACTCGGAACCGCTCCACTCTCAGCGCCTCTTAAACTTCGTTACTAAACTTTGCACCGTTTAGACGTGTCCCTGTGATTAGCTGTCAAAATGCTCTCCTGTTCTGATTGTTAAGTCTTGGTCACAGGTAGACCCAGTCTTGTTTTGGGGCATGTCCATCTTAACATCTATGCAGTGTTATGTTTAGTTCCTAAAACTCTACAGATTACTGACCATTTATTACTTATGACTTTTTTTCACTCTTGAGGCCTCCTTTCTCTGAGAAGGCAGGTTATGTTTCTCTCTTTTTTTAAAAACTATTTGTCTTTTTTTTGTTTGTTTGGGTTTTTTTTGGGGGGGGTAATTAGGTTTATTTATTTTTATTTAGTAACGAAGGTGCTGGGGATTGAATCCAGGACCCTGTGCATGCTAGGTTAAACACTTTACCACTGAGCTGTACCTTCCCCCCTTTTGAATTTTATTTAGTTAATTATTATTATTTTTTATTTTGGCGGGTGAGGTAATTAAGTTTATTTATTTTAGTGGAGGCACGGGGGATTGAACCCAGGACCTCGTGCGTGCTAAGCACGCACTCTCCCACTGAGCTGCACCCTCCCCTCGTCATGTCCTGCCTCTTTAAGTGTCTTACGTGTTGTTTTGTACGTGTGGCCTCTGCTGGCCTCTCCCCGTCCCTCGGGCACCACGCTGGCCCTGCCGTGTGTTCATGACACACCCCCTCCCTCCACTGTCCCAGTGGGTAAGTGGCAGGTTCACCCGATGTTAAAAAGCGCCCCTTTTGAGCTTTTCTGTGTCAGTTTTCTTCTATGATGTCATTGAAAGTAATTCCAGTCTTTGACGAATTTTTTTTAAGTAGTTATTCAAAGTAATCGTTCTTTTAAACCGTAGCCTGTTTTATTAAGCTGAACAACTGACGCACTTTTGCTCTTTATTACAGAGCCTTCTCCTCCAAGTGAGTATGTGCAGATGCCGACCTGCATCCAAATGTTACAAGTGTCTCACACACAAAAGCCAACGGCCGTGGCCCTTCAAGTGGAAGGGTGTCGGGAGCCCGGGCCGCCCCTCTGCAGCCTGCGCGCCGTCTAACTGCGAAAGCCAGACTTCCGGAAGCACAGCTGGGGGCAGCAGAGGAGGACCCCTTACACTGCGGCAGCAGGGTTATCCTGTTACGCGCATCCTGCGTGCTTCAGTTCCGTTCAGAGACATACGTTTTATCACACATACGTGGGAGATGTGGTTTCAATAGCGGTAACAGGAAGTGGACGGCCTTGGGAGGGCTCAGGCAGAAGCAGGTGCAGCGGGCCCAGAGGGCGCGTCGGGGGACGGCTCGGGGTTTTCAGCGTTGGTCTCCCGCGTGGTCTCAAGTAGGTAGAATTTACTTCCCCGCCACACACACATCTGACCTAGTCAAGGAACTACCGTCCGATGTTAGGATACGGGCATGAACTTGCTGTTGGGAAAATAACCACCACGCGCGTTACATAATCTGTGGGTTGAAATTGGGAGCAAGACTTGCTTGGTCACAGAAGACATTTTTTTTTGAAGTCTAGTCAGTTTACAGCGTTGTGTCAATTTCTGGGGCACAACATCGTGTTTCAATCACACGTACACACACATGTATTCCTTTTCATATTCTTTTTCATTATAGGTGACTGCAGGACACTGAATATAGTTCCCTGTGCTGTGCAGGAGGCCCTGGTTGTTTATCTGTTTTATACATAGTAGTCAGTATCTGCAAACCCCAAAATCCCAGTTTATCCCTTCCCACCCCCTCTACCCACTGGTAACCCTAAGTTTGTTTTCTGTGTCCGTGCGTCTGTTTCTGTTTTGTAAATAAGTTCATTTGTGTCTTTTTTTTAGATCCCACATATGAGTGATCTCATATGGTGTTTTTCTTTCTCTGTCTGGCTTACTTCACTTAGAATGACATTCTCCAGGTCCATCCATGTTGCTGCAAATGGCGTTATTTTATCATTTTTCGTGGCTGAGTAGTATTCCATTGTATAAATATACCACAGCTTCTTTATCCTGTCATCTGTCGATGGACATTTAGGCTGTTTCCATGTCTTGGCTGTTGTAAATAGTGCTGCTATGAGCATTGGCGTGCAGGTGTCTTTTCAAATTAGAGTCAGAAGAAATTTTTAATGGTTCACAGCTAGCGGAGGACTGAGCAGGCAGTAAAGCCCTATAATGGGGTGGATCCCCCGTGGTTGACCCGACCTGCTCTGCGCATCTCCCAGGTAGCTGAGGTGTCCTCTGTCCCCAGAGTGTCTGACCCTCGCCCGGGGCTGCCACCGGCCTCAGCCCCGCATCTCCTCTTCTGTCCTCCTTGGCTTCTTACTCCACAGCCAGCAACAGCCGACCCAGAGGACTTTTCCTTCCGTTGGGCGCCTGCCGCTGTAACTGGACCCCATTCCAGCTTCTTGAGTCTTTCCTCCCCTCCATGGGACACAGGACTATTCTGTTTTTCTTACTGCAGTTTTTGCAGCCATTCTAGGTGCTTTGGGCGTGCCACCAAGCTGGCCTTTAGCTAAGGGGCACAGTGTTGTCCTGGGACAGAGGGACAGTAACACAGGTGCGCAGGGCTCATTGTCCAGGGATCAGAGCCACGCGGTGTCCTCCGGGGCCGGGGGGCGAGCCGACAGGTCGGGCTGAGCCGGACCCGCGCCCACACCCCCACGTGCAGGCGTGACCCCGCCATTCCCACTCCGTCTCGTCTACGGTGTGCACCTCGGGGACTGGTGTTTCCAGTGTAAGCTTTGTGCCTGTGGGTGGCACTGTGCACTAGGCTTTTTGTGTAGACTTCAGGAATAGTCCTTATAAATAGGTACACTGATATGTAATTTCTTTTATTTAAAATTAAGACGATATTGGAAAGGGTATCGCTCAAGTGGTGGAGCGCATGCTCAGCCCCCGGCAGGACCTGGGTTCAATCCCCAGTGCCGCCTCCAAGCGGAAATCAATGAGTAAGACCCATTCCTTCCCCCTCAGAGAACAAACAACTCAAGTAAAATCAAGACGTTAATTTTTTTTTTTTTTTTTTAGTTTATTAAAAAAAGTGTCATGCTTGCCCATCTCTTTACCCATCGGCTCTTTTCTTTGTTCCGCTTTGCAGGTCCGTCTGCATCAACTCCAGCAGAGCTCGAATAAGCCTCGATCCGGTACGCGTTTAGGATCGCTTCCTCACGTGATCTACGTAACAGCTCTGTTTCTGAGGCCCCTGCTACATGTGATTAACATAGATGCTTGTGGACTAGTTCACCTGAGGGCAGACTTGCCGCCACCGGTGCGTAGGCGTGCAGGTGTCGGGGTCTGTTCCTTGCATTTCTCTGGGACGTCGCACAGGTGGCCCTGCTGATGCTCCGCCTTGCTGGCCGGGGGTGTCCCCGTGTCTGGGGACAGCCACTCCCCTCAGACTGTGCGGACCCCCACTGGCACTATCTCTGTAGAAATGGATTGTTTAGACTCCCTCCAGAAGCTTGAAGCCTTTCTCATACTCGGTCTGTCATCTTTATAGAAATAATTTTTCTGTTACAAAAAAATATTTAATTCCAGGATATTGTGATACAGTTTATAACTAAGAAAAAGATACACTTACTATGCCTTGAAGTTTTAAACATTCACTATAAAAACATTGTAGCATTTGGTACTTTTCACTGTTTGCTAATATTTTTTGGCATAAACTGAGATCCATAATATTAAACATTCATTATTTTGTATCCTTTAGGGAAAAACGTCTGATTTTCATATTTCATTTAGCAGTCTTAAAAACGTTTTCATCATCAGACTGAATTCTTGCATTTTATAAATTCTGTTACCGTTTGTATGCACTCAGCGTAAAAGCGTAGTTTTGTGTTTTGTACGTTCAACACGTTAATAAAAGAATACTTTTCTGCTAGAGGATTTTCAGAGTCAGATAAAGGCAGAGAGCTTTCCATTTCTTTCCCAGAAGAAGCTTATTGTGCGCTGCTTACCTAAAACGTACACGTTTTCAGTGCGATGCTTGGTTGAGCACAGGTGTGCGGATCCTCTGGCCAGACTGGTGCTCCCGCGGGAGGAGGCTGCGGCCTGGAAGAGCGTGTGAACACGGGGGGCTGTGGGTGTTGAATGGAGACAGCGGGGCATCAGAGCAGGCGCTGGTTTTTCTCTTTTCTCCCTCCGCCCCCACCCTTCCTTCCTCCACCTCAGTCCTTACCCCATGCTCAGACCCTCACCCCGAGGAAAAACTGTCAGATACCAGCAGCCTACGAGCCTTGAACCCCCTTTTCAGGGTGTTCAAGTAACGGAAACCTGTGGTTTTGGGGGAGGACAGAATTTGGAGTCAGGACGTGAGACCCGGCCTGCTCCACGTGGGGCAGCCGGGGTCTGTGATTGGAAAAGCCAGTCCTGCAGGGACCCTTCTGCTTGCTGATACTCAACAAACACACACACAGTGAAACCAGAAGAGACGCCCGTCCCATCTGCTTGTTCTGATGTAAAGGACTTTTTTCCCAAAAGATAAAAAATATGGCAAGATCATACTAGATATAAATTGTCAGTTAAATTCCGCAAAATGTGTTTAATTAAATATGTGTATGCACACACACCCCACCTTGTAGTGCCCTGATTTTTTTTTTTTAATTTTCAATTTTAATTTTTTTGGAGGGAGTGATTTGTTTTATTTACCTATTTGTTGGTAGAGGAGGTGCTGGGGATGGAACCCAGGACCTCTTGCATGCTAAGCACATGTTCTATGCCTGAGCTGCGCCCTCCCCTCCCTGCTCTGACGTGTCTTCTGACAGGCACCTGGCAACCTCAGATCACTGCAGCCTCAGCGCAGGGAGCTTAGCTCTGGGTCTCGCCTGCCTGTTTGTAAAAAGGAGGCACCTCCTATCCAAGGGTGAATCAAAGATCCACAAGGTTCCTAACACAATGTCTGACACGGTGTCAGCCGTAAAATCTAGTGCCAAATGATCACACATATGAGTGATGGTACCACATAAAAGATAAAATAACACAGACAAAGGACAAACCAGCACTGGAAATGTGAAAGGACACAAGCAGGAGGGTAAGAAATATTTTATTTTATTTTTAAATTTTATTCTGAGTTACAGTCAGTGTACAATGTTGGGTCAATTTCCAGCGCAGAGCACAATTTTTCAGTCATATATGAACGTACGTGTCCTCATTGTCGCATTCCTCTTCACCGTGAGCTACCCCGAGATCTAAAAAAAGGCAAGAAAAGAAAAAGACAAATGAACGTAAATACAAAACAGAAACAGACCCGCAGGCATAGAATACAAACATGTGGTTGCCAGGGGGGAGGGGGTGGGAAGGGACAGACTGGGAGCTCGAGATTTGCAGATACTGACAAGCGAGGGCAATACACACAAGATCGTGTTCAACCCCTTTTGTCCCAAGAGAGGAAAGTTTGGGCGGCTTGGAAGCTATTTGTGCAATTTTAACAAGCTTAATACTGTGCTCTGCCCCCAAAAAAGCACAAATTCCGGTCCCACAGCGAACACTCCAGGTGGTAAGACGTAACTTACACACGAGATGTCCTTTGAGAGACGCCGCCCAGTGACCGACCCCAACGCTGTTCATAAATGCAGAGATTCTGTTCTGAACCTGCCGTGTGTTGGTACTAAAAGTTCTGCAATACACTATACTGTTTCTGCCTCAGAACGCCTTAATTTCTTTCCAGAAATATTTTTAATTGAAGTGTAGTCGATGCGCAGTAGTATATAAGTTTATGGGTGCACAATATAGCGATCCACAATTTTAAAAGGTCACACCCCATAAGTTATTAGGAAATGCCGGCTGCATTCCCTGTGCTGTGCCATGGATCCCGGTGGCTTACTTCATCTCCTGTCCCTATGTTTTCCCGGCCCGCTTCCCACCTTCCGCTGGTAACCACGAGTTTGTTCTCTGCATCTGTGGGCCTGCTTCTTTCTGGTTAAATTCACTCGTTTGCTGTGTTCATTGGATTCCACACAGAAGTGGTGTCTCACGGCACTTGTCTTTCTCTGACTTAGTTCAGTCCGCATAATGCTCTCCAAGCTCACCCACGTTGCCGCAAAAGGCTAGATGCTCCTATCCAGGGTGCAGGCATAGACTGACCCAGCAGGAGTCCTGCTGCAGGCAGGCCAGGGCGGTGAAACACCCAGGGTGGGGGACGAGGACTCTGATCAGATACCCCAGACATACAGGGTGACCCTATACCCGGCTCCCAGTCCCTTTGGGCTGCTAGAACAGGAGCAACAGACCGGGTGTCTTATACAGAAAAGAGGTTTATTTCCCGTAGGTCTGGAGGCTGGAGGTCTGAGCTCACGGTGGCAGCATGGCCGGGTTCTGGTGGGGACCCTCCTCTGCGCTGTGGACAGCCACGAGTTTTGTCCTCACGTGGTAGAGAGCAGAGTGGAGAAGCCAGATCCTGTTTGATTCTGATCAGGGCGCTAATCCCATCTCGGGGGCCGCACCCTCATGACCTCATCCGACCAGAACCCCTCCCAAAGCCGCCCCTCCTAGCACATTGCATTGTCCGGTGGGGCTTCAGCATACGAAGGTGGGGGAAATAAACAGCCCATGACACCAAGGGCGGGGAATTTCCACCAAATCCACTGGGCAGGATTCTTGCTAAAACTGGAGTCAGCAGGCAGAGCCCAGGGTGGGGCCCAGTGTAAAATCCACCAAGCCTTTCCAGCGTCCCAGACAGGGCAAGACTGACACACAGATGACTAGGACAGGCCAGAAAACCCAGAAATCCTCGCACCAGCAAGCTCCACCAGCTTCTGACATGGCTGTGAAGCAATTCAGTGCAGGAAGGAGAGGCTTTTCAAGAAATAGCACCGCCGCCATGAACACGCATGTGCAAAAAAATCTGCCCCAAACCCAAAACCAAGAAGCTTCACCCAACCATCCCACCTAAAAATGGACCATGAACTTAGACCTAAAACCCAAAACTTTAATACAAAACTGTAGTCGAAAACAATAATATAAAACTCTACCCCGAAAATTAGAAATAAAAAAAAAAACACTCAAGAAGATGCAATAATATAAAACTAAAACTTTGAGGGAAAAACACAGGAGGAAATCCTCACGATCTAGGGTGAGGCAAAGCGTTTTTAGACTCGGCGAAAAAGAAGCATGAGCTGCAAACGGGAACATGGCTAAGTTGATCTCATCAAACTTGAAAAAAAATTTCCCTGTGAAATTTCACATGAAGAGGATAAACAGACGAGCTACAGACTGGGAGAAATTATTTATAAATGACTCGTCCAATAAAGAATCCTCAAATCGCAACAAGAATAGCCAAAAACCCCAATGATCCAAGGAGATGAGAGGGGAAAGACATGAACGAGTTTTCACCACAGAGGACCCATGTCGAAGGTGCTGAGCATCACTCAACTTCAGGGAAATGCAAGTTAAAACCGCAGTGAGACATCGCTGAAATGGGAAGTAATGACACCAAGCACGGGGGAGGGGGAGTCAGGGAAAGTGGGTCTCACAGCCGCGGCTTGTGTGGACGTGACATACGGCAGCCGCTCTGGGAGACAGTCTGGCAGGTTCCCTTGAGATTAAATGCACGGCGACCACACAGCCCAGAATTTGCTCTCCTGGATTTTATCCCAGAGGAACGAAGACACGTTCATACAAAAACCTGCACGTTGAATTTCATCGCAGTTTTATCATGAACTCCTAAAACCGGACACCGCCTGGGTGTCTCCCAGCACGTGAGTGGTTAACAGGCCGGCGCACACACATCGTGGAACGCCGCTTGGCAACCAAAGGGAACCAGCGAGGGACGCACTCAGCATGGACGCATCTCCAGGGAATTCTGCTGAGTGGGAAAAGCCAGCTCCAAAAGCTGAGAGACTGTGTTTCCATGCACGTAGCGGTTTCAAAATGACAAGCCTTAGAAATTCAGGAGTGATTAGAGGGTGTGGGGCCTTGGGGGTGTGGGGGTGTGGAGGGGTGCTGGAGGGGAGATGGGGTGGGCTCTTGCAGGGCAATGAGGGGGCCTTTCGGGGATGGACGGTGAATTCAGTGTCTTGAACGTGCTGGTACCACAGTTGCATAAAACAAAACAGTACCAAAAAGCGGAGAAATCTGAAGAGGGGTGTGTTTGAATTTCGCACCCTGGCTCTGGTCCCTACTGCAATTCTGCAAAAGGTCGCCCTGGGGGAGGCCGGGGGAGGCCATGAGAGGTCACCTCTGGGTCATCCCGGACAACTTTGTCTTGGTTCATTCAGGCTGTCCTCACGTGGAGGAAGGGATGGGGGGGCTCTCCGGGTCTCCTCGATCAGGGGGGGCTCTGATCACAGCACAAGGGCTCCACCTCAGGGCCAAGTCACCTCCCAAAGGTCCCACCTCCTGAAACCGTCACCTTGGAGCCCGGATTTCAACATGAAAATTTCAGGAGGGGGGAAATTACACATTCAGACCATAGCGGGCATCATAACCTACATCTTCATACAATTTCACCACGTTCTCCATAAAAATTCAAGATAAAAATGGCAGGGGGGCAACGGGCCAGAGTTTCAGGGCTGGGGCCCTGCAAGGTCACTGGGCGCCAGGAAGGCTCCCTCACAGATGACCTTAAAGTCGGGGACTAACAGGCAGGAAGAGACGGGGGAAGTGACCAGTGAGTGGACAAGCAGCTCGGCAGCTCGGAGAACCCCAGGGACGGAGGGGGCAGGAGGGCACTTCCCGTGTGGTTCCCAGCAAGGGCTTTCCTGTTTCCTGAGCTGGTTCCAGAAAGCAGCCAGCAGACTCAGGCTGCACCAACACACCTTGGAGGGTTACCTGTGACCACTGAACCTGAATTTTGAAAAGCAGACTAACCAAGGTGTCTCGGTGCTGGCTGGTTCGATGTGGTGAGCGAGAGATGGAGGCAATGTAATCTATCAGAACCCACCAACCACAGCGATTTTTTGGGATCTCCCCCAACCCTAATGGATCCCTGTGGAAGCTGCATCATTCCCATCTGAGAGTTGGAGTTCAGAAGGTCCATGGTCAGGGGCAGCAGGGCAGTTCCACATGAGGGAGCCGTCCCTGCGGACCGAGCCCCAGTGAAGAAATTCAGTTCTCATTCCTGGGTGGAACGGGGAAGATGTCTGTGCGACAAAATGGTCCAGAATGGAAGCGATAAGGCAGAAAGTGCGTGGAAAACGGCGTGCAGACAGAGCCCTGTGGAACCACACTACAGGGGGCCCTCCTTCGCTCTGCACGTGGCGTCCCAGAGGGGATACCCCTGTAGCCGCTGAGCTGTCCCTGCTCCCTGACAGCAGCGCTTCTGCAGGTGGAGACCTGGAGGGCACGAGCTGTCTGCAGGGGGCATCCATGCATCAAGTGCCTGGGGCCACTAATGCTGTTCGGATGGGCGTTCTGGGAACACAGACGGATCTGCCTCACTGACAATCCACACGCTGCCTGTGACCCACTCTGTGGCTCCCTGACCTACCCATGGGGCCTGCCTCCAGCTTCCAAAACAGTGTTCCTGGAGGTTTGCGCCCTCGCTCTGAGTGGTGCTCCAGGAAGCTGCAGAGCCCTGGGCTGGAAAGGGAGGGGCCCCCGGCACAGGGAAACTGGGGAGTTAATATCTCTAAAATATTCTCGGCTCTGGGAGAATCCGAGGCATTTGGAAATTCTCCGGGGTTTTGATGGGTCGGACAGGACTGGGGGTCCTTACTTGGTGGGGTCTGGCCTTCTGGGGGTGACTGCTCCGGGAAGGAGTGGAGGGGAGCTGGCCTGGGGCGCTGGGGCCGGGTGTCCTCCGCTTTCCTGGCTGGAGCAGCTGCCCCGGGGTGGGCTGGGTTTTCAGGTGCGGTCTGACTAGTCCGTAAGCCTTTGGGATACTATTTTCCGGCTCATGTGCGGTTGGTTGCAAATGAACGCAGCTGTGCACGTCCCCAGAGACCCTGGGCCGGGCGCCCTCGCTGCGGACGCCGGGGTGCTTGTCCCGGGTACGTGCCGCGGGGCGCGAGCGCTGGGGGCAGTGGGCGGCCTGAATGAACGCACACAGGCAGGTCTTTGGTCGCAGCCGCTGACTCCATGAGTGAGTCACTTCCCCTCCGGCCGGCGTCTCCCGGCGCGCTCCAGGCCCGGGAAGGTCCCGGAGAGAGACCCCGGCGGGAGAAGCCGCGGGGACCGGCCGACATGGCCCGGCCACTCCGCCCCACCCTCCGACCCCCGGGCACCGGCTCGGGCCTCCCGCGCTGGCTCGGGGGCGGGGGCCCCCCGCGGACAGGCCTGGGCGCCGGCGCCGCGGCCTCGGGGGCTCAGCCCCCTGCCCGCGTGCCTCCTGCTGTTCCCGGGGAGGAAGCAGGTAAGGCGTTTCCGTCGGCGGCGCGAGCGGTAAATGAGTAACCGGGATGTGTGACTCGGGTTACTCACCCTGTCGCCCGCCCGGAGGAGGCGACAATGCCGGGCGGAGGTGCGCGCAGCTTTCCGGGCCCGGGCGGGGCGGGGCGTGGCGGGGCGGGGCGGGGCCCCCCGGGCGGCTTGAAATTCGCCCGCTCGCCGTGCCCTCCCCGCGCCCCGACAGCGGCTCCGGGGCCGGGAGTTAGTGGCCCGAGCGCGGCGCACGCGAGCGGCAGGTCCCTGCGCGGTGAGTGGTGGGCGGCGGGGCTCTGCTTTCGGGAACCATGCCCTGCCGGGGAGGCGGCTCGCGCTGGCGGACTCCCCGGCCACCCGCGGGGAGGGTGTGCGGGGAGGGGCGGGGGCCCCGGAGAGGGCGCGCGCCCCCACCCCCAGCCGTCGCAGCCCGCCCCTCGCCCGCGTCCCCGCCGCGCGCAGCCCGCGCCGTGCGCCGCCGGCCACCTGGATGCACCCGGTGGAGGTGATGCGGCCCTGGGGGCGGCGCCCGGCAGGTGCCGCTCCCGCGACGCGCTCCTCCGCAGCCCAGACCCGAGCGGGAAGGGGGTACGGGAGACCTGAAACTCCCCCTTTTCATGGCGGGGGATGGATAAACTTACCCTTTGGAGAATGACTGCTACCGGACCGCCGGAGGTCGGATGGACTCACGGGTATGCCTTGAGCCAGCCGTTCGGGGGTTACCGCATCAGGTGTGCCCCGCAGGCCAGAGGAGCAACTTTACAGTCGGAAACGGCAGGGCACCCCGGGTCGGGGTGGGTCCTTTTACAGTTCTTGTGTGTGGCAACCTGTCCTTGGACGTGGCAGGGCCCAGAGAGGGGCGCCTGGAGCAGCCGCGCTGGTTCCCCGGGAGTCACGGCTTGGCCAGGTGACAGGAGGTCACCAGCCAGCAGCCCTGGGGCCGGCCTGGAACTGACCTGGCTTGGGCCCTCCTCGCCCGAGGTCGGCCCCAGGCGGCTCCTCCGGATTAGAACGGGGCCACTTCCTGGCAGGCAGGTGAGGCGGCCCTGGCCCTTACCTGTGCGGCTTTCCATCCGTCCGTCCGTCTGTCGGCCTCCTTGCTCTGTCTAGCTTGGGGTGTCCCTCTGGCCCCTTTCCCCCTGCTTCTTGTGTCTTCCGGGTTAAGGAGGCCTTTGTTTCCATTCATTGGCTGTACGGTGGCGTTGAGAAGATGTATGATTTCCCTGAATAGAAAGGCTGCCTCAGCCTGGGTCTCCGTGCCCTGCGCAGCCCTCCCCGGGCAGCATTGCCCGCCACCTTGCACTCTGCCCGGCCGCCAGCACTGGGCCCAGCTCCCCTGCTCCTCTGCCAGTCTTCCATTACTTTTTCCCCTTTTCAGAGGCTGAATCCACTTTCTGATTGTCTCCGTATGGAGGCCTCAGGATGGCAGGCTTCTGTAATTCAGCACGGGTGTGTTGGGCACAGATTAGATCCTTAGTTCCAGGACTTCCAGCCCTGGTGGGCATGGAAGGACATTTCGTTGAAACAGATAAGGTGGCTTTTCTTTACATCAGCTTTTGTCCAACTGGACTTTTTTGTTGTCTCTACTGATCATAAAATTAATACGAACTCATTGGAAAAAACCCCACTAATATATAACAGAAAATGAAACTTCCAAATTTTCCTATTCCCTGAAGATAACGCTAAACATTTCTTTCCCTCCCTCCCCATCTGTCTTTCCCCCAAATACAGACACACACACACATTTGCTTTTGAAATATGTTTAGTCAAAAAAAAAAAAACATTTACACACTAATCTATTTACCCAAA
This sequence comes from Camelus dromedarius, assembly GCF_036321535.1. Lineage (NCBI taxonomy): Eukaryota > Metazoa > Chordata > Mammalia > Artiodactyla > Camelidae > Camelus > Camelus dromedarius. Next base: position 16,554,100 of record NC_087470.1, on the reverse strand, counting down.
GTAACCCACCCGGCTGATTTTTCGTTTAATGGGTTACAATTAAAATAGAACAAAACAGCAACAAAACAAGAAAAAGAAAAAAAAAAAAACACCCGAGGGCTTTTTGATTGTGCAAGTTGGATCCGGCAAGGATGAGCTGACACCAGAGCAAGTCGTGGCTACAGAAGGGAGATAGCAGGTGATGGGAGAAGCTGTTCGCAGGCCCTGGATGCACTCACGTTGAGGAACCGAGCGTGGATTTCAGAGCCTCTGTGCGTCCCCTGCACTGACGACTGGGAGAAAGGGGGGCTGTGGTCTCCCTGTCTCGCGTGGAAACAAAGAGGAGTCCGCAGTAACTAATGATTTTAAACCAGAACAGATGACGCAGGAACAAACAGCCGTTGTCAGGCGGGAGAGGACACTGCAGCACAGACAGCCGGTCGTAAAGCCTCCCCGTTCTGTTTCAAAGGCAAAGACCAGGCGGAGGCACATTTTTGAGATGTTTTGCGGGACCCAAACCCCTGGAAGCACTCACTCGCCAGATTAGCTGGTGCGTTAGGAATGGGGGTGCTGATGGACCTTTGCTGACGCCTAGATTTTGTCAACCTAGGGTGACCTTTGCCTCATTTTGATGCTGGAATCTCTTCCCCGAGTGGGGGAGGGGGTTGCCACCGTTTTTGAACATTCGACGTTGGCCTGTTGTCATCTCGCATCCACCTCCCTGGTGGACCATCCACGCCCCGTTTCACGTGCCCTGGTCTCGTTGGGGAGCAGTGCTCTGAGGGCTGTCTCCCTCCCTCCTTGCTTGTTACCCGTGATAAACGCCTCTGATTTCGTCGCAAGTACTGGCTAACCCCCCCCCCCCCCGGGGATGGACCTGTCCCGTCTGGGAACAGTCGGGGAGCCCCGGCTGCTCACAGCGAAGCCCTGGGAACCTGGGAGCGCAGAACCAGGCTCAGACTTCTCTGGGAGGGCAGGACCTCGGGGCCAGACACGAGGGAGACCCTCCTGTTGTACAGAGAACACGGGGTCCCGCAAGGTGAGAGGAGGCGGTTTCAAGACCCCCACGTCCCTCCAAACGAGGTTAGAAGTGTTTCTAAAATCAGCTCCGAGATGACGTCTGCCTCAGGTGCGGGGGTCACTGAGAATCCGCAGCTTTCCTGGGAGCTCTGCCTCTGGTCAAAGGACACCCAGGGTCATGGCCGCCAGCAGGACCGAGGATGCCCGCGAGTTAGATCAGACCTTTGAGAGACACCGCGTCAGTCAGTGTTTCCATGGCAACCTGCTCTGCCCTGCTCCTCTTCCTCCTTGTGGTCAGGATCCTCGGCTTCTCTCAACTGTCAGTTTCTGGGGTTTGCCCTGGGCCCCTAATTCCTCCCCCAGCCTCTCCCTCTCAGGGGGCGATGCCTCTGGGCAGCTTGTGCAGGAACCTCTCTGCTGCAGGTGTTCTCAGGGGAAGTACATTGAGAGGTGAGAGGCTTCCTTCACTTCCTCCGTGCCTTTGACCTTTCAGTGGTGGTGGTCCTATAATTTATCCCCCACACTCAGGTCCCTCTGCGAGTGAACTGCAGCTCCGACGATTAAGCCAGGACTCCCCAGGCAAACCTGCGTGCGTGGTCACCCCACCTGTAAGCATCCTGAGACAGTCAGTGGGGAACTTTCCAATTAGAGTGTTGGCGGAGAGTAGGGTCTTGCCTCATGCAGGAAAGAACTCAAGAGCAAGGCATGGGAAAGGGAAAGCAGGTTTATTTAGAGAGGCACACCCTCCTTGGGCAGAACGTGGTCCATCTGAGACAGGTGAGAGAGAGAGAGACCGAGAGGTGTAGGGTGTTGGGTTCAAAGTAAAAGCAGGTGCGCCCTCCACAGACAGAGTGCGGGACGTCTCGGAAGGCAGGAGAGAGCAGGACCAGGGGGGGTTTAATCTCATATGCTAATGAGCAGGAGGGTTATTCCATCTACTTTGGGGAGGGGGCGGGGATTTCCAGGAATCGGGCCCCCACCCACTCTTGGACCTGTTAAGGTCAGCCTGGAACTGTCATGGCGCCTGTGGGTGCGCCACGGGGCTCAAGGTCAAATGAAAGTCGAGTCTCCCGCCATCCCGGCTGTAACCAGTTTGTCCCCAGTGGCTGTGTCCTCCCTTCAGTGGTTGTGCCCTGCCTCCTTCCTTCTTGTCTCCAGCGCGTTGTGAAAGTCTGCAGATTTCTCTGCGTGAAGTTGGCTAAACAAAGCCGTGCAGACTTCGGGGCCGGGGCAGGCCAGGCCCAGGCCCGAGAGGGGCTGCTGGGGAGGCTCACAGCCTGGAGGGAGGGAGCGTCTGTGGGCACCAGGGATGCAGGCCGGGCCAGGCGCAGGAAGGAGCCCGAGGTCAGGGCAGCGAGGGGCGAGCGCTAGGCAGGGAAAGAGGCGAGGAAAGCAACCAGGCCTAGCGAGTCGCACTTTCTCTTTGAGGCCAGACAGGATGCCTTCTTGGCAGCCGGGTTTCCTTTTCTGTGAAGTGCGGTTTGGATTCTCTCTGGAAGAGCCTTCCTGACGGCTGCTGCCCCGTGGGAAGGCACTGCTTCCTCTTTCTGACCTCCCAGGACTGCCCTCCGCCCCCCAGCTCCCACCCCAGAGGAGGAGGGAGCAGTCCAGAGGGTCCAGGCTGCAGGGGGCGGCGGCTGCAAGCCAGCACTGCCCTTACAGGGGGACATCGCCCCCCACAGAGACTGGCCCCGCGGGCCTGGACTCTCCACCAGGCCCTACTCCATCTCTTAGTGGACAAGTGAGAAGCAACGAAGGGGGCCGGGGGCTGGGGTGGGGCCCCCGACTGCAGGGCGGTGGCCAGGATGGTTGCATTTCCTGGAAGCCAGACTTCCTCCCAGGCTGGGCTGTCTGTGTAAGTTTGTTGGACGGATGCTGTCAGGGCAAATTCTGACCTAAGATTTCTGCCCACCAATTACAGTTCTCCCCACCCTCTGCTCCCCACCCCGCCAAGCAATTCTGCACACTGGCCGGGCTCCTACAATTCAGCTCGGTTTTGACACTGTCTACCTGGGGATGGAGCCAGACCCCACGGCCTAACCCTAACATTGCTGCTACAAGACTCAGGCAAGCCAAGCTTTCTATTAGAAAAGTCAGCTTGTGCACAAGGGAGGTGGGGGCAAAAAAAAAAAGCACCAGTTCCCTGAGTAGAAGGCGGAGCTCGTCTCACGATCACTGATCATTTCCAGAAATCTCCCATCGTCTCTGATCAGCCTCAGACGCCTCCACGGTGGGCCCCCCGGGAATAGTGAGGGCTTCTGCTGGGAGAGAGAAATGCATTAAGGTTTTCTGCAAGGAATTGTCGGAAAGATAAGGTTAAAATGCATGTCTGAACTTCCTGACTTGTGGCAGCTAAGTATAATCATGCCACAGAGATGAAGTTCATCTTTGATTCCCGCCAGCCTGTTTTTTTGTTTTTTTGTTTATTTGTTTTTTTTGTCTCTGGGGCTCAGGCTCCCAGAGCCTTTGTTCTTTGCTTTGCAAGGCCTGTCTTGCCCAAGACCACTCCTGGTCCTCTCCCCAAATGGCTGTACTCTTGTCTTCCTGTCTTGCAACTATTATAATATTCTTTGATTTTTCAGAATTTGCTTCAAATGGTCAGGATTTAACTGTGTAAGAGCAGTTATCCATCCTTTTCTCCAGAAAGAGGGCTTTGTGCTTTGAGCATGGTGGGCTCCAGTTTTTGTGAGTGGCTGGTGAGGTAGCAGGTTGAGAACCTGACCTGGGGATGGTTGCACCTACCATCTTTGCGACCCCCGGTGAGTCATTGCTTAATTGTGGCTTCACTTTCCTGCTGTGAAGAAGGACTGTGCCCTTCCCACCAGGCTGGCAGGGGAGCAGGGACACGCGCTGGCAGGTACGGTGGCAGGTGCTCAGGGACTGTGGTGACTGAACCAAACCTACCAGGCGAGGGTCTGCTCACCTGCGCGGAGTGAAGCCAGCCTACTGACCCCGGTTGTGGTGAAGGAAAGTACAGTGTTTATTGCAGGCGCCCAGCAAGGAGAACGGGCAGCTAGTGCTGGAGACACTCGGACTCCCCGAGGGGTTCCAGGAAAGCACTTGGAAAGGCCAGGTGAGGGAGGGGGCTGCAGCGTCTGGGACTAGCTCTTGCTCGGTTCTCTGGTTGATGGTGCGGTCGCAGGGTGGTGTCACAGGGCGGGGTCACAGGGTCAACGTTAACAGTCCTCAGGCTCCAGGAGTCTGGGGTTGCTATGTGCTTAAGGTCATCAGGTAGCTAACATCTTCCATCCGGTGGGGGTTTTAGCATCTGTGAGACAACTCAGGAAGCGTGCATCAGATACCGTTACCTGGGAACCTGGGAGAGGAGCTAAGGCAGAGGGTATGGGGAGGGTCTGTGCCTGCTGGGTTGCCCTGTGATTTTATTAACTGAGTTCACCTTCGGTGGGCGCTGAGGCTCAGCTCTGCAGGGATGTGGTCTTAGGGCCAGTGTTCGGATGGCTGAACCCCAGGGAAATAACTGTGGTTACGTCCGCGGAGTGTTTCCTTCCTCTGGCTTTGGGGTGGTAGCAAGGCAGGGCTGGTCCACACCGGCCCCGTCTTTCCTGTCCCTCCACAACAGGCCCCCCGAGAGCTGCTGCCTTTGCCAGGCCCCTCCCTGGAGCTGTCCTCGAGGCCTGCTGGAGGAGAGCGGTGAGGCCGCCCGGTGCGGTCAAGGCCGTGATGGCTGGGAGACCAGGAAGCGAGGACAGGTTTTCTACTGGAGTGTGTGGTGCCAGCCCACGTGGCTCGTCTCTGAAATTAGCCACCCTCCAGGTCACGTATACATACATGTGTGTGGTGTAGGTGTGGGGAGGCCCGCTGGACGGCACTGACCTTCCACAGGTGGGCGTGGCCTTGCCGCCCGTCAGAGTGACCTTGGTTCCTACTGGGGGGCGGTTCACTAGTGTTCAGTTAACTAAAGGAGCCCACTGGCCCGAGGGAGCTCTGATGTCACAGCAGCCCACGGCGGTCAGCAAACCGAAATCCGTCCAAACTGTAAATGCCTGGAGGTTACAAAATCAGAATGCGAAGGGCAGCGATCACGCACGGCCATTTGGGCTTTGTGCTACAGCTCATCATCATCCTTTCTTGGTTTCCACCTCCTCTCTGAAGCCTCTCCCCTGCCCCGCCCCGCCGACCGCTGACTCCAATCCACGTGCGCTCAGATAAACTCTGGAAATGCTCAGTGTGTCCTGCTCACAGACCGTGTGTTGTCGTCCCCCAGGGCCCTGCCTCGGTTGAGAGGATGGCCTCAGCAGGCGCTGAAGCGGAGAAGCCTGGAGAATGCAAGTAAGTCAGACGCCGTCTCTCCTGCAGGCTGTGCGCTTCTCTGTCTTACGGCAGTCGACACCGTTCCGTAACTGTTCTTGCTCACATCCGTTTGTCTTACCAGGTTTCCAGCGCCTTGGAGGTGGGCACTGTCCTGGAGCCAGCTCTAGGTCTCAGGGTGGTACAGAGCGGGTGTCCAGTGTAGGCGTTACCTCTTGATTGCCTTACTGATGGCTAATGTATGACTCATTTTCCCGGGAAATAACTCGTGTTATCACAACAAAGCAAAAATAAATGAGTAAAAATAGAAGTCGGTCCACGACCGACATAATACTCGGCAGAGAAAAGTTGAAAACCTCCCTGCTAAAATCTGGAACAAGATAAGGAAGCCCACTCTCAACACTTCTATTCAAAATAGCCTTGGAAGTCCTAGCCACGGCAATCAGGCAAGAAAAATAAAAGGGATCCAAATAGGAAAAAAAGAGGTAAAATTGTCACCATATGCTGATGACATGATGCTATATATAGAAAACCCTAAAAGCTCCAGACGAAAACTATTAGAGCCGATAAATTCAGTACGGTAGCAGGATACAAGGTTATCATACAGAAATCATTGGCATTTCTTTACACTAACAATAAAATATGAGAAAAGGAAAGTAAAAAAGAATCCTTTTAAAAATCCCATCAGAAAATAAAATACTTAGTAATAAATCTGGGCAAGGAGGTAAGCTTTTGCACAGCCAAGGAAACCATACAACAAAACAAAAAGATAACCTACAGAATGGGGACAAAATACTTGCAAATGATGCAACTGACAAAGGCTTAATTTCCAAACTACACAAACAGCTCATACAACTTAACAAAAAATGAACAACCCAATCAAAAACTGGGCAGAACACTTAAATAGACATTTCTCCAAAGAAGACATTCAGATGGCCAACAGGCACATGAAAAGATGCTCAAAATCGCTAATTATTAGAGGAATGCAAGTCAAAACTATAGTGAGGTGTCACCTCACACCAGTCAGAATGGCCATCCTTCAAAAGTCCACAAATGATAAATGCTGGAGAGGCTGTGGAGAAAAGGGAGCCCTCCTACACTGCTGGTGGGAATGCAGTTTGGTGCAGCCACTGTGGAAAGCAGTACGGAGATTCCTCAAAAGAGTAAGAACAGACTTACCTTATGATCCAGCAATCCCACTCCTGGGCATATATCTGGAGGAAACTCTAATTCAAAAAGACACCTGCACCCCAGTGTTCACAGCAGCACTACTTACAACAGCCAAGACATGGAAACAGCCTAAATGTCCATCAACAGATGACTGGATAAAGAAGCTGTGGTATATTTATGCAATGGAATACTACTCAGCCATAAAAAAGAATGAAATAACGCCATTTGCAGCAACATGGATAGACTCAGAGATGACCACACTTAGTGAAGTAAGTCAGACAGTGAAAGACAGATATCACATGATATCACTTATGTGTAGAATCTAAAATATGATACAAATGAACTTATTTACAAAACAGAAACAGACTCACAGACATAGAGAACAAATGGTTACCAGTGGGTAGAGGGGGTGGGAAGGGATAAATTGGGATTTTGAGATTAGCAGATACTAACGACTATATATAAAATGGATAAACAACAAGGTCCTACTGTATAGCACAGGGAACTCTATTCAATACCTTGTAATGACCTCTAACAAAAAAGGATGTATATATGTATGTATGTGTGGACTTGAGTTGGGGAGCAGCAGGTGACACCCTTAAATGGACAATCTAGCATTTTGATCTTTGACCTTTTTGGTGCTCTTTTGAGTTGTTTCTGGTCAACTTAGAGGAGGGGAGGAGGGAAAGGACAAGGAGGAAGAATGGAGACTGGGAGCCTTTGAGGTGTTGAGTCCCCCCCCCCCCCACCGCCATGTGCCCCCCGTGTCTCCCTGACACGGGGCACTCCTGTGATCGTGCTGGACACTGGTGTTCGTTCACCAGCCTTCTTCTCTCCTGTTTTGGAACAGTGACCTCGTCCAGCTTCGCAACCCAAACATAGCGACAATGAAGGAAGACATCCTGTACCATTTCGGCCTGAGCACCAGCACGCACGACTTCCCAGCGATGTTCGGAGACGTGAAGGTACAAAACTGGGCTTTTGACTCTGGGGGTTTGTCTCGTTTTTACAGAGTGGGTAATTAGGTTTATTTGTTTATTTGTTTGTTTAACGGACGGACTGGGGATTGAACCCAGAACCCGGTGCATGCCAGGCACACACTGTACCACTGAGCTGTCCCCTCCCCCTGGGGATCTGTCTTGAGATGTCCCTCCCGGCAGCTGATATGGGTGGACTGCATCACACAGGGCTGAGGTGATGGAGGACAAGATCATGATGTTATGCGTCCATCAGAGTTTTGCAAATTGTTACTTTTCAAGAACTTGAGCTATTTCAACGGAGTGAGAGAAAACCGTGGCGGATACTGACCACTTGGTTCCTAATTAATAATCTCTTACAAATTTAGTGTCAAGTTGACACAATATAAAGTGAACATCCTAATGCTTCATTGAGAGGTGAGAGAAAAGCAGATTCGAAATGTTTTTTAGAGAAGCGAGGAATGATAAGGAAGGGTAATTAGAGCACGTGGGTTTTTGTGATTTAAGATGCCTGTGGACACTGTTCAGTTAATCACCTTTAATGGTTTATTGTGCTGAATACAGCTTCTAGTCTGTTTTCCTACAAAGCCTGAAGTTCTGCAGTTCTGATTGATTCTGGCCCAGGACTTTTTTTTTTTTTTTGAAGAATAGTTTATAATGTTGTGTCAATTTCTAGCCCAGGACTTTTAAACTGTCTAATCCCCATGGGTAAAAACGGACTCACGTTTAGGCTTCAAAACTGACCCGAGCCAGGGAGACCAGAACCCACTGCCGCCTCGCGGGGTCCTAATGGCCCGAGACTTCTGTGTCTCGTCAGCCATGGAGCTGAGTTGTTTGTGCTGTCGGTTACAAACCGTAGGACGATGTTCCTTGTGTTCTTAATTCGCTCCGTGTTCACTCTTCCATCAAGTTTAAACTATCATTTAATTTTTGTAGAAATTTTCTTTTATATGTTTAGAGACTGATCATCCTTTGATCGTCCAACTCCTTAGAACTGGCTTGTGTCCTTGATTTTCCTCCTGGAAGTTTTCACATGTGGCACGTTGCGGATGAAAGGTTTTACTTTTCTGAGAGCCACGCACCCGCCTCCCATACCTGTGACCTCCCGAGTCCCACGCTGGTTTCCTGGCTCCTTCCACACATTGGCTGGTGAAAGGGTTAGAAGCTAATGTTACAGATGGGCAGGGGGACCCTCATCACACACAGAGGAGCCCCCACCATCTGATTCCAAACCCAGGCTGCCTCCAGTGCGGCGAGCTGCTGTCCCCGTGATGGGCGGAGACCGGGCAGGCAGGGGACCTGGACTCACCCTCCCCGAAAGAGCAAGGGTGCAGGTAACCTGCATCTCGTGGAGCTGACGGCCCCCGCTGGAGCCTCCTGCACTGAGCGGTGACGCCATGAACCTGAGCAAGTGTCAGAAACTCCAGGAGGCTCCACAACGCTCACATCGCCGGCTCCCCAGACGCAGTAGGTCCGGGAGAGGCCAGGGAACGAGACTGCATTTCCAGCCAGTTCTAGGACGTGCTGCCGTAGCTGGTCTGGGGTCCCCCTTTGGGGACTCCTGCTGTACAGATGGCGTGGTGCGTGTGCTGACGGTGGCTCTGTCCTCTGTTATAGTTCGTATGTGTTGGGGGAAGCCCTTCCCGGATGAAAGCTTTCATCAAATACGTGGCGGGGGAGCTGGGCCTGGACCACCCAGGGGCAGACTACCCCAACATCTGCATGGGGACCGACCGCTACACCATGTTCAAAGTCGGACCAGTGCTGTCGGTCAGCGTGAGTACCCATCCCCCGTGGTGGGGCCCCGTCCCCAGGAGAGGCACACACGCACATGCAAACACACGTGCAGAGACACCCAGCCGGCTACCCACGGTGAGGACCCAGGTTGGAGACCTGGGAGGGAAGCCAGGGCCGGGGACCATGTGGCCGGCCACCTCACAGTGGGTTACTACTTCATGCACCTGGCATTTAGCAATGCGTGAACACAGCAATCTCCGGTTTTTCTCGTTTTCTAGTGTGGGCTCCCTTTGTAGGTCGTGATACAAAGAGAGTGCTACCTGGAGCTAAGGCTGTCCCCGAGGCTGAGACAAGGCCCTCTACCCATCTGGTTGGCTGAGATTGGGGAGGGGGGGAGGCGGGCACATCAGCCATCCAGAACGCTGCCTAGAGCCAAGGGGTGTGCAGTCCAGATATTTCGTGGAAGATAGCTTCCCACGTGCCAGACACCGTGACAGACTCTCCAAGGAGAGCCTCTGCCGTGGGAGCAGCACGTGGCTCGTGGCACTGGGAGGGTGGGAGGCGGAGATGCAGAGGGATGGGAGGAAACAGCACAGATAGAATCCTGGAGGCGTCAGCCTCCATCCTGCTGAGCCCCTGGCCAGTTACTCAGTTTGGCTGCAGCAGAGCTCGTGGTGAAAAGGGAAGATTTGTGCAGGGTTTCCAATGGAGGGGGCTGTTTGTTACCTAGCATCAGCGGGCTGCTGCACCCTTGCAGCCGGGGGTCCTCAACTGCGATCCATCTCGCAGGACGTGTGGATCACGTGGGGCCATCTGCTGGACAGGTGTGTGCAAACTTGTGCACTTCCCAAAGTGGTAACGGGTTTTTAAAAGGTCGCTCCGCAGCTCGCCCTCCTTTACCAGCAGCGCGCGCGGAGGCCCTGCCCCGCGCGTGACGCCCGCGTCTCTCCCGGTGGTTCCAGCACGGGATGGGCATCCCCTCCATCGCCATCATGCTGCACGAGCTCATCAAGCTGCTGTACCATGCGCGGTGCTCCGGCGTCACCGCCATCCGCATCGGGACCTCGGGCGGGATAGGTCAGTGTGCGGAGGGCCCTGCCGCGCGTGCAGGGGACCGGGTGGGCAGCGGGGCACTCGGGGTGTCCACCTCGGCTGCCCCCAAGGAGGCTTGTTACCAGCAGGCGTGAAGAGAAGCTCGTTGCCTTATTTCTCTGGTCCAGCTCCCAACCTCAATCCCAGAAGCAGGAGCCCAAAGGCACCAGGCGGTGCATCCGAGCGCGCTCGTGCTGGGGGGCGTTTTGCACGCGCGCCTCCTCTGTTGCTAGAGTCTCTCCTTTCATTCTCTCCAACCCCTCTTCTTTCTCTGCCTTTCTCATTAGCTTTGCTCACTCCTCCTTACTCCTGCAAGGATTTCAAGCACCTTATGAGAAACACTACAGAAAAATCAAAGGGGAGAGACATAACACAAAATTAAGAACAGTATCCTCAAGTTGCCTAAAAAGTCCCCAGTCCTTTTTGTTGTTGTTTGCTCTTAAAAAAAGACAGCAAAGAAAGAATAGGATGCAATGAGAAAGCGAAATGTTAAAAATTGTGTTGAGTTTTTTTGGAGGGGGTGGGTATATAGCTCAGTGGTAGAGTGCGTGCCCGGCATACATGAAGTCCTGGGTTCAATCCTCGGTACCTTCATTAAAACAATAATAAAGAAATGAACCTAATTACCTCCCCCAAACCCAAACAAACAAAAAAAGAATGTGCAATAGAAAAGCAAAATAAACTTAAACAAGCAGAAGAAAATAATAAAGAGCAGAAACCAATTAAATTGAAAACAAAAATAATTTAGAACATCAGTAAAACATAGAGGGTTTTTTTTTTTGTTTGTTTGCTTTTGTTTTCAAATTGTGCTGAGTTTTAAGCCAAACTCCTTGAGGCCAACTTGTTCTACGGAAGTTGTTCTGCTCTCTGACAGCCCAGCTCTGTGCCGGTTTTCTGTTGAAAACTGGGCTCTGGCTTTGCAGGGATTTTACAGTTGATAATCAGAGAGGATTCTGGAGGGAGTCGTGGGCAGAACCTCCCTGTGGATTAGTCCCGGAGGGCGGGGAGCTCTGTCAGGAGCCGGTGACGGCCGGAGCTGGGTTTGGGGTGCATGGCGTTCATTACACCATCCTTGTCCACATTTGTATTGACTTGAAATCCCAAATAGCACAAACGTATGAAACAGGGACCAGTTAACCACATTCCAGTGAGGGAGCGCCAGGCAGTTCGCCACAGCTGGGACTGGAAGACAGGACACAGTCCGCACGGGATGGGAATGCGCCTGGCAATTTCTCTTCCTTTTTTGCACTTTTCTCTTCCATGTTTTCTGTCATCAGAAAAATGGCTGCTGGGAAAAAGGGACCCTTACCTCTTTCTTTTTAGGACAGCACTGGTCCTCAGTGTTTGGCGCGTAGACGGGTCCTGTCCTTTCTGCCCGCGCGTTGCCGCGCCCTCCCAAAGTGGCCAAACACCCGCTTCTTCCTCCAGGTCTGGAGCCTGGCTCTGTGGTCATCACCCGGCAGGCAGTGGACGCCTGCTTCAAGCCGGAGTTCGAGCAGATGGTCCTCAGGAAGCGGGTGGTGCGGAACACGGACCTGGACGAGCGGCTGGTGCGGGAGCTGATGCAGTGCTCAGCGGAGCTGGGCGAGTTCCCCACGGTGGTGGGAAATACCATGTGCACGCTGGACTTCTACGAGGGTGAGAGGGGCCGGCTGGTCTGCTGTCTCGGGGTGGGGTGGGTGGTCTGTGACGCCAAGGACTGCTGTCCCTCACTGCTTCCACCGCCGGCGGTTTGGTGCAGGGCGGGCAGGGCCCCTAGGGCGCAAAGCGTCCCTGCATCTGGTGCGTGGCGCCGTGCAGGGCGGGCATGCCGTCGGGGCTTGCTACGTGCGTGCGGTGAGCGCTCCCAAGTCAACCCTGGCACCCCTCCACCTTCCCCAGGGCAAGCCCGGCTGGACGGCGCCCTCTGCTCCTACACTGAGAAGGACAAGCAGGAGTACCTGCAGGCGGCCTACGCGGCCGGCATCCGCAACATCGAGATGGAGGCCTCGGTCTTCGCCTCCATGTGCAACGCCTGTGGCCTCCGAGGTGGGTGGGCACCTGGGGCCGCAGTCCCTCCTCCCGGGCCCCCACCCGCCGCCCGCGTCTGCTTTGCGCCCACCCCGCCCCCGGGGCGTGTTGCTGGACCGGGCTCATCCCACAGCGCTGGGCGCAGACCTCATGCGACTGTCACGTGGTTGACAGTGTCTCTGCCGAGACCCACGTGCCACCAAGGGATGACCACGGTGCGGGGTCCCGCCTCAGCTCAGGCCGGCCTCCCTGCCGGCTCCACAGTGGATCTGGCCTTCAGAGCTCTTGGGATTTCCGAATTGGGGTTAGTCCACCCCCAGTTCGGAGTCTCACCCGTCAGGGCCCAGCTCTGCCTTCCAGGACCTCTGCCTCCCCGTCTGGCCTCTCGAGGGCCCTGAGCTGGTCTCTCGTTTCAAAGGCAGGGGAGAAGGAGGAGAGAACAGGGTGGGGCGGCCCTCCGCCTTCCCCGCTTCTGCCCCTGTTGGCCTCCACGGTCGGCCCTTCTCCCCGGGGGAAAGGCGCGCGCGCGCGGGGGGGGGCACCAGAGGCGACACCCCTCTGGTCCCGGGGACCCAAGCAGGCCCGGCCCTCCGCACTGACCTGGCTTTCGCGCTTTGCAGCGGCCGTGGTGTGCGTCACGCTCCTCAACCGCCTGGAAGGCGACCAGATCAGCAGCCCCCACGACGTGCTGGCCGAGTACCAGCAGCGGCCCCAGCGGCTGGTGGGCCACTTCATCAAGCAGCACCTCGCGGCGGCCCGAGGCCCCCGCGCCCCCGCGCGGAGCGGTCCTTGTGGCTGCGAATAAAATCAGCGTCGCGTCTCCTCGTGTCCGGCTTCGTGCGCGCTTTGTATGAGGGTTTGCGGGGGGCGGAGAAAGCACACGTGTGTCCAGTTCTAAACTGTACATACATGTAGGGAACTGGGTGCATTTCAGAGGCAAGCAGACCTGCATTGACTCCACAAGAGATCTTTTTTTTGGTTAAAGTTTCTTTGGAGACCCTGCCACCATGTTAGCCTGATTTGGCTTTTCCTGAAGAACGTTCCTCTGAATATTTGAAATATTTCCACGGAAATGAGGCAAAGACTTGTCCGGGGGAAGGGTCGTTAGACTTCACTCTCTAAGCAAGAAGTCAGGTCCACCCCCCGGCGTCGCCCCGCCCCGGCGTCGCCCCGCCCCGGCGTCGCCCCGCCCCGGCGTCGCCCCGCCCCGGCGTCGCCCCGCCCCGGCGTCGCCCCGCCCCGGCGTCGCCCCGCCCCGGCGTCGCCCCGCCCCGGCGTCGCCCCGCCCCGGCGTCGCCCCGCCCCGGCGTCGCCCCGCCCCGGCGTCGCCCCGCCCCGGCGTCGCCCCGCCCCGGCGTCGCCCCGCCCCGGCGTCGCCCCGCCCCGGCGTCGCCCCGCCCCGGCGTCGCCCCGCCCCGGCGTCGCCCCGCCCCGGCGTCGCCCCGCCCCTGGCGCCCCCAGACCCCCGAAACCTGCAGGCCCCGCTCCGTGTAGCTCAGTCCTGGGTCCCCTCGCTGGGAGAGCCGAGGCCGGCAGAAGGGAGAATCCGTGGTGTCCCCTGAGGTCTCCGGTGAGTCTGGCAGCAGCCACGTTTGGGGTGACCCAGGTCCCCCGGCCCGGGCAGTCGGGCCTTGGGGCCTCACTGGCTCCGGTTGCCTCAGTCGACTTCTCGGCCCTTGATCAGCAGCGCGGCAGGTTCTGCTGTTCGGCTCTGTGCTAAGTGTTCGCACTGAGGTTGCGCTCGTGCCGCGTGGCAGCTGGCTCTGACTTTTCGGGGTGCAGGGGAGCCTGTTGGGACTGTGGTCATAAAGCCCCTTCTCCCAGACTCTGAGGCCCCCCCCAGACTGAGAGTGGTAACCCGGTCAGTTCAGGATGTACGGAGCCGAGCACCGTCCAGACGCCGACACCCCCTTCCCTCCTCTGTGCTGGAGGCTGTGGTGTGGACGGGGAATGGCCTGCAGTTTCTCCCTCGGGTCCCAAATGGTCCTCTGGGCACCCCGAATTTGAGGCTGCCCAGGAGGGAGCAGCCTGATGGGCGGAGGTCCGGCTGGAGCCCCCCGGAGGCTGGCAGGTCCTGGAATGTGTGTGTCCGCTGGCCCGCCTGCAGGAGCTGTTCCCAGGCCGAGATCCCTGGGCCCCCAGATTCCCGAGCGCCCCAGACTCCAGGGCTGAGGCTGCCCCCCCCCCCCCGGGTGCGTGTCTGCCCGTCCGTGAGACCCGGGCTGAGGCCCAGACTAGGTCAGTCTCCCCGGAGCCTCCGGCTCACTGAGCTGGGCTGGCCGCTGACGTGTGTGGCCCCTGCAGCCCACGGGTCCTGCCTGGGAGCCAGCGGGCCGTGGACACGGCTGACCCCTGTCCGTGCTGTGGCCAGGCCCCAGGCTGCTGGGCTGAGGATGCGGACGGGCCCAGCGCTGCGGCCTGCGGGGACCGACAGGCTGGTTCCCTTCGCACCCCTCCGTGCAGGTGTGACTAACGGGGTCCCACCTGGTCCAGCAGAGAGAACCCCATGGCTAACAGCATCTGAGGCTTTTTCTTTTGGTAAAGAAGAGGGTGGCACTTAACCTTTATTTACAGGACACTGCGAGATACCAAATTCCACATAGAAATGGGAAACCCTTTGGGAGGACAAGCAAGAAAAGGGCTGGTTCCCTGCACGGTGCCCAGTCTCCCTGCCGCGGCCCCCCACCCTCCATCCCAGAGCCTGCTCACTGACCACCTCCTGGGGAGGGGGCCAGGCTGAGTATCAGGGCCCGTTGGACCAAGTTCTTTTCTCCCTGACATGGAGGCTCCCAGGTGGGCCTGCCTCGCCCTCTGCTGGCCGTGGGATGGAGGGCAGGTCACTGCTCATGTGGCAGCCGGTGTCCCCAACCGCGGCCTCACTGGGGTTGTGGGCCAGTGATGACTCGCAGGAAGGCAGGACGGTGCCCACACTCGGGATGCTTGAACTCTGGTCCTGATGGGATAAAAATAACCACCACCCACATTTCTGCCGGGACATCTGAACGCACAGGACTAGTTTCTGGATGACA
Source organism: Camelus dromedarius (assembly GCF_036321535.1). Lineage (NCBI taxonomy): Eukaryota > Metazoa > Chordata > Mammalia > Artiodactyla > Camelidae > Camelus > Camelus dromedarius. The sequence goes on along the minus strand of NC_087470.1, from coordinate 16,538,817 downwards.
GCAGAGCCGACGTCCTCCAATGCGTGTTCCCCGGGTTCCTCAGCATGCCTCCAAAGACCCGACCCTCTCTCCGCCTTCGCCCACCCCGCACCTGGCGGGGGCTGGGGGGGACCTTGGCCGGGTCCGCCTGTCTCTTCCTCCATCCCAGGGAGATTAGTTGGTGTTCAGGCCTCTGAGCACCCTTGTCTCCCTGCCTTTCTGTTCTGGCATTCAGCCTCCTTCTCCGCACCCCCCACCCCAAATATGATATTTATAAGCTGATTTGAGATGCCTTGTGATAGAGGGTCAGGAAAGAGAATTCCGATTTACAGTGATGGATGCCTGAGACACACAGCCCACCCTGCACAGACCAGTCCTGGCACTGGACTCAACATGCATGACCCGTTCTCTGCCGGGCAAGCCTCTGCTTTGCAGAGAATCCCCAGGAATTTCCGGTCTCAGGATGCTTTGATATAAAGACCGTTCTGGTACCTCCGTTGTTTCCTCAGTGGCTTCCAGGGCCAAAGAAATGCCCTAACCTGGGTACGTGCAAGCAAGCATCAGCCTTAAACTCCTTCCCCAGCCTGTCACCTGCAGGGACGCACATGCGGTTTGGTGTCCCAGGCCTCCTGTAAACCCTCGGTGGTAACTCCCGAGGGCACTGGTAACAAGACGCGGCAGGCGGGGTGGGCAGCCGCTGACACTGATTTCCCACAGTAACGGAGGCTGTGCGGCCAAGATCGAGGTGTCGGCAAGGCTGGCGTCTGGGGAGGCCTCTTCCTGGCCTGCAGGCGGCCACCACCTGGCTGTGTCCTCACGCAGCCTTCCCTCTGTGCGCGCGGAGAGAGAGCGATCTCTCGTGTCTCTGCCTCTTATAAGAACACCCGGCCCATCGAAGGCGGGCCCACCCTCATGACCTCATTCAGCCCTAATCACCTCCCTAACGTCGTATCTCCAAGAACAGTCACCTTGGGGGCTGGGGCTCCCCATATGAGTTTTGGCGGGACACAGTTCCACCCACAGCACTCTCCGTCCCTTCCTTGGCTCTCCTGGTGACACAGGTTTCATGGTGGGTCTCCCATTTCCTGATCCCTGTCGAACCAGCAAACCTTGGCTTCTGTGCGTCATGACAGAGGAGAGCTGGGTTCTTTCCTCCGGTTGCCATGGTGACACGTGAACTTTCACGCTGCCCTCTACGCGTCATCCCCTGAGCAGAGAGACATGGAACGGGTGGTCGTCCAGGTAGATGGCCAGGGAGAGGCGATGGTCCTCGTGCCGGAGGATCTGGGAGCAGGCGACGTTGGGAGAACCCCAGCTCGCTGACTGCATTTCCATAGCAGCCACTCGCGAGCCTCCTTTACGCCAGGAACGGCGCTAGGTCTGCGTCTTATTTCATCCGTGGTGCTCGTTTCACAGTTGTGCTGGCCGAGGTCACGGTTGGCCAGCGCCACGCCACTGGTTAACCGCAGGCAGGACCTGGAATTTCTGCCCGGCTGCTTCCAGTGCCAGACCTGCCTTCCCTGGGAACCCCGCCCGTGCCTGGTGACCCCCAGGCCCGACACCCCACCCCTGAATTGGCCTCTCCCTGTTCTCTCTTTCTGTAATGACACCACGGAGCCTCACTTTGTCCCCGTCCCTGCTGGGCTCACGGCCTCCGGGTTGTGTTAAGGGGGCTGGAGGCTGGGATGGTTTTTTGCAGAGGACCGTGGGGAGTGGAGGCAGGCCCCAGGGACGAATTCCGTTCTCTTTCAGTCACTTGTGTCCGTGGGGCTCCCAAGGGAAATGGAGAGAGACGCAGAGGCTCTCCTGAGGGCAAGGACAGGCTGGCCTCCACCCTGGGGCAGCCTCCCCCTGGGAGCTGTCATCTACGGTCTACCACGGGCAGACCCCCTACCCCTCGGGTCAGCAAGGAAAGTAGAAATCACGCCGAACCTCTAAAGGAGAGGCATTTACTGTGGAGAATTGGTTGTGTAGGTGATGGGAGAGCTGGGAAGCCAAACAGGCCCGTTGGACTGAAGCCAGCGGCAGCAGGAAGCCCCTGCGCCCCCAGGCTGGGGAATGATGGTCGGACAGGAGGCCGAATCGATGGGACCCAGGGTCAGGATGGGAGCAGAGCCCCGGCGGTGGGTGTGGAGGGCCTCCACCCGGAGTCCTCCACAAACCACGTTAGCTAGCAAGGCCACACTGCAGTGGCTCAGCGCAGGGACACAGGGACATGGGGACACCTCTCCTGCTCTCCAAGCATTTCCCTGACTGCCCCTTGCTCAGGGGCTTCACCCCTTAGGGAGGTCCCGGGGCCCAAATTCCCCCATCTTTTTGTTCCGCTGTCCCCTCTGTTGGAAAACTTGAACTTGGAAATGACAGACGGCCCTCCCCTCCCTCTGTGGGTGCCCAGTGGGGGTGGGGGGCTGAGCAGACCTGTGGGGCACCCCCTCTCAGCCCAGCAGCCACCCCACACTGTGGGGATGGGGTGCCCCGGGACGGAGGCTGCCTCTGCCCACAGGCTCAGTCCTTCTCTCTTTCCCTGGACTTGGTAAAACTTCGGGAGGGGAAGGGAGAGGTGGGTCAGGGCCTGAGCTGTGCTGGTTGGCAATCTGGGGAGCTTCCGGGGTGAGACCTGAAATTGGCTGCTCCCGCGGAGGGTGGGGAAGCGCGAAGTAGGGGCAGGTCCCTCCAGAGGGACAGGTGGCCGGGATTCACCTACGAGGCCTGTCCTGGGCGCCACCAGGTGGGCATGTCTCCGCACCGCCCGCCAGCGTCGTCCAGCTCCCCTGGAGGTCTTGCTGGGGTTCAGCCGCGTGACAACACCGCGTCACCTCTCCCGAGGCTGCGCCCTGGGGACCCGGGGTGGGCCGTCCGCTCCCTGCACCGGGACCCCGACGGCGGCCCAGCCCCTGGGTGTGCACACGTGCGTGGCTGCGTGCGCGCGGGGTGGTGACCTGGCAGCTGACGCACCCATGCGGGTCCAGGCACACAGCCCCCCTGGCCACACCGCCCGCTCGGGCTGCCATGGGCCTGGCCACAGAGGAGAGGTGAGCAGAGAAATTCATTTAAAAAATGATTTACTGAGGTTGAAATTCCCATTACGCAGAACAAACCATTTTAAAGTGAATATTTCGTATATTCACAGTGTGCGACCTTCCACCTGCTTCCAGACCCGTGTCCTTCGCTCCAGAGGGCGACCTGCACCCCTTTAAACCGCTCCTCGCCGCCTCCCCTTGCCTGGCCACCACCGGTCTGTGGCCTTACCTGCACCTGCGTGGAGTCGGACAGTTCGTGGCCTTTTGTTTTGGGCTTCTTCCTCTGGCTGCAGTGTCTCCTGGGCTCATTCATGCTCTAAGGGTGTCCGCGCCGCTCTCCTCCTTGAGGCTGCATGGCCGTCCGTGTGCGTATTCGCCGCGTTTGTTTATCCACCATCTTTAGATGGACACTTTGGGTGGTCTCGACCCTTTGGCAGCTGCGGATACGCCGCAGGGAACACGGGTGTGCGTGCACTTGTGTGAGTCCCTGATTTGGATTCGTCGCGAATCGAATTTCAAGGTCACATGGGAGTTCTCGGCTTAACTAAAATTCCCGTCTTGAATCTTGGAAAACTGCTCTGGGCAGCAGCGCATCCTCACGGGTGCAGCTGTGTGAATACCACACGCGTGGCACCCTCCCCTGAAAGCAGTGGGTGGCGTCACGTGCGAGGCCCCAGAAGCTGGCTGCTGTGAGAAGGAAAGGGGGAGAACCCCACGGGTCGGGGCTCCTCCATACATGGGAGCTTTTAAAAAGAGTGACAGCCCCCTGTGATGTAAAATGTTTTCAGCGCCACCTGCAAAGGGAGCCAGGGCAGCAACGCTGAGGCTGCAGGACTGGGCTGTAGGGGGTGATGGCCAAGGTGGGGGGTATTGGGGGGCATCGGGCAAACCGTGCCTGTGTGCCAGCCCCCCGCTATCCTGCTGGGGAACGGCTCTCACCCCGGTGCCACAAAGTATGTAATCAGTAAGAGAATAAAAATGTTAAATTACGTTCTTTAAAAAAAAAAAAAGTGGATTTACGGGATCATTGGCGCCATTCCTCTGCTGAAGCTTGTGCCATTTCCTGTTGCAGAAGCCACCGTCCCGAGAGAGTTTTCATTGCTTGTGAAAATCGCTTTATGAAATGAAGACCACAGGAGTCTTGTTGCCTGACACCCCTCTGACCACAGCTGGGGGCAACAGGAACCCAGGAGCCTGGGCCCCAGGGCAATGGAGCGACTGCCGCTCAGCTGAGTCCATCATCCCGGTTAAGCCGGTGCCTGTGTGCAAGGGTCCCCAGGCCCCTCTGAGCTGGGGCCCCCACTGTGGACGCTCCCAGCCCTTCGTCCATAGCCCTTCCGTCGGGCGGCAGTGCAGAGTTACAGGTGGGAGAGTGGCGGCGTTCCTGCCTTCCCCCGGCATCCCGGGTTTACCCACGGACCCCCTGCCCCGCCCGGTGCCCTGGGGAGCACAGATCCTGAGCTTTGGGGGAAACGGGTGACAGAGGCGGACGAAGGGAATGCGTCAGCATGGTCATCCTTGAACTTGAACCGCCCCCCGCCCGACTGCCCCGTCCCCCGCCCGACTGCCCCGTCCCCTGGCCCCCATCCCCTCCCCACCCCAGACCGGCAACATTTCCATGCTGCCTTCCCCTGATGGTCCACCTCGGGACCTGCACAGGGCACACTGTTTCGCTGGGTTAGTCTGTTTGTTGGGCTCTCAGGAGGGGGCAGGGGTAATTCCACCCAATTAACATCAAGCGAGACAGAGGCTCAGAGCTGGACACGAGCATCGCTTCTGGGCACACGCGTCGGTTGCATGTGTCCTTGGAAATGTGCGTGCCCGGGACGAGGCCCGGGGGCTGCCTCCTATAACCCAGCCCTCCCAGAATACTGGACGGCCAGTGGGAAGGTAGCATGTCCCCACAGATGCAGAACAAGAGGGCCATTCGATGCCCGCCTTCTTCAGTCCCCAGTAATCCGTCTTGCATCACTCCCTTTTGTTGGGATTGACAAATAAGCACCATGCTTTCGCCCAGCCCGGCGGATATAAGCCGGGTGCTGGGGGCTGGCGGGGGCCGGCTCCCTGACCGAGCGCAGGAGGGCAGGCATGGGGCGGGCTGGGCGCCAGTTCCGAGCCCTGCTCTGGAAAAACTGGCTCTGCAGAATCAGGCACCCGGTGAGTGAGTGCGGCGTGCCCCGCAGGGTGGCGGGGAGGTGGGTGAGGTCGGGGACGAGGGGCTGGTCCCCACACTCCCCGCAGGGAACTCGGGGAGGCCGGGTGACTGAACGCCAGAACCCACCCTCAGGGCCGGAGTAGCTGATTTAAGCTCAGAATCAAGGCTGCGGCATTGGGTCAGAATAGGGCTAATTTAGACATCTTCTTTTTTAAAAAAAAGGGAGGGAATTTGAACTATAATAGATGTTTTGGGCATCTGATGTAAAAACGGAACTGTGGCCCTCCTCCTTGAGGTGACAGGGCATGGAATACATTTAATGCAGAAACACAGCCTCACAGGCAGCGAGTTCAATCCGTGAGGCTGCACGGTGTCCGTGACTGGAGGCGGCGCGAAGCATCACTCGGTGTAGTTCTTTGATGCCAGACCTTGAGCGTTAACTCACATCTTTGGGAACCGTGTCCAGTTTGCATCCTGGGGCTCTCCTAAGTGGCTTGGAGTTGATCAGACCCAGTGTGCGCTGATGCCACGTAAACACTCTGTGAGGGGGTGTCTTCATGAGGCAGAAGTCTTACTGTTCTGACCGGCTCGCCTTTACTCCTAACGCTGCTGGAGTAACATGAGCAGTTCTAAGTGTCACTTTCCGTGGACGTCGCTCCGTGTCCTTCCTCACGTCAGGGCCCACGCTTAGCTTACGGAGTTCGTTTGTTTTTTTATTCTGACCCGTTCTTCTGCTGGGGGAAATTCAGCCATTGACATTGAATTTCACTTTGCTGAATGCTCACATGCAGACTCTTCCTTCTTTCGCCTTCAAAATAAAGTCAATGTTAACAATGTTAGAAAAAAAATAAAAACAGGTGTTTTCTCTCATGCAGAGATTTCTCAGGGTTGGAAGGACTTCATTTGGAAATTTGCACAGAGCTGTGAAGCCAGGAACAAAAAGTGAGACTCTTGATGGATTGTCAGTGTGTTGGTATCTGTGTAAGCTTTTATTTTTTTCAATCTATGAACAGCGTATTTTATTGACGAACTGTTGGTTTGGGGGGATCTAAGCCTATTTCCCCAGGAAAGAATTTTGCAGGTGGAAGTCAGACACCCAGGTTCCACTCTGTCTGGTTTTTGTTATCAGCTCGTTTAAACCTCAGACCCGCTGGGTGGGCCAGGTACCGGGGCTGCCTCTCCTTCGTTACTGGACACCTGAGTTGTTTAAACGTCTTCATGGTTATGAACGCTGCTGAGATCAACACCCACATCAGAAATATCTTATGCATTTATGAATTTGGTGACCGCTCCTATAAACAGTAGCTCTGGCGTCTCATTCTTTGCCTTATTTTTCTTGTTGGTATTTATCACCTGGTGTCACGTGGATTTACCTGTCGGTTAATTTCCTCCGGAGCTTAGGTTCCCTAGGGCAGAGACTTTCTCCTGGTTTGTTCACTGATGTGTTCCCTAGCACCCGGAACAGTGTCTGGAACCTAAGAGGATAGGTGTCCAGTAGACATTTGTTGAACGGGAGAGGAAGCAAAGAATACAAGATTTATTGCAACTCTGCTGTGTGCTCGACGCTGGGCGCGCCGGCAGAGTGCCCGCCCTGAGCTCCAGGCGCCGTGACTCAGGACAGAGGAGAGCGATGCGGTGCACATGTCCGTACCTAAGGAACCTGCTTCTGGGGGGTCTGTCATACCCGCGTCCCTGCACACATGGGGCGTGGTGTTTGCACCGGTGATTCGTTACAGCAAGACGGTGGAAACAACACAGGGGTTTGGCGCAGAGACCTGGGGGCACGTCCCAGCTTTGCCACTTCCCCGGCGACTCGTGTGGGCAAGTTCCCTACCTTGGCTTCCCTCCCTGTGCAGTGGGATCGCTGCTAAGGATGAAACGAGTGCGACGTGCGTGCAGTGTGAGTGAGAGCTGTTTCCTTGCTTGGCCTCGGGCGGAGACGGGGGCGGTAGGAGCTGGTGGGCTCGGGCATCCACGGGGGAGGAGGTGGCCCCGCCGAGTGCGAGGATGGGGGGCAGAGCCAAGGGCAACTTCCGCCTGCACATCTGGGTCAGGATGGAGCCCGGGGGCTGCAGAGATGGCTTCGCGTCTCCTCACGCTATTGCCTTGGAAATACTGGGGCCGGACCCCTCTGGGCGTTGTCTGTGGACCGACCTCTTTACCGCAGCGTCCTCCTCCTCCCGGAGGACAACCTGTCCATGCTTTGCTTCTGCACGGCCGCTTCCCGACCGTGTTTGAAACGGGGTGTCGGCGTAACTGGGGGGTAATCAGTCTGACCGGGAGATGAAATGGCCTCAGAGAAATACTCATTTAGTAAATAAAAATCAAGCTCTATGTGTCAGGCGACCATACCTTCGAGGGAAACATGTTTCATGTCATATTTAATTAAAAAAACCTCGTTATTATATTTTATTCCTATAGTTCCTTTAGGAGACCTCTTATTACGGGCATTTCAGACAGAAAAATAGAACGAATAGTGCAGAGTGAACGAACAGTAATCACACGTGTATTCATACTTTCTTAGCTTTACAGATTGTTGAAATTCTACTACTTTGGGGAAAAAAATAAGTAGAAGCACTTTAAATTTTTTTCTTTTTTTTTGGGCAGGGGAAGGTAATTAGGTTTTTTTAAATTTATGTATTTATTTTAATTTTTCTTAATGGAGGTGCTGGGGATGGAACCCAGGACCTCGTGCATGCTAAGCACGCGCTCCACCCCTGAGCTGCACCCTCCCCCCCGAAGCACATTTTTATATCTACTTTAATACCACTAATTTTTTTCTCTTAAATTTTATTTATTGCACAAACAGCAGGACAACAATAAAGAAACATTTAAAAATCCGTATAAGCAGAAGCACATTTTTGTAACTACTGAAAAACTACGTGTTTTTTTTCCCTTGAATTTTATTTATTGCACAAAGAGCACTTTTAACAGTAAGGGACATTTAAAAAAATCATCTAAAATTGCGTTGCCCTAGTGTGCCTGCTTTTTTACGCTTTTCTTTCTTGCTATTCCGTGTGCATGATACATTGTTTCATGATTCAAGTCAGAGCTTTTTGCTTTTTAGTTAACATTGAATCCCAGCGTTTTGCAATTTGCTGTGCAGTCTTCATTAATGAATGGTTTAGCTGAATGCTAGTTTATCATGTGGATGCACGTAATGTATGTAGCTGCACCCTTTCGTGGGGCATGAACGTTCTTGCCTGTTCACATTGCCCTGAAGGGCGTCTTTATGCGTGAAGGACGCGTCTCCTTCTAGGTGGCTGCCCTTGACCGAACTTCCCCAGCAGGGTTTCCGGGTCCGAGGTGAGGACGCCTGCGTTGGGGGCAGGTGGGTCGCAGCTGATGGTGCCCCCAGGAGGGTCCACGTGGGCTGTCTCTGAGCGACCTTGGAAACGGCTCCTGGCGGGGAGCCACGCTTTCCCACAGGAAGTTATGTATTTCGTCCTAACCATAAATCAGTCTGATCTGTTGATTCTCATTTTAATAATTTAAGTAACGCGAGAGGAACAATGTGAGCCGAGTTTCCGCTCCTTGGCTGTCTCCTCGCTCTGCAGCCTTTGGGGGTTTTCCTGTAATTTACTGAAGAGAGGCTGGCCCACAGCCTGGACACTGTGGATGTGTCCAGGTCACTGTGGACCAGTGACCGTTCCCTGGGTCACGGTTGCCTCCGGTCTCCGGCTTCTGTTGAATTCTTCCTCTTCACCGCCTGTGACTCCCCCTCCCCGCTCCCCAGCTGGACCAGACTCCAGTTCCTTTCTCATTAGTGAAAGCTGGTGCCAGCCCTGGGGCTTGGTGAGCTTTTCCTGAACACTGGGGCTAGCGGAGGGGGCGTGGAGCACACTTTATCGTAAGGACATCATTATCCTAAAAACCCGTGGTCCGGGAGGGGAAGGTCTAGCTCAGGGGTAGAGCACGTGCTTAGCATGCATGAGGCCCTGGGTTCAATCCCCAGCACCTCCATCAAAATAAGTAAGTAAATAAACAAGCCTAATTACCCTCCCCCCAAATATTAAACACATTAAAAAAAATGACCGTAATTAAAAACAAAATCCGTGGTCCATTCCCAGCTGTGCGTTGGAGGGGGCTGGTGGAAATTACAAAATTCTCCTGGCCACCATTTTACCAGGAACACACTCCTGCCCCTGGACGCTACAGCCCAAGCCCCGGCCCACGCGCGAGGCACCGCGTTCTGGCTTTACAGGGCCCCTTTCTGGTGAGATGCACCATCTCTCTCTCAGACACGGACAGAGCTACGCGTCTTGGCGGCAGCTTCTCCCTCTGGCCTGGCTCCAGGAAGCCCGCCGGGGTCTTTGCTCCAGGCTGGGGGGTTATCTCCAGCCAGCACGAGCCAAGTTCAAGCTCCACCCCTTCCCGTTAGCGGACCCCCAGGAAGCCCCCCCCACCCCAGGCTGCATCCTAGCCTCTCCCTTAGGGCCTGGTCCTTCAAACACCGCCCGGGAGGCAGCTTTCCTTTCCTTTAATGTGCGCAGAGCAAACCCTCAGTCTGCGAGCCGGCTGCTTGGGACCTTTACAAAACAAAACCCCTCGTGTTTCTTGGAGACTTTTTGTCCACCACTGAACTCAGGCCCTAAAAGCCTAGTTTGGTGTTCAAGAATAGTTTCCTTTGGGTAACAATGACTGTACTGGCCACGACTTCTGTAATTTTCTGAAATGGCAAAAAAGAAAAAAAATTATATATAGAGGTGGCTGTGTGCCGGTTTTGTGGAATGACACGTTATCAATTCTTTGTTGTTAGATTTGCTCTGAAGGTCTGCTAAGGGTGTGAACGGGAACCAGGAGCTCAAAGGCTGATCCCTTCCTCTGGCAGGTTAGAAAAAAGACCAAAAGGTGGTTCCTGAGACGACGCCACCGTGTTGTATATTTTTCAAAAATAGCCGAGTAGCTTTGGAGAAAAACGGTTCAGAAGTTCAGCCATTAACTCTGCTGGCAGATCCGTGCTGGAAGTGTTTGCGAAGTGATCTGTGAGTGGTTTTTTGTTTTTTTTTTTTGGCGAATGAAGAAGGTGAAAACAAAGTCACCCTGGCTCTGCCCCCAGCCTCAGGAGCAAACCCGGGCTCGCCTCGGGACGCTGGGGACTTTGCAGGGAGCTCGTGGGGGGACTGGAAGTCAGGTCCTGCTCCCCGCGCCGCCGGCCGGGAGAAATGCGTCATTCATCCGGTAAAGTCGAATCCAGGAAGCTCGTCCGAGCACGTCTCCCGGCAGCAGTCACGTCCTCTGCTCAGCCTTCCCTTCCCGAGGGTCCCGGCGTGGGGAGGGTGGCCGGGTGGCCCCACTGTCAGAGCAGCAGACAGCTAGATATGTGCCGAGAAAGGGGGACGCTGGCCACATGGCAGGAACTGGGCAGAAAGGAGGGGCGTGGGCCAAATGCAGGGAACCACACATCATGTGAGCACCAGGGGTCCCCAGGCAGAGAAAGAGAAGCAGGGACCTCTGGGCTGACAAGTGGTCACACCTTTTGGGGTGATGAGAGGCCTGGAGGCCGACAAAGAAAGGTGGGAAAAGACAGGAGTCTCCAGTGTCTGAATGGGACCTTTTGCTCATCCTCCCCTCATTTCAGTAACATTAGCCTTGCAGGTCAGAAGTCCCCATCATGCACCGAGGCCATGACACGTCCAATCCAGACTAAATAAGGACCAAAATGCCCCCTCCCCTCAGGAAGGGGGAGCTGGGATGAGAATCAGGGAACACGACCCCAAACCCTTCCCTCCCCGATGAATATTCCATTCATTCATGTTTACACCCTGTGTAACCAACGTGCCAAAGAAACTCGGGGCAGCTGCTCACCTGAGCCTGCCCGCTCCCCCCTTGAGAGGGTGCCGTCCATCCCTTAATAAATCCCCACTTTACCATCTTAATCTCTCCATCTCGTCTCTGAATTCTTTCTGGGACGGGACAGGAACCTGGAACGCCGGTTACATCCGCCGGCAGCGCCACCACTGGCTGACCGTCGCCTAAGCTGCAGGTCCCGGACCCTGCTCAGACCCGCGGTCGATACCCTACTTGAATGTCCGTGTCCGTGCGGGGCTGGACTTCCGGGCATGGGGCAGTGTCCCACCATAAGCGCTCACACCCTGGCACCCCCAGCTGCTCTCTCTGTGGATGTCAGAGTCCCGGGGCCTCCCGCCTCAGCTGGCTCTGGCCCCCCGGGGGCCCCCACAGTGCTCTTGTGGAAGGACCCAGGCCACGTGGCGCTGGCTCATGGCCAGTGCTCAGACGCTTCGGCTGGTGTGTCCAGCACAGGCCACGGGACGGAGCCTGGTGGCCCTTGCCCGCCCCCGACGGCGGTCACGGTGGCCGTCAGCCCCGCTGCCCTTGGTTTGCCGGCACTTGGCAGAAGCTGACAGTGCTGGTTCTGCCCCTGGGGTTGGAGATCCCCGGGGTCAAGGCGTCCTCGCCCGCCAGCTGGTCGGCAGTGGGGCCTGGGGGCGTGACCTGCCGGCCAGTGTGCTTTACCGCCACCTCTTAGCGGCGACCCCCCAGGAACCCACGGGGCCCCCGGCGGGGGAAACTGACCCTGGCCCCAGCGTTTCCGGCAGTTACAGGGCAATCGTCCACTTCCTGCTGGAACCACGGGAACAGCTTACACTGCCCGCTTCGCTCCCTCCGGCCGGAGTCGCAGCCCACCCAGGTGCCCGGGGCCTCGAGAGAGCTCCTCAGTAAACCTGGAACGCATGACCGACTCTAGCAGCCACGGCCCTGCACCCGGGGTCCTCAGGGCCGGCCTGGGGGAAGCAGGCCCAGTGGCTGAAGGTCCCTGAGGGTCATTCAGGTGCCTTTCAGTTTACAGAGGGCAGTGGTCTAGGAAGAGTGGCTCAGAGATGGAATTACTGAGAAGCAAGCATCCTTTTGTGTCTGTAGAGGGTGGGGAGGGCTGAGCTGGGCAGTCTGGGGTCTGTTTGCTTTTTCCTCCAGGACGCAGTCAGGACGTCCTCGGGGCGAGAGCTTTCCTTTTGTTTGGCTTGATCTTCCTTCGCTCCTGTTTAGCTCGCATTTCCTCATTCTCCCTCTTAGTGTGATTGAGTAAACAGCCGGACACAGAAACCGCTTTGAAGGGCAGCGGGGAGGAGGGACGCCCACCACGAGAGGGTCCCGTTCGGATTTCTGTGTGGCTGCAAACAGTCTTTTTGTCCTGCCTGAGTTTAAGAACGTTAAGAATCTCCCGTCTTTGAGAGGGATAAAAAAAAACCCGACAGGACTTCAGAAACGAGGCGTCCAATTTCTCATGTTCCAGTTTGATTCTCAGGGTGAAAAAAATGTGTCTTTCCACAGCTCGCTTGCTGAAATGGCCACCAGCGTACTGGGGGGGAAACTGTAAGGTTTTCCAGAGGCTGGGTCGGGGAGATCTTACTTAGGGTGGTGGCTTTGTGTGGCTTGTGTGGGGGAAAAATCTCCAAACAGCGGAAAACCAAAAAACAAGCTGCCTCGTTCCCACTTGGTGGAGATCCTGGAGTTTCTCTGTTTAGTATTTTTTTTTTTTCCTTTGGCCCTGACAGACCTGGGTTTTTCAATTATAAGCAAAATTAAATAAATGCCACAAACTTCCCAGTAGCAGTAAGTCCGGAGACAGAGGCCGAGGACCTCAAGGCTTGTTTTGTGAGAATGTGTTGGAGGCTGGGGCTGTCCGCTGGGGAAGCGTCCAGACCAGGCAGCACACCTCCAGCCCGCGGCTCGAGGGCCTCCATGCGGGGCCTTCGTCTGGGGTCAGACTTGTGTTTTCTGCTCAGTGTGCACCCAGGTTCGCACCCGGCGGGGATGTGTCCTTCCCCGGCTGCTCAGGGCTCACCCGAGGGGTCGCACTGAGCCCAGAGTGCCCTGTTCCCCGGGGCATCCTGCTTGCTAACCAGCGTGGGCTGGTGTGACACTGAAGGGTCTCCCGGACCCCTGCCACCCCCAGTTTGGAAAAGAACCACCCCTTGGTGCCGAGCGCGGAGAGCCGGCGTGGTGCCTGCGTCCCATCTTGACTTGGTCTCAGACTGACGGAATCGTGGCTGAGGGTGGGGCAAGGGTGTTGTGCTGTGACCTCAGTAGACCTGACAGCGGGGGGTCCCTCCCCTGCCCGTCCCCTCTGCCCAGCCCCCGGGGGCCTCAGTGTCCTTTCTCCTCTTCCCATTTCACAGATGAGGGAAACTGAGACTGGGCGGGTGGGGGAGGGGGCGGTCCATGGGCGGGGAGGCACCTGCCCCTGCTCCAAACCCCAGGACTCTCTCCCTGCTTCCTCCAGTGAATGGCTCTGAGTTTGCTTGTTGGGGAGCAGAGTAGGCAGATAGGACAGAAGCTATGAAGCCATGACAGTCAGGAGACTCCTTGTGGCTGGGGTTGGTTTGGCCGTGCCCACGTCAGAAACTGCTGGGAGGGAGGCTGTCCCCGGCACACCCTTGACCTCTGTCAGCAGCACGGCGGGAGCGGGCTGTCAGCCCCAACACTGGGGGGCCTGCGGCCTCGCCCTCATGGGGGCCTGCCTTGTTTCCAGGGGTCCTGAGAGCATCCCCAGTTCTTCCCCGGCTCATCGCACCAAGAAGTTTGTTTTCTCATGTATTTGGAAACATAGTTGGATCTGTTTTTGGACTTCCTGTGCTTTCCCATCGATCTGCATTTCTGCTTTTGCAGTTTCGTGGCTTAAAAAGCATCCCTGCTTTATGCTCTGCTGTGCTGTGGGCTGATCGTCCTTCATGCCCCGTCTTTTCCCTTCAGCTTTCTCTTTGCTTTTGGAGCATTGTCTGCCCACCAATTATCTTTTAGAAGCATTTCGAGTTGAAAAAAAATGATTCTGGTCGGAATTTTTTTTTTTAATTTTGATTTTTTTAATTGAGGCATCGTTAATTTCCAACGTCGTGTTATCCAGTTGGAATTTTGATTAGAATTGCGTTCGGTGTGAGCGGGGACTCGGGGAGGGGGTCATCTGAGCCCTCCTCTGACCGTGCACCCTGCGGTCTCCTTGGACCACCTGTGCCCCCGTGGATGGAGCGTTCAGTCCCTGGACGCCTGTCCCCTTGCCTTTCTGGTCGCCGGTCACTTCAGCCGCCTCTTGGCTGTAGCCTTCTGTGCGTTCGCTGGACTCAGGAACCTGTGTCCAGCTCACTGTTTTCAGTACTTCCTTTGCAGTTGTCTTCACTGGAACCATCTGCTGAGTTGCAATCTTTGTATCAAAGAGCCTGCACATTGATTGCTTTGAAACATACTGTTCACCTGATTTGCGGAAAGTTTGCACCAAGATGCATCTCCTCCCACTGTTCAATGTAACTTGGATAATTTTTTTTTTTTTTTGCTTGTTTCCTTTGAGTCTCTGAGGGAAGAATTCATTCCTCATTCGTCTTTATAACTCGCTGCAAAGTCTCCCTCACAAGGCTGGAAAGAATTAAGTGCTAAATGGATGTGTAATGAACATATACTGAAAGAAGAGCGATTGTTTTTCAATCTAAAGCTCAAAAAAAAATAAGGAAAGAGAGATTTTATCTGTTTCTTCCTCTCAGGACCAAACTAAGTCAATTAGCAGCATAAAGCTTTGCAAAAGGGGCTCTTCGGGAGGGAAGTTCGGACCCTCGTGGACTGGGTGTCAGAAGTCCCAGATCTGAGCTACAGCGGACTTAGGTCAGCTCAGCTGAGAGTCGCCGTTTGGTTTTGACTCATGGTTTCTCTGAACCCCTTTCTTGCAGTATTTCCTCGCAAGGACCTCACGATACTGCTGGGAAAGTCTCCTCTTATGAGAGGCGGGCATCCATCCAGAGACCCAGACACCCCAAAGAGACACAATAGAATTTCACGCTGTTGCAAGGCCCTTTGTTTGCAAGCAGAAGGGCCGCAGACTAATCATACGTTGTGCTGCAGCTTCCCTGACATTCTGAACTTTCCGTGATGTGTTTCCCTGCGCCGTCAGCCGGTGAGATCGCGTGACCACCTCCTCCCTCGGAGGGGGCCCCCTCTTTCCTTCTTAGTTCACTTACAATTTTTGTTTTTTGTACCGAAGAGTTTTCTCCTTCGTGGTTTGCGGCCGTCACCAAACCCACGAGCCGCCCAACTACCCTGGAGGATTTAAAAATGGGCTTAAACTCGGCCTGTGAGATGTTTTGTCCCGGCGAGATGGAAAGTGCACATGCTGGCTCTGCAGGCCGGGGATTCAGGCCAGGTTCCCTCACAGACGGGTCCCAGGACACCGGGGAAGCTAGTTATCGCCTTGGTTTCCAGCCTATGAAATGGGCACAGTGTGACCTGCCTCCGCGGGTGTTGCGAGCACGGAATAACGGGTGAGCAGGAGCTCGCGAGGGCTCCCGGGCTCTGCAGAGGACGACGGGGGTCGGGCCTCTTTCCGTCCGCATCCTCAGAGCCTCGCTCAGCCTTCCTCACCTGCCTCCGCGGGCCGGACGCCTGCGCTCCACCCCCCGAGGCAGGGACCAGGGCATGTGTGTTCCCCGCTGCGTCCCCACTGCCTCACTCGGTGCACCCTCCGCGATGAATGAATGACCTCACTTCTTCTGTTGCCCTAGTGCACCCACATTTCCTGATCCATTCTCCCATTTTTTTGCACAACATCCCCCAATTGTCTTCATTCACAAGTAACGCTATTGAAAGTACTTATTTAAAAAATTTTTTTTGTTTCTTTTTTGGGGGGGGGTGAATAATTAGGTTTTTATTTGTTTCAATTTTTTTTTAATGAAGGTTCTGAGGACTGAGCCAAGGACCTCGTGCTTGCTGGGCACACGCTGTACCCCTGAGCTACACCCTCCCTGCCTGAGCACACGTTTGGTTCAAGAGTAACACGCTCTCAAAAAGTAACTATTGGGTGAAAGCTTTTATAGGTTAGAACGAGTCTAGTGTAGTTGAAGTAACAGAATTCAACCAGTTACGTAGTTGGTGAATTTGCACATCTTCAGGCTGCTTCCAAAAGTCCTGGTGATCTGTGTCCTCACCGACACTCAATGTTGCCAGACTTTTTACTTTTTCCCCAAACTGTGGACATAAAACGGTATCTCACGGGGACCGTCTGCATCTGCCTGGGCACCACGGGGATGGAGCACCGGTCCATATATTTATGAGGTGTTCATACTTTGCTCCGGTCTGGCCGTATTTTTGGACTGTTTTTTTATCAGATTATCTCCTCTGTGGTTTGTAGGCACATACATCCTATTCTGGACGCTACGTTGTTCGTTGTATCCATTGAAACAGATTCTTCAAGTCGGTGGCTGATCTCACTTTAAAATAGAAGAACGGAGATTTTAATTTAACCTGGTCTGACTTTCCTTTTTATGCTTATGTGCATTTTTAGACAAAATTGACGAAGATGCTCTCTGCTTTCTTATAAGGATTGAAATTTTTTTTTTTCACTTGGAGAGTTTCGTATGGGATGAGTGGCAAGAATGTAACCCCCAATCTGAGGATAACCAGTTATGTGGCAGTTTGTTGAATAGCAAGTTTTTCTCCCATTGGTCCACTAACCACCTTTTTTCCTGTGTCAGGTTTCCGAGTAGGCAGACCTCGGTCCCTCTGTGCCGCTCCGTAGGTCAGTTTCCACATTGTCCTAGTGGTCTTACTTCCTGCCGTGTTATAGAAGGTCTTGAAGTGTGGGAGGACAAGTTCTTTCCGTCTGTTGGTGCAAAATGTCCTGGATATTATTTGGGTTTTTGCTCTCCCCAGTGCATTCTAGAACCAGCTCATTAAATTGGACAACAGGAGCAAAATCAAGACAAAATGCACAAAAGCTTGTTGGAATTCCATTGGGATGGCATTCACCCCGTAGATCTCTTTGGGTAGAATTAACCTCTTTATGTTGTTGCCATTTCTGATGCATTAATTGTGTTCATTGCTTCATTTATTCAGTTTCTCTTTGGTGTCTTTCAATAAAGTGTCATAATTTTCTTCTTCTTTGCCTTCTTAGTTAATTTAGAGAATTATTGTGAGATAGGTGTTGAATTCTTCCATGAAGGTAACTTTGAAATTTTCTTTCTGAGGTTCTGTCAGCTGTTGCTTTATATACTTTGAGTATATTTATTAACCATATCAATGCATAAATTATCACATTTTCCTGTTATAGCGTTTCTTTTATATGTAGTGATCCTCTCCGTACTGAATAATGTTCTTTGTCAAGTCTCTTGTCTGGTACCATCATAATTACATCACTTAACGTTTACTTAGTGTTTCTTTTTTGTCTCTTTATTTTTCAACCACTCTGTGTCCTTATGTTGGATACCTTGGTTTCGGATTATCTGAAATTTTTCTTTTATTCTCCGTTTTGGGGGGAGACGTTTTCTGGATCCACGATTCTGAGTCAAGAGAATTTCTCCAAGTATTCTGAAGAGATTTAACTGCCTTCTGCTTCCTTCTATTAAAGAGTCCTTGTTGAATCTAATCTGAGGGCGTGTGTCTGTTTCTTGAATTGCTATTGAGATATTCTCTTTGACTTTTGTGCTGAGGTTGTTAACGTGGACGTACGTTTCCTGGGACACAGTATATTCTTTGGTCGATGAATTTGTGTGTTTTATACGTTCTGGAAAATTCTCCGCCATTAGTTATTTACACGTTGCCTCCTCTGCTCTCTGTCCCCTCGGAACCCTCCCCTTCGTAATTCAGTCTCGCACTTGAATATTCCACTCGCGACTTCTGTCTTCTTTTCAGTTTGTAGTTTGTCCCTTCCGTCCTCCCAGCTCACTGGGGATTTCTCTCACTTGTAAGACCGGCAGTGCGACAAAACCCATATTCCTGCAGCAGGCAGTCCCCTGCCACTGCCAGTCCGCACAGTATTGGAAGCGGAGTGATATTACTGGATTTTTAATTTCATCGCTAAGCCCTCGGGCTGCATGGTTAACAGTGATCTGTGTTCTCTTGTGCTGGGGAATGTGTGCTTGTTGGATTTTATTTAAGGGTCCTTTTGGCCGGGTGTCCTGTTTTTATCACTCTTTCTCTTAGAACTGGGTGAACACTGATGCACTGGTTTCTGGCGTTGAGTATTTGGAGGGTGTGTTTGAGGCCAGACTGATGTGTGTCCTTCTCCGTGGCGGCTTGTGGGGTTTGCCCTTTGTCCCTGAAGTTCAAAAGCCAGAGCTGAGCTGCAGTGTGCTTTTCGGAAACGCAGCGCACACGCTCAGTCTTCTGATAAAGTCGTCTCCGTTCTAGGCAAATCCTCCCGTGTTGCATCTTTGAGCACATTTTTTGTCCCATTTGTTGGATTCTCTGCCTCAGGAACGACAATTAATCCTTATGCTGTCTTTGTCTCTCAAAGCGTATTATGTTCGCTTTTTGTGTGTTGTTATTTTTGCCTTTCAAACTCTTTTTTTAAATCACCATTGTTGTCTCAAACTGCTTCTCCAGCGCAGAAGTTAAATTTAACCCGCTTCCATTCTCTTCTTGTGGTTTCTGAATCGCTGAGAATTCCACAGTAATGATTTTTTGTTGTTGTTATTTTTTCTTTTAGATCTGCAGCCTCTCTTTTCATTTATCATTTTTTTTAAAGCTCTCGTTGTCTGAACGTTCTTATTCCATTGTTCTTCTTTATGAAACAGTTGTAAAGACATGCTGGGTTTTCTCCGCGCCGTCTCTTTTCCGGTCACGGTCCGAGACTTTCTGTGGCTTTTTGCGTTTTTCGTTCGTGTCCCTCCAGAATGTTTAGACCGTCGTTTTTGCTCTTTCTTTTCGTCTGACTCATGCTGGCAGCTTGGCCCAGGTGTTACAGCTGTCCTCGACTCCCTTTCCCATAAATCTGAGGCCAGCTTGATTTTTCCCTTTCCAGCTCCAGGGCGGCCTCCGAGCAGGTCCCCCCCCCCCCCCCCCGAGCCAGCAGCCTGCGGCGGGAGGGGTGGCGGGGCCCGTGCGGGAGGCGGCTGCGTCCTGCTCCAGCCGCCGGGCCCCCTGCTCTCTGCTCGGGGAGCTTCCTCGTCGACCTTTTTGTAGCTTTTATGTGAGATGAGGACAAGTTCTCTCTCTCTCTCTCTGTGCCTCTATTTTCATTTCCTTTCTTTTCCCCTCCCTCTTGTTTGTCTGGGAAAAGAGGTCCGTGAGGAGGGCTGGATATGCCGTTTAACCCTGGGGTCCTTGGTGCACGTGGTTGCAGGTGCGCATTGTTAAGGTCCCCCAGATGCCAGGGTGTCTCCGCTGCACGGAGGGGAGTTGGAGGGGGGGTCCATAAACACCCTTGAGGGGTGTGAAGTTTGGGGGTGCAGACCTGGGCACCTTTGCAATCTCCTGCTGGACGCCTCCGTCCTGGCCGCCTTCGGATGGCACTGACCCCAGCTTTTGTCTTGGGCCCCTTCCCACTGTTGCAAAGTCATGAGCGGAGATGGAGGGGAGCCTGGAAAGTCACCAGAAGGCGCCCCCGCTGAGCGGGGACAAGGGGTGAGGAACGCCCAGCAAAATTCACGCATAATAATGACACGTGGGCAGGAAACCGTGATGCAGAAACGCGGTGAGAGAGAGAGGGCAGCCCTTCTGCCCTGAGAGGCGGTGGTTCGCTCCCTCACAGGGGACAGTGACCCGGCAGAGCTGGGGCGGTCAGCACCCTTCTTTTGAATGGAGTGATTTCAAATTCACAGCCGTGGAAGGTTGTTTTTCCTACCTCTGCTTTTCAGGGGGCCCGTGATCGGCTGGTAAATAGAAAACGGGGCTCTTATCTTTGTAGGTTTAATTGAAATTTTATTTCGATTTCGAGAGCTTCAAAGAAACTTCCCAATTATAAGATGTAGTTTTGTTATTACTATCTTTTTCTATAGAGTCATTCCCATTTGAACCTGGAGATTTCCCATTGATTTTACGACTGGATTGACAAACACTCATATTTTCAGAGTTGCCATGGCCTGGTTTAGTTTGGGCTTGACAAGTTCCTCTAAATTAAATTTGTGTACAGGAAAAAAAAAGCCAGATGTTGTAAATAGAAAGATTGACAGGTTGATTGCATAAAAGATTCAGAGAATAAAAAAAGCAAATAAACAATTGGAGAAAATATTTGCAAAACCTAAAACCAGCAAAGGGCCGACTGAATTCTTTAATTAAAGCAGAACCAAACAGGAAACAGTGATTTACAAGCCGGTGAAAGAAAACAGTTTAGTAGAAAAATGGGTTCAGGGGAGAACAGAAGTTAACAGACAGGGAACTGTATGTACTTATGAAAAATGCTTGGTCTTAATTAAAGAAATGTTATTTTTTGCATGTATTATTTTTTGCATACACTTCGACAAAAATTTAAAAGTTTGTTCGTCTCAGGTGAAACTGAGAGTGTAATTAGAGTGAATAGTGACCAGTTCGGCTTTTCCTAAGGGCATTTTGATTTTATCTGTCCAAACTAAAAATCTAAGTTAAAAAGTCACATACGCTTTGACTCAGCCATCTTACGTAGCAAATCCCACCTCACTGACGCGCTTACAAGTCAGGCAACCAGACAGAAAACTCAGGGTAGAACTGACCCCAGGCAGATGACTTTGCACATTTCCCTAAGTTGGTCATTGGTTAAATCAGTTAAATTCTCCAGGAAATTATTCTGTAGTCTCTGAAAACAATGAGACAGGTCTGTAGGTTCTGATGTGAAAAATTGTTCCCTCTGAACATTTCTTACTTATATTTTTAAAAAAATGAATTAAGAAAACTGTTGGAGTGATTTTTTTTTTATCCTTTGGGGACAGTGAATTTTTTTTTCTCTGTAGTTCTTGAATTTGTAACCATACCTGGAATTATTTATGTGCGATGTTAGAAGTGGCTTTCTGAGTCTTGGCACTATAAATTGTTTTCTGTTGTCTTGGCTACCCGACGTTATTAAAAGCTTAAAAAGGAACCTGAAAATAATTACGTATTTGTTCTTAATAGTGTCAAGCCATTGTTCCACCTGAGGCACGTTTTCTATTTCACACATTTATATTCAGCCTGAATTAATTACGCACTCCTCGCCCCACCACCCTCTCCCCCCAGCGCTCCCAAGGAACGACTCGTTGCAGAGAATGAACAGATGACCGAAATGAGTGCATGTGACCTTTCTTTCTGGTTTAATTACAATCCTTTGAGCCAGAGGCTGCCCTCCCCCCTGCGGCCGTGTTCTCTGTGATCAGGGTGGGTGATACTGGATTTTGGCGCTTTCCCAGGGAACTTTTCATAACGATGCACTTGCTGGCCCAGGACCTACTTCCTCATGACCCGTTTCAAAGAGAGGGTGGTGTCGTGTCTTCTGTAATTACACCGGGGACCGAAACCTCCTTTTCCACCTGGGTTTAGTCTGTGCGGTTTTAAGCCCTGTGTACTCACCTGGGCCCCTGGGGATCCGTTTGCTGGACCTTACAGGGAAGGGCTGGGACAGGTGGCCTGTGGCCGTGGCAGTTCACAGAGCAGAGGAGGGAAGCCAACATGAAGTCCGCTTTAGCTCAGAGCCGTGTCACTCGGAGCCCGACCAAGCAAGCACCCTTGGAGGTGCTGACAGCGTCTCTAGCTTCCCGGCCTGCAGGTGGTTAGATTTTGGTTAGTGCGTTTCTGAACGCCTTGCCTGTTTTGTGTCTGGCTGTAAACTTTTGTCTTTGCAAGCCGATATGAGTGGGAGCCCACAGAAGCGCATTATTTTCCATGAAAACAAGTGGAGAGTGGTGACAATAGAAGTAATGTCGTGATAATTGAGGATTTTCTGTTAATGAACTTTTCCCTGAGCTGTAACCATGTTTCTTTCTCCAATAATTAAATTCCACATGTCCCTGGTGGCTCCTTTACTTTGGACTTTGAATATCGGGCTTATACAGGTGACCACTGCAGCCCCCCGGTTGCTATTTTGCAATTTGTGTCATGAGATTTGACTCCAGTAATCTGACTTTTCAGAGTTTGGTCCAATCTCAAGAGAGTAATTTCAAAAGATAGATTATTTATACTCAGAATTATTTGTTGATGGAAAAATGGGAGTTATGATCTATTTTTGTTTGTTTTTTGGGGGGGAGGTAATTACGTTTATTTATGTATTTAACAGTGGTACTGGGCATTGAACCCAGGACCTTGTGCATGCTAAGCAGGTTCTCTACCACTGAGCTACACCCTCTCCCCGAACTATTCATTTGTAAGGGGGTTGTACAACCAATAAGATGACAGTTAGGAGCCTTGCTTGGTGGCACTAGAAAATTTTCATAAAATGAAGGTAAGTGTGTGCCACCACCAACCCTGGGGAAATAGCTGTTTGGGTAGAAAAGTCAGAAATGTTAGAGAAATTAGAAAAATAAAAATGGTACAGTTGTTGGAGTGTGAGAAATATGGATGAAGTCATTTGCTTATTTAATGTCATAAAGTCTGCAGTAAAGAAACAGGAAGAAGAAGGGAAGACACAGGAGCCAGGTCTGGTGGGAGACATACAGGACCAGACCCAGTCGTGGGTCTGGACATCGCAGTGACCGGTGACCTTCTCTGCGTGTCCTCACCTCAGTGACTCTTCTCAGAGACGCATAGTAGGGCTGACAGTGACCTCCTTTAAAGGAAGCCTGGTCTGTCCTGCAAACCCTCCTTCAAGAGTTGGAGATATTGTAATGCTTTGCAATTCACTCACACTAATTTCTTTTTGTGTGTGTGTGTGTGTGTGTGACAACTTTCTTAGGTCCTTTCCCTGTCTGAATTCTTCTGGCCGTGTATCCTGTTCATGATCCTGACCATCCTTCGTTTTCAAGAACCTCCCAGACAAAGAGACAATTGTGAGTTCCGCTTTCATAAAACGTTTGGAATTGCAAGCCTCTGGAGAAAACAGTACAGCATTCTTTTTTATTGTTGTTCTCTATAAATTTACCACCGCCATCGCCGTCATCATCCACCCAACTTTTCTGAACTTCTTTGCATTAAACGATCTTTAGCAACATTTAAACATTTAAGAACCCAAGGTATATTAGACTTAAAAAAATTGGCCAAACTAAGAGCTCCTGCCTTTTTATGTGAGATGAGAAGTAGTCTCTATTCTTCTTCCTCCTGCTTACAGTGTCTGGGGCGTGGCTGCGTAGCAGAGGTATTGATGCTCCCTAAGCGGGACGATAGCGAATCGGGGGCCACATACATGGCCGGGCAGAACCGTTCTGCCTGGAGAAAGGTGTCAGATGTGAAGCATTTCTTTGGTTCTTTCTTTTTTCTGTTCTGTGTGCTCAGATAGTCTTTAAATTAACAAGAGCATTAATAACACAGTAACACTACATAGCATGTCCGCGACCTCACCAGGG
This sequence comes from Camelus dromedarius, assembly GCF_036321535.1. Taxonomy (NCBI): domain Eukaryota; kingdom Metazoa; phylum Chordata; class Mammalia; order Artiodactyla; family Camelidae; genus Camelus; species Camelus dromedarius. The sequence goes on along the minus strand of NC_087470.1, from coordinate 16,515,502 downwards.
ATTCCGTTTCCAGTAACAGCCGGATGGACTCATCTCTTTCTTGTATCCACATCCAGGTTACTTGCAACCCCGGGATCTGCCCAGCCGGGGCGTCTTCCCGTTTGTCCGAAGCCTTCTGTGCAACACTGGGTCGAGGTGCAGAAACACCAGTTATGAAGGGTCTGGTGAGCACCGTTTTGGGTAAGCATCCTTTTCAGAATTTGCAGGAAGCTGGCATGTAGAACGTGCACGATGCTTTTAGTGCAGCCTCCGTAACTCGGGATCGGTCGTAAAAAACAGAGATCATGAAAACACAGAATCTGGAGTTACAAGAAAATCAGTTTTATTACATTCAGGCTCGCATGATAACTGCAAGTAATACTTTGTTTCCAGCACAATGACTTCCCACTGCTGTTTGAAGAATCGCAAAGTGGTTTCTGATTAGGAAATGCCATCTGCTTGTCCTAGTTTGTGTTCTGTGGGTTTAAACTCTGTCCTCAAAAATCACTTGCTTAGCCAGCTATTCGTTTTGGTGCCAAATGCCCCCCAAACGGGTATTTTTTTTGAGTCACCCCCTGGACTTTTTCCTACTGTGCGATTTCTGACCAGAACCCTGTTCGCAGCTGAGATCAATCAAAACACCTCTTTTTTCCTCAAACGAACTGCTTCCGTGGACCAGGTGACAGTTAGCTGTCCTGCTGTGGCGCTGGGTGCTACGCCAGGCCTGTGTCTGCCCAGAGCACCAGGTGGTGTCAAAGGCCAAATAAACAGAGAAAGAGCGGGAGATACTCTCCACATAAAGGAGGTTTTAACTTGGAGCATCGTGACTGCCCTGGAAGGTTCTCTCAGTGGAGCGCGGAGCGAAGGGAGGTGACTGACCAGTGGTCCGTGAGTTCATCACGTGTGAATGATCTGGGCTTGTTTCCTCTGTACTTAGTGCCGCCGAGCAATCTGAGATGTTTGAACGTAAAGCATGTTAAGACACGTGACCTTATCTTCCATCGTTAAGTGACGAGAAGGAGATAAACAGTTTCTAGGTAATTTTGGACACATCTGGCGCAGTGTTTATAAACAGTGCTTAATTACGTTTTTTTTTTTTTTGAGATAGGTCATATCCAAGGATGAAGTAAAGAGTCATAACCCTGAAATTCTTGGCGATCTTTTCCCACCCGTGGCCAAAGAAAGTGTATCAAACTCCCCCTTTCTGGGAAAATTGGAAGACTGGAGGCGTTCAGCAGCCCCGTTTCAAGTCTTCCTTGTGGCTCTTTGTTACTCGGCGCGGGAAGCTGAAATGCTGTCAAAGTCGCAAAAGTTGGGCTTCGCACCCCAACACTTGTTAGTTGCTTGAATCTCTGCAAATGTTTTAAAAATAGGAATGATCCATTTTGTGGATTTTTTAATATAGCTTTAAATTTTTTTACTTTACATACAATGGCCACATCACCTGGAAATACAGTTTTGCTCCATCCTTTCCTACCTGGATGCTTTTAAATTTCTTTTATTTATGATTTGACGTGTTCTTCTTTGTTTATTTCCTTGTTTATGTTCCGACTTGGGTCACTGAGTTTAGATCTTGTCCAACATAAAGATGAAAGGCCTTATGTTTCTTTCTGAGCACGGCTTTCCCATGGCTCACAAAGCTTGAGACGCTGTAAGATGGTTTGCATAAAGTTAAAAGTATTAACTGGCTCCCACTGTGGTTTCTTCTTTGACTCAGGGGCAATTTTTAGGTTAGATGTTTAGGTTCTAAATATCTGAGGATTTCCCTGAAATCTTTTTCATCACCAATTTATGCTTAATTCTGCCGTGGTCAGAGAATTCTGTGGGATTTAGGGCTTCTTAAATTTGCCGAGGCTTGTTTCATGACCCTCCCATCTGGTCCCCTCTGGTAAATTTTTAACGTTACCTGAAGACACTGTCCGCCTTCTGCTGTTGCTCGTGGAGTGTTGTTCATCTTTCTGCATCCTTCCTGATCTTCTGTCTGTTATTTCTGTAAATTATCAAGAAACGGTTTGAAATCTCCAGTCATCGCTGTGTTCTATTCTGTCTTTCTTTTTGGTTCTTTCAGCTTTTGCATCATTTGTTTGGAAGCTCTGGTGCATACACATTAGGATTGTTCAATCTTTTTTACTGACTCATTTATTAATGCAATGATATATAATTATCTCTACTGTACATTATGTGTATAGCACATTATTTATACAATATATCATGGAGCGTATGATAAACACAATATAAAATAACATTACATCCATTATATAAACATTGCATTATAATATACAGTATATTATAAAATGATATACAATCTCTCTATCTCTGGTTATAGTCCCTGTTTTGAAGTCTAATTTGTTGGATATTTGTATAAACACTGTGACTTTCTTTTGCTTACTGTTTCGTAAGTTATCTTTTCCCATATTGTTTTACTTTTTGGCTCTCTGTGCCTTTATCTTTAAAGTTTAAACAGCATGTGGTTGGCTGTTCTGTGTTGTCCAGTCTAACAAGCTTTGCTTTTAGGCCATTTATGTTTAATATTGGAGTTACCTGCTGCCCCTTGTTTTCCATGTTTGTCGTCTCTTCCATGCTCCTGTTTTTCTTCTTATTGTCTTGGTTTCTGTAAACTGAATATTTCTCTTTCTTTAATCTTTCTCTGCTATTGACTTATTAGCTGTAACATTTCTGTTGCATTTTTCTAACAATTTGTGTCATTTCACGCGAGTGTACATGGATCTGTGGAAGTGGTTCCTAGAAGCAGAATTGCAAGTCAAGAGTTAAATACATTTAAAATTGTAATGTCCTTCCCTGAACGCTCCTTTGTGGGGATTGTAATATACTGCACTCTGTCTTCCAAGATATGAGGCTGTTTCCGTCTCTAGGACCGTGTCAGAGCTTTAGATTTCTGCCATCTGATTTCTCATTAATTTCTTGATGAGCAGTGGTGTCTCAATGCAGTTTTAATTGCGTGTTTCTTCTTCTGGGAGATGTTGGACCTACTTTTATACCACTGTGTACAATTTATACTTATTTTCCCGTGAAATATTCTTCCTGTCCTCTGTCACTTTTTCTCTTGGTTCACTATTTTTTTTCTTCTTGATTTCTAGAGACTCTTGACATATGAAGGAGTTCAACCCTTTGTCTGTGATACGACGTGTACATATTCTTCCCTGAGTTTGTCATCTATTTTTTGACTTTGCTTATTTTTTAAGTTTTCATTTAGAAGTAATGATAGACTCAAAGGAAGTTGCTAAATAGTACATCAGATTCAGCTTCTTCAAATAGTGACGTCTGTTTTTGGCAGGGGGCAGGTAATTAGGTTTATGTATTTATTGATTTTGATGGAGGGACTGGGGACCGAACCCAGGGCCTCGTGCACACCAAGCACGCACTTCACCACTAAGCTATACCCTCCCCTCCCCAGTAGTGACATCTTATATAACTGTATGTAATGTGGAAGCCGGAAGTGGACACTGGTCCAGTCCTGATCAGCAGACTCATTTCCCCAGCTTACTCTGCAGATGAACACAAGAGATGTTGATTTTGAGGACTGGCTTGGAAATCCCCTGGTGAGAAGCAAGCTGGAGATGGAGGTTACGAAATCCCATTAGGTACCGTAGCCAGTGTGTCTGGTCTGGAGTTTGGGTGTTTTGTTTTTGTTTTTAAATAGATACAAAGAAAGTCCCAAAGAAGTCTTTCTCAGATGAAAATATCTCACACTTGGCTTCTGTTTTACGCCCCGGACTTATTAAATGTTTCACAAGCCAGTGCACCCTTGAAGGCTGTCCGTGTAAGCATGGGTCCTGGGTAGAGGTGGAAGTTGAGGGACGGGGTACACCCTGGCGAGCCTGGCACATCCAAACTGGGGTCCCTAAGAGAGTTGTCTTTGCCTTTGGGTCTGGTTTATCTTAAGAAATAATTCTAGTTCTTCAAGCGCTTGTCTTAGTAGTAAAGTAATAGGAAAAAATTAGCACAGGTTACAATAGGAACAACACGCCCAGTGCTTTATCTTGCTTGTTTATTCCCGCAGCTCTTAGGCTGAAAATGTGTCTATTGCAGTGTTCGCGGTATTATCACTGCCCTTTGTTCTCATTTAAGGAGAGCTGGGAGCTGGATCTGTGCTCGGATTTGACGTAGGTCCCTCCAACAACCTATTACGTCAGTGCCATTTGAAAGACGATTTTCCGAGCGAGACGTTGCTTGGGGAACATTTTGACTCCAGGGGAACCCTCACGGGGCCTCATTCCCTATCTGCAAACTGAGGGCTGAGCCTGACGGGCTCCCCCCACCCCGGACACCCTGGCATCCTTCACTGGAGTCACCCGGGCGTGGCTGGACCCCGGCCCTCGGGGAGGGTGGTTTCGTGACTTCTCTGAGGGCTGAGAAGGAAGTGTGGTCACCTGCTCGGTGGCCCTTCCTTGTCTTCCTGTGTCCAAGCATCCATGTCCGCCTCTGCCTTTCATAACTCCTTTCACACCTGGCCAGCTCAGACGTTGCAAGATAAAAAGACCGAGGGAAGAATTGGAATCAGGAAGGAGAAACTTGGTTTGCACCCAAATCCTATTACAATACGGGGCTCCGATTTCCCTGGGGCTCTGAATTTCTCTCTCTCTCTTGCTCACTCACACACAGACACACAAATACTTAACCCAGGATTTCCTTGTATGTATTTTTTTACTATAAACATCTGTCATGTTGGTAAGAGTTCATCATCCGGTCTTCAGGACGCATGGAGGTAATTTTGGGATAATTGTTAGAAAAAGAACATACAACCAGTGCATGATCACAGGGAGACTCACCTGGACTCACACCAGTCTCTGCAACCCGGTAATTCTGTGGGTTCCCAGGAGGGCCCCACGTGTGGTTGAAGCGGGTGAGTGTGTTCTGTGGGCCACAGCTTCCGAGGATCCCTTATTATCCTTTAGAAGTGATCACACAGATTTCTTGTGCTTTTGGAATTCTGAGCCACCCAAGGTGAAGGCCACACGTTGAAAGGTGAGATTTCCATCCCGTGTAGCAGGTGACGGACCAGGGCTGGGCTCTGCCTCATCCAGCCCCGTGCTTTCAGCAAATTCAGTTTGCTTCTCTGGACCTCGCTTCTTCATCTCTAAGTGAACGGACCTGGACGGCATGGAATTCGTTTTATTCGTCACCAAACTTTGGGTGGGTCTCCTCTGACTTCAGTGTCAGAGTTGGTGACAGTTAAATGGTGGTGTTCCTGGTGGTGGGGGGGCTGGTGCAAGCTTTGTTATTCTTTCATGGTGGATTTACCTGTTGACAAGGGTTACTTCTGTTCACGAGTCCAAGCTCACACTGCTCATCCATGGCAGGCCGATAAATGGAGAGAACAGGTTTTGGGGCAGGAGTAGCGACTTTGTTCAGAAAGCCAGCAGACTGAGAAGATGGTGGACCCGTGTCCCAAAAAGCCACGTTCCTCCTAGTTAGAATTCAGGCTTCTTTTATACCAAAAGGGGAGGGAGTTAAGTCTTGATTCTGGTCAGCCCCTGGAGGGGACGTTTTAATTTCCTCCTTCCTGCAGCCACTCACAGGTGGGCTGGTCATGATGCTTCCTGGGAGCTAAACAAAGGTACTTTAGCTTAATGCTCATTTCCTGGGAGGTAGGGTTCCCAGAGATGGGCCATCGTGTACACTTTAGGCTTGTAGGCAACATCCCTTTAGTGATTAACTTATAACAAAAGCAACAGATTCGAAGTTGAAAGTAAAAGAAACAGACCCAACGCGGAGTCAGAGTTGTTCCTCCCTCGTCCACTTCCTTCACACTGTAATCTGTCTAGTAAAGGGTTTGGAATTTAAAAAAATCTAACAGGTTCTATAATTTTCCAATCAGGAACAATTTCCCCAGTTTTACTTTTTTCCCTCTTGGACGTGGTGCACAGAATTGGGCACCTGCTTACTTTAACAAGCTCCCAGCCACTTGTGAAACAAATCTCTCTTTTAAATCAGCAGCTTCATACCGATTAAAATAAATCCCCACTGAATCTGAGATCAGATGTAGACAGGGGGAGATGGTGCTGATTTTAAAGGTCGTGCGAATGTTCCCTCTTGTTTACTAGGAAAAAAATATCTTCCCCCATACATGATATATATATGTAAAAATGTATAAAAAGTTAAGAAGAACATATCCATTTTATCATCATTTTTCAGTTAGAATTACATAGTGTGAAAACAGCAAAAATTCAATGAGTAAATTTTACTTTAATTTTACTTAAAATTTAAAATTTTAATTTCTTAAAGTTTTTAAATTGAAGTATAGTTGATTTACAATATTGTGTTAGTTTCAGGTGTACAGCAAAGTGATTCGGTTATACATATGTATGTGTGTATATTTTTATTTTCCTATTTTTTCTATTACAGTTTATTCCAAGATATTGAATGTAGTTCCCTGTGCTGTATAATAAATCCTTGTTGTTTATCTATTTTATATATAGTCATATGTATCTGTTAATCCCCGACTCTCAATTTATCCCTTCCTCCTTCTCCCTTTGGTCACCATATGTTTGTTTTCTTTGTCTGGGAGTCACTTTCTGTTTTGTAAATAAGTTCATTTGCATCATATTTTAGATTCCACATATGGGCGATCTCATATGGTGCTTTTCTTTCCTTTCTGGCTTACTTCACTTAGAATGACAATCTCCAGGGACATCCATGTTGCTGCAAATGGCATTATTTAATCATTTTTCATGGCTGAGTAGTATTCCATTGTATAAATATACCACATCTTCTTTACCAGTCATCTGTTGATGGGCATTTAGGCTGTTTCCATGTCTTGGCTATTGTAAATAGTGCTGCTATGAACATTGGGGTGCAGGTGTCATCCTGAAGTAGGGTTCCTTCTGGATATACGCCCAGGAGTGGGATTCCTGGGTCATATGGTAAGTCTGTTCCTAGTCTTTTGAGGAATCTCCATACTGCTTTCCACAGTGGCTGCACCAAACTGCATTCCCACCAGCAGTGTAGGAAGGTTCCCTTTTCTCCACAGCCTTTCCAGCATTTGTCATTTGTGGACTTTTGAATGACGGCCATTCTGACCGGTGTGAGGTGATACCTCACTGTAGTTCTGACTTGCATTTCTCTGATCATTAGCGATGCTGAGTACCCTTTCATATGCCTGCTGGCCATCTGGATGTACGTCTTCTTTGGAGAAATGTCTGTTTGGGTCTTCTACCCATGTTTGGGTTGGGTTTTTTTTGTTTTTGTTGTTACTAAGTTGTATGAGCTGCTTGTTTGTTTCAGAGGTTAACTGGGTATATTTTAAAGGTTTAATTGGCTTTACTGAAGGATTCATGACTTGGGCACGCTGGCTAATGTGTGTGGAACACGTGAAAAAAAGGACATAACTAATAAATAATGTGGTTGAGCCTCACAGATGATAAAGAGGTGGAGAACCGCTTCCTAACTTTAAATTGGCCAAGTTTTTAAAAAAGCTACTTTCCATTCTGGGCAAAGGCCCAGTAAGGTGGGCTGTTCGGGGCAGTTGGTACGAGGTTCGTGGAAACACTTCAGCGTTGGGTGTCAAGGACCTTGAAGACGCCGAGCCTTGAAGACTCCTACTTGTGGTATTTATTCCATTTCTCTAAAGTTCGTCTAGGTTCCAGGGTATAATCGGCCGTGGCGAGAAGATCAACGACCTGGCCTTCTTGATGGAGATCCAGGACCTTGCCGAGGAAATTTACAAAATGATGGACAAGGCACAAAACTTACAAGAACTCTGGGTAGAAAGATCCAAGACCCCAGGCAAGTAAATCCGTCCAGCTGTCCACGCTCTGCTCCCGTGCGGCTGTGAGACCCAGAGTGGCTTTAGAATCCTGTTTACGTTCATCAGTGTGGGCGTAGCTGTCTCCCGGGCCAGGATTCTGGGATGGTCCGCGTGGTTTTAGAACCCAGACAGGCGCTGGGCAGAGCGTTCTGACTGCTGAGTGAACTAAGCTCTCTGAAATCTTCTTTCTTGTAGGTGCCTCTGATGGCTCCAGCTTTTTATCAGTAAGTATCTTCACAAAAGCCTGAAACTCAGTCTTCGGGGACGTAACGTTCAAAACACCGGCTTTGAGTTTGTTTTTCCAGCCCCTGTCCCTGAGGGTTTGACCTTCAGTAGCGCTGTGCGGGGAAGGGTCCGGGACCTCCGGCAGCCACTCACGAGATGGGTGCAAAGCTGAGGTTTACTGTTCCCATGCCGGGCTCCGGGCCTGGAGAAAGCAGAAGGGGCACCGTGAGGCCCCGAGGGTGGTGGGTGACCCAGAGCGAGTGGCCTTATAGGACGGCCTCGCGGTCCATCTGACCCCGTCAGGACGGAGGGTCATGTGCTTGGCCCACACCTTGGCTTTCCTTGCAGCACATCCCCTCGGTGAAGGCGCTTGTTCTCAGCGTGGGGACGTTCCACTTTCCCAGGACGTTTGACAAAGTGCGGGCGCGTTTTAGGTTTTCACACCCGGGTAGGGGGCTGATGTCGCGCTGGACCATCGGAGGCCTGGGGTCGGTGTTGCTATCGGTCCTTCAGATCCCGGGGGGAGGCAGATGGTTGAACTGAACATTGAACTGCCCTGGAATATTTTTTTTTCTCCTTGGTTGAGGGTAGTTAGGTTTACTTAATAATTTATCTTTAGAGGAGGCACTGGGGATTGAACCCAGGACCTCGTGCATGCTAAGCACGTGGTCCACCACTGAGCTACACCCTCCCCCCTGGTTTTATGTCATGACTCTGTTGTCAAAATACTCTTTTAACCGCATTTAAAATCTTTACTTTCCTCCAGACTTAGAGTCTCTTGACCGTTCCGTCAAAACCAGCGTGGTGCTGGGGGGGGGGCGGGGAGGGCGTTTTGTTTGGGTGGACACCCCAGTTACGGACCCTGGGCGTCAGCTGGGACTGTGGTCCGTGTAGGAACGGAAACACCCAGAATAACAGTGGGGCTTCCAGTTCTGTTCGTATTGGAACAGGTCATCTTTTCTGTCCAAAATCTATCTCAGAATCTCAGAAATCGCTCCAGCTTGTTACAAAAACAGACCTCTGCCTCTACGCCCAAACTTCCACAACGTTAACAAAACAAAACAAAACAAAAACACCTACGGACTGACTTTGAAATCTCCCCTGTTCCAAATAGTGACGGATTCGGCGTGACTCTCCACCACCCCGGGTTCTGCATCCTTAAGAGCTTTGCAGCTCTGCCCCCACCCCCGTCATTTAACTGATGTACGAAACTAAAGAGGGAACCTTGGGGCATTTTCCTTCTGTCAGATGGACCTCAATCAGACCGAGGAGGCGATAGCGACACTGGAACGTCTGCTCCGGCAGCGCCAGGTCTGGGACTTCCTCCTTTCCCTGCCGGGGCTGTTCGCGCACAACGTGCACGTGGAGGACGGCGTCCGGGCTGCGCTTCACCTGCTCCGCGCGGTGTTCAAGTACGTTGAAAACAAGAGCAGGACGAGTTACAGGAGGGGATTCTGACGGTGGGGAGCCTGGCCTTGTGCAAAGAGCGCTGGGATTGCTTCCTGGAGCAGGAAGTCCCGCCAGCCGCCCTTAAACCCTACAGCAGCGAGTCCTAACACCTCTCGCCGCGGCCGAGAGGGGGATCTGAGATGTAAGAAGACATTGAATCCCAGGATTCTTCTGGCATAAATAGCAAACTTATCTTTTTTTCCATAATATATCTTTTCCTTTACATTTTCTAGCTCACTTTATTTACTTAGGGTTTTTGTGTGTTTGTGTGTGGGTGGGTGGACGGCAGTAATTAGGTTTACTTATTTTTTGGAAGAGGGGCTGGGGATTGAACCCAGGACGTCGTGCATGCTAAGCACGCGCTCTACCCCTGAGCTGTACCCTCCCCCCAATTGCAAACTTATCTTTAATGATCAGGCGTAGAAACCCACTGAGTAAAGTAATTTGCAGTGCGTTGTTTTCGGTGCAGGAAGCAGGCTTTAAGCTCAGCTGCGTTTGCAGGTTTCTAACACATTGCCAAATGCTCACGTTAATTTAATTCCTGTTGGGAAACCACACTTTGCAGTCAACATTTCATTTATGTTTCACTACAGACCAGTTTATCATCTTGAAAAAATATGGTAGGTTGAATTCGTCTTGACTTGATTGATTGATTTTTTTCTGATTCTGAAACAGTTCTGTTACTATTACAGGGTCTTAACTTCCACAGAGGGACTTCTGCTGGTGGAAAAGAAGTTGCACGCCCTTGGGGATGAGCATGTGGGCTTTCTTTTATCTTTCATGGAATATTTGGAGAAATTTTTATTGCCGAATCTTTTCGACTCAGACGGGGCTCCCAGATTCCGTAACCTCTCATTTCTCCCCGAGACTATTCTAAATACAAGTCATTTGTGGATAAGTCGTTTTAAAAGTTTAGAGAGAGACCCATCTATGCAGACACTTCTGGAATCCGGCGAAGAGATGATCAAAAAAGTCCAAACTCTTGAAAGTCTCTGGATAAGGAAGGAATCAAGAAATATCTCGAGACTCATGGAACTGGTGCTTTTTCAAATTAACCCCAAGTTACTGGATTTGTGGATGCATGGCCTTTTGGAAGGAGAAAAAGCTAAACTGGAAATCTTGCCTACAGTTGCAAATTTTTCTGATCCAGAAAGTGAGACGGTTCTCAGGAAAAGCCTTAATTTATCCCAGTTGTTCCATTTAGATGGGCCTACATCGCCAGCCACGGAAATGGATTTTGTTCGTCTAAGTGAAATTATGATAAAAAGTCTCCAAGAATTTGGATTTCTGAGGCAGGAGCAGGTCTCGAAAGCTGTGGACACAGTCTACGCCCTGAGGAACGCATCTGATCGTTTCTCAGCCCTTTCGGAACCTCAGAAACGAGACGTTGATCAAATGTTGACTCATCTGTATGTCAGTGTCTTCCAGGACCCAGACGCAGCCTTGCTTCTGCAGATTTATTCTTCATTTTACCAAAGCATATATCAGTTCTTGAGCATTCGGAGTGGAGAATCTTTGCTGTCTCCCCTGGCACAAACCTCAAAACACATTTTGAACCTCACAAAGCAGTTTGATCTCCAAGACGTCAGTAAAGCAATCGCGTTCTTCCATGAAACAGCGAGGGTTCTCGGGGGAATTTCTGAAGCATCTTCTTGTCAGCAGTTGCTTGCGATTTTTAACTTTTTGGAGCGTCAAGCCCAAACCCCAGTGTCTACAGAGGGCCCAGACACGGCAGCGATCCACGCGACTCTGACGGGCCTCAGGCAGCTCTTCACCGTGGACGAGGATTTCCGTGTTGCTTTGCTTCAGTACGTGAGCCAGCTCTTCAACGGCTCAGTAGAAGCCCTGCTGGGCAATGAATGCTCTGTTTTGGGTGATAAAAGCATTTCTCCTGTGAACTATTCGATAGATGGGGGGTCTTCAGTCATTCCTCCGTGGGCTCAGATCCTTTCCAGCCCCTCAGCCAACGGCAGTAAGCTCAGTGAGTTTATGGGGGTCCACTGCACCGTCTCATGGCTTCAGATGTGGACTGAAATCTGCACGTACGTGGCTCGGATGTGTCAGCTGGACGTGAGTGTTCTCAGTCCTCTCCACGATGGCCTCACTCAGCTTTTAGGTGAGCTGGAAGGAGATGTGAACATTCCTCAGGGCTGCCCGGGACTGTTTCCCACCCATCACCCTGCTCGCCTCTTACTACATTTGTTTACAAATTTAACCCCACCAGATGGCTTTCACGATTGGGGCAACGTTCTGAGTCTTAAGGGCCTCTCGGCAGCATTAAGAGATGGGTTAGTCAGAGCAAAGCTGCTCCGCCTGGGCCACGTGGAGAAATTCCTCTTCACCGTGGAAACTGCCCTGAGTCAGCTAAAGTCACTCCCATCAAACACGCCTGGGAGCAGAGGGTTCTTACGTTCTGTGCTTGATGTTTTCATGCAGTTGAGCAACACTTCAGAACAGACGGAGAGACGTGTCCATTGGACCCATCGCTTTCTTTCAAACAACCTCTCAAATTATGAAGCAGAGTTTGAAAGTCTCATTCCTCGCCTGAGAGAAACACTATTATTTCTTAAAAATGTGTCTCACGACCGAGATTTACTGTCCTGTGCTGACGTCTTCCGAAATGTTACGGAGTTTATTTTGGAAGGTGGCCTATTCTGTGTAAATACTTCACAGAGGATGTGGCACCTTCTGGCCGTGTTAAATTCCACGTTTTCCTCCGAGGACGCAGTTAGCAGACTGGAGGGGTGCGTTGCGTGGATAGACGCCGTCAACCGTCTGTGTGTGATGCGTAACTCCAGCTTTTCACAAGGCCGTCCTCAGGGCATTTTGGGGAGCTTTGCGGACGTGGAAGACAAAATTAACTCCACCTTGAAGCTTGTTACTTGGATGTTGCCTGGAATGGAACCCAGCTGTTCACCGAATACATCAAATATGAATTGTGTGAATGCTTACTTAAAAAATGTGACTGCCTTGCTGAACGCGATACTTGCTACAGTCTTTGAGAAAGAAGGGGTTCCCGAATTTGAGATTTTATCGACTCTTTTCAATGATTCCACAAACCAAGTCAAGATGGTTATCAGCCACTTGACGAGAGACTTCGACTTTCCATCTCAGTCCAATTGGACACGTTTCACTGAGCTGATTCCAAAACCCATTGAAAGAGCAGACAAAACGCCACATCGGTTTCAAAACATCTGGCCACGTTTGGCAGCTCTGGGGAAGGGAGTTCAAACACTCGTGAAAGGTATTTCCGCTAACGTCCTGGGAAATGACACCTCTTCTAAAACTGAAAAAATTTTACAGGTATTTGCTACCAGTGCAAGGGAAACAGACATACACGGTGTAGGCAACTCATTGTATCAGTTGGCTGGTTACCTTGCTCTCAATTTATCTCACGATCCCCAGCATCCACCCAGAACAAGTGCGCACGAAATGCTGAAAGCTGTGGGTCTCAGCATGCAACTGGCGAGGGACGCGTTCAGCTCCCTGATGCCCTCAGTTTATCACAATATTCCGCAAGGCCCAGGCAATTTCCAGGTCGTAAAGAAGGTGGCTTCTCTCCTGCGCAATCTCAAGAAGACGGTCATAGACCTGCTGGTAGGTCAGGTGGAACAAATCGGTGACAGCCTGGTGGGTTTCTTTCAGAATGTCAGCCGGTTAGGTCCTGGCGGTTTGGGGGTCAACTTGCTCGTTGACCTGATGGAGAAGCTTGTAGACAGCTCCCGCGCCTGGAATGTCAACCACCTGCTGAGGCTCTCACGTCTGTTTCCTAAAGATGACGTGAGCGCCGTGGTGGACGCGTACTACGGGCTCCCTCACGCCGTGAGGCTCCTGCGGGGAGCGGCGGACAAAAACGTCACGGCCGCCCTCAAGGACGTCTACAACTTCACCCTTCTCCACGGCACCCGCATCGCCAACGTCAGCAAGGAAGACTTCGCCGAGGTCATCAAAACTCTTTCGGCCATGATTGAACTCATCTCAGATAAACCAGAAGTTCTTTCCGAGGCTTTAACTTGTCTCCCCGTGTTTTGGTGCGGGAATCACTCAGCTTCTGGACTCCGGCAGAACCCCGAGTTCGAAAGCTGTGCTGCCCACGTGCTCACGTTCCCGGCCTTGTACAGCGGCGTGGCCGGCGTACTTGCCCACCTGCGTCTGTCTGCCCCAGGGGAGGAGTCACGGTGTTTAAACGAAGGCTCACAGGAGGAAGTAACTAGGAAAGTGGTCTGTGCGATGCATGAATTTATGGACTGGAACTCCATTCTTCTAGAGCTGTCTGAAGTCTTCCGTGTTAGAACGCTGCTGGTGAAAAATGTGCAAGAGTTTTGGCAAAAGGTGTTGCCATTTGTCCCGGCTCCTGGAAATCACAGCAGGGGGAGCCTCTCTGAACTTTGTCCCCGTGGGCCCATCAAGCAAGTTGCTTTGCAAATTATAGAGAAATTAAAAAATGTCAACTTTACAAAAGTCACATTGGATGGCAACCTTCTTGACAAGCTAGGTAGTTTAAACGTTGACGAAGCAGAAGCGTCTGCTCGAAATAATACTTTCTTAAATTTGGAAAGGGTAATAAACTTGCTTTCTGGCGACCAGAGCCTAGGGAACAGTACGAATTCTCTCGTCTCCCCCTTCGTGATGTTTCTGAATGCAAACCTTACGGGTCGTGCTTTACAAGCATTGTCAAGTTTTATTAAAAAAAGTGAGGCTGCTTCTAGCCTTGAAGAACTTGGGCTTGAGTTTGACCGAATCCTGGAAGATCTCACCCATGACTTGAGTATCAGGCCCCTGTTTTCTGAAAGAAACAAAGAAATGCAAACGGCTCATTCAGTGCTTCTTCAAGACATAACTTTGCAGCTTGCCCGTTTTTTGGAAAGCCTGGATTCATTGCCCCTGAAGGCGTTGGAAATTGCTGAAGATTTTGTATTGGCTGTAAACAAGTGGCTTCATGAATACACAAAGGGAGGTTACTCCAGAATGATACAAACGTTATTGCTCCTTGCGGCCGACGGGAGTTCAGCTGATGGTACAGCCTCGTTGACCAAAGACGTTGCCGCCCTTTGGGGTTATCTCAGAAACGTGTCTGGGGAAGGTCATTTGAACGTTGTCTTTCTCCCTCGTCTGCTCAACCAAGAACGGCTAACTAATTTCTCAGTTGTTCGGCTGCTTTTTGAAAGATTCCTGAGCAATCGGACCGATACCTTAGCAGCCGTGAATGTAAGTGATGTGGACCTTTGGGTAGTGGATTTCATTGGCCGCGCCTTGAACCAGATGCCGTCGGAGGATGGCGAGAGGCTCACCGTCCCTCTGAGGAGCATGGCGGATTTCACGGAACAGCTTTTGGAAACATTCTTCTCATTTTTTCTAAAGGAAAATTCTGGGGATGAAACAGCTCTTCTGCTCAAAGATGTCCACGGAGATACCTCGGCAGAGATGAGGTGAGTCTGCTTTTATAGGCGCTGTGTGTTACAATCCGCTTCGCTTCCTGGAATATACGAATGTCAATAATCGTGTTGTACAAGCACCTCTGAACCATCTTCGAGGTGAATGTTGGTCTTAATGAACATCAAGGGTAAATAATTTTTGATGATTGTCATCTAACTAGTGAACATGTATATAAACCTGTCCCCTGGCAATTAATCACTGCGGTTTCCTGTATTTTTGGATTATGGAGATAATTAAGAAATTTTATTTCATATAGAATTGAGAAATTAGTTATTCTATATGTATATGCATATATACCATGGGCGTATTTTGAGTTAATGCATTAACTGTCTAGTCACAAATGAAGGGTTTAAATATTTTCGTTCCAATGAATCTGCTGTGATGTTTACATTTGGAATTGATCAAACTTTAAAATTTTAAAACTGATAGATTATTTTTTTTCCCCCACATATCTTTATTTTTTAATCCCTTTTGAAGCTTGCCAGTGAGACGGCTGGAGGGAAATTCTAATTCTGTGTCTGTGTCAGTCAGGGCTCAACCACAGAGGCAGAACCAGAACAAGGGTTTCGTGCAAGGAATTGGCCGCCACCCTTTGGGGGGCTGGCCGAGCGGGTCCGGAGTCAGTGGGTATGCGGTCAGGAAGGATGCTGTGTCTAGGTGGGTTTGCTGGGTCAGGAGGCCCTAAACGCTCTCTGAAGACCTTCCACGTAGTGAAGCCAGGCTTACCCAGGGCAGTGTCCCATCTCACCAGCTTACAGCTGACTGCTGGGGGTGCAGAGTCTAGTTAAATCTGCAAAACCTGTTCAGAGCATCAGTTTAACGTGTCTTGGCATTTATGCTGCTCCAGAATAGCCATCCTCCGCTCTCTCGAGGGAATCGTCCGTGTGGCTCGGCCAGACGGGACATGTACAAGGAAGGGGTGCTGGGGCTGTCGCTCCGCCTGGCCAAGCTGAGACGTCACAGAGCCACCATGATGTCCCTGTGACTCGCTAGGACGCTGAACATCCAGAAAGATGTTGCCTTTTACACTGACAATCACCTTATCCTCATTTTATGCTCCTTTCTTTTCTAAGAGCAAAAGTACACGGCTTTTTACGGGTGTTAGATCTGAGGCGTTGTAATGAAATTATCCATGAAATTCATCCACTGTTTTCATTCTTTGGCTACAAAATATTAATTTTCATTTGGAAAGTATCAATTTTATTCTCCCATCTTGCTACTAGAAAGCAAAAAAAAAAAAAAAAAAAAAGAAAAAAAGCACAGCTGATCTTTGAACAACTGCATGGGCCCACTTACCCGTAGATTTTCCCCATTTATACGCACTACAGCACCACCTGGTCCGTGGTGGGTTGAACCCATGAATACAGAAGTGTAGACACGGAGGGTCGGCTGCAAAGTTACACTGAAATTTTCATCTACGCAGAGGGTCTGTGCCTGTAACCTTTGGGTTGTTCAAAGGCCAACTGTGTATGTTTTAAATCTTTCCACTGCTAACCGTGAAATTAAAAATATATATATATATTTACAGTTTTGTCCCAAAGGATAAAATCCTAGACATTTTGAAAGCGGATCAATTTCTTACCTCCGTGAAAGAAGACAGATTGAGGAACATTTTTTCGACTTTAAAGGAGACTCTGTACCATTTAGTCAAACACCCATTTACAGTAGATGGTGGAGGATTCTATTTGGATAATGATCAAGGATGGACGTTCATGAGAGATTTATTTACCCGTCTTCTCACGGAAACCTTACTGAAAAACAGGACAGATAATGATTTGGGGTTTCTTACGGCGGCAGTGAAGCACTTGTTTTCACAGAAGAACGGTTCCGAGGACCTTGTCAAACTCAGTCGAGATCTGAGGGCAGCTCTTCGCCTCGTGAGAGAAGCTTCAGCAGGGATGGCAGGTCTCCTGGACACGCTCTCGAACTCCCCTGTTAAGGACTTCCTTGGCGCGTACCCTGCCCTCCAAGAAGTCATACTTGCCAATTTAACTGACTTGCTTTCCTTGGCAAATAACTCATTCCTTCTAAGAAACAGAGCAACGCTGGAAATTACCGAGAGGTTGCTTGGTGTGATCGCAAGAGCTGGTGGGCACGGTCAGGTCCTGGAGCCCCTCCTGGAAATGTCTGATGCTCTGATCACGCTGGTGCAGGACGGTGCTGCTTTGAGACGTCTAGCCACGTCCGTGAACTCCACCGTGGGACTTCTCAACCTGGCCAAGGGCATTTCAAGGAGGTTGGCCTCTCTGGTTGCAGCTCATTTCACTGCCAGCGCCAATGACACCATGAAAATTTTCGACACTCTTTATTCCGTTTTGCAACAAAGTGTTCGAAATGTCGTGAATGAAACAGCTACTGTGAAAAAAGGGGATCAGTTACTATTTGAAAAGATAGATGCCTTGTTGACACCGTTTCTCGACTTGGCTTTTGGGATGATTGGAGTCAAACCTAATAGCTCACAGGACTCTGATATTTTCAACACGTCAGCTCGCGTATTCGCTTATGTGAACCAGTCCGAAAAGTTTTATGATCTTTCGGAAGAGATAGCTGGGTTTCTAAGTTCTGTGAACATCGATGCGGGAGATGTGGAACATCTCGTGGTAGCATTTAACAATGAGACCGAAGGGTTTCCCGTGGATTCTGTCGGCTTGTGGGAAGAAATCCTGGCTTGCTTAATTCCTATAAATAACATCGCCAACCAGATAGAGTTTTTATTCTCGAATCCAAGTTCCACTCGTGTTGGCCCTCAAGACACAGCGTGGGGAAGACCTCAAAACGTGGTCCTGTTTCTGCGTGAAATGCTCTCACAAAACAGCACAGAAATAGAGGCTTACTGGAGACGGGGGATTGGTCGCATCTTAGAAGCTCGTTGGAACGACTTGGGAGAGGATGTCCGGAAGGTTTTTGATCTGTTGCCGTCATCGGCTCGGCATCCAGACGAGCTTTGGAAAGCCATAAAAACCATGGTGGGGGTCCCCAGTGGACTCACAAGGGACTACTCGCGTGGTGCGAGTGACGCTTTGCTTTTCAGCACCTCTGTGATTCAGAACGTAACTTGTCAACAGCTCGGAGAGGCGCTCGCGACGGTGCTGGGTGCGATGGCTCTCCTGCAGAAGGAGCTTCTGCAAAACAGCCCTCACTGGGCACATTCCCTGAGAACCTGGCTTCAGCCCATTGCTGAGATTTTCATTAACGCCACCGCTGGAAAGAACATCACGTCAGGAGCAGAAGAGACGCCGGAGAAGGGGCAGGCTGATTCCCCTTTCCCCCTCACACTGGTACCACGTTGCGAGAAATTCCTGAAGGGCTTAATTGCATGGACTGAATACTGGCAGGAGGTTTCACTGTCAGATCAAAGGTAAGAAAGCCCCTAAATTCTCTTCATTTCCCTCCCCGCTGCAGTAACCGCAAAATAGAGCCATGCAGGAGCTGCACTGAACCAGGGTGGGCGGTCCTTCTGGACTTGAACGTACATTACACTCTGGAGTTGGCTTCCCCAGGGAATGGCTCAAGTCCAGCTTCTTCGCTGTTTGGTTCATTATTTGGCATTTGGTGGGAAGGGGTAGATTTGGGAGTTTGAGATTGCAAATGTTAGTATATATATAAAAACAATACATACGTTAGTATATATATAAAACTATATATAAAACAGTATATAGTTATAAATGTTTATATGTGTATATATATATATATATATAAACTATATATAAAAACAGATGAAAAAAAACCAAGTGTCTTCTGTAGAGCACAGGGAACTATATTCAATATCTTGCAATAACCTTTAATGAAAAAGAATATGAAAATGAATATATGTGTGTATGTGCATGATGGGGACACGGTGCTGTGCACCAGAAATGGGCACATTGTATCTGAATATATTTCAATTTTAAGCAAAAAAGAGTGAATAGAGGTGAGGAGGAAGAAAAAAAAATACTATATGAATTTATTCTAGGTTTTTCCAAAGTGAATTCTCTTTTCGAAAGTGAAATCCTCTTATTTGATTCACGGGGCCCAAGGCCAGGGAGGTACACAGGTGCTTCTGACCACGTGCCCCGGCAGCCTGGGGTCCTGCCGTGTGACACGCAGATAGAAGGTGGAGCTGGGGCGGGACCTGGAGAAAAACAATATTCCTTGGTTTAAAAATAAAACACCCAAAGTTTAAAAATGATGGAAAGAAAGATACCTGTTCTTGAAAGGCCCAGTGCTGGCGGTTCTTCATGGAGGGGGTTTGCACTGTGTCCCGAGACTGGAAGCTACTGGGCTGGGAACTGGCCACCCCAGCTTTTAAATTCACACGGCTTGGCTCCCAGCTTCATTCTACTCGGGTGATACCTTGCTTGCACCCTTCCTCCCGTTTCACTCTCCTGTGATCGTGGACTTCCTGAGTGAGGAGTTCACAGGATGCCTCAAACAGAAACCCCCGCTGGTTGTGGGTTTAAGGCCGACTGGCCTGACTTCGATGTGAGTCTTGGCTCTGATGTTCAGTAGCTTTCTGAATCTAGGCAAGCCCTGTCAGCTTTCTTTCTTTCTTTTTTTTTTTTTTTTTAATGACATCACTTTATTTTTATTTTATTTTAGTTTTCGGTGAGGGGGGAGGAAATTAGGTTTATTTATTTTTTAACGAAGGTACTAGGGGGTGAACCCAGGACCTGGTGCCTGCTAGGCACACCCCCTACCACTAAGCTTCACCCTCGCCACCCCCTTTAAGCTTTCGGAACCTCCCTGTATGTGTAAAGCAGGGGTAACAGTGATACCTTTCTGGGGTGTGGTAAGGGTTCTACGATAAAATAAATTTCAGAGATGTGGGTTTAACCCATGAAACATATTAGTAATAAAACAACAACCACGGACATCTAGGCAAAAAAATTAGCTTAAAATAAAGTAATAAGAACCATTGCAAAACCCCTCAAAAGGTGGAAAGTTCCATTAACATCCTGAAGATTCACCACGAGGTTCCTGGAGCTCAGACGCCCTGATGGCAGAGGTCGGCTGTCTAGAGCACATCTGGGCAGAATTCATTTTTCCTGCCTCCTGCTTCGGTGCCTACAGTTGTACAGGGAAGGGAGGCTTGATCACGCCAGACCTGAATCCTCTGTGTTCTATCCCAGAGAGCCCTCTGGCCCCTTGTCCCCTCCCCACTGCAGGGCCTCGTTCAGCAGCCCTCTCTTTCGTGAGCTCATGCCCCATCTGTGTTACTCCCAGTTGGAATCAAATTCCATTTCCGAGGGAACCTGCTTCTGAACTGTTTACACCCCTAAATCGATCAGAGGGAGAAGGCAGGCATCTCCACCTGCTCTTCCCTCGTGTCTGAAGCCTTCCCAGCACCGTGTGGGATAAACAGAGCACGGTATCCACCTGAGGGGGTTGGGGGACATGTGTATCCCCTTTGCTCCACAGTGTGAGGTCGGGGGACCAGCAGCCTCAGCTGAGAGCTGATCAGAAATGCAGTTTCCAGCCTGTCCCCCCCACCCCCGGCCCAGCCCAAGCCTGCGGCGGGCCCCCAGACCGTCCACAAGATGCATTAGCTTGTGAAATGCTCCCCTGGACCATGTTCCCCACACTGGTGGTCAGCAGATCAGGACCTGGGACAGCTCAGCGCCTTCCTCTGCTGAGTGAGGCCGGCAGTGGCCGCTGGTGACCCCACACCGACTGTCAAATAACCACTCTTCTGCTTCCGTGTCCACGGTCACTTTGGCACAAGGAATTTGTGACAATTAAAACCCTGCAGTTTACTCAAAGTACATGTTACCTGCATGAGTGCTGGGCTTTGTGGAGTCCACTTGGGTGATGTGGAGAATGAGCCCCCAGACCAGCTTTTAATAAAGCCGCTTTTTCCACATCGCTCGAGTGGGCTCCATAAAGACCAGCATCCATGCACGCACACACATATACATGTACACACATGCACATGTGCAAACACACACGCATGCAGAGACATAAGCGCACATGCATGCACTCACACGTGCACACATGCACAGTGCAAACACATGCAGAGACATAGCACACATGTAAATGCATGCATGCACACATACATGTGCACACATGCACATGTGCAAATGCATGCAGAGACAAGCACACACATACATGTACACCTGCACATGTGCAGACACACACACAGACATAGCACACATGCACACATGTAAATGCATGCGCACACATGCACACACAAATGCATGCACACATGTAAACACAATGTGCGCACACATGCAAGGACACAACATGCACACGTACATGTACACACACATGTGCAAACACGCGGAGACAAGCGTACATGCATGTGTGCACACACATACATGTGCACACACGCACATGTGCACACACACGTGCAGAGACATAAGCACACATGCATGCACACATGCAAACGCATGCAGAGACACGCACACATGTAAATGCATGCACACACACATACATGTACACACGCACACATGCACAGACGTAAGCACACATGCATACACGCAAATGCACATGCAGTTGTAAACACGTGCACACGTAAGCATACAACATGCATACATGCACACATATGTAAACACATAAACCCACCCACACATGTAAACACACACATGCAAACACAATACATGCACACAATACACGCACACATGTAAACACACATGTAAATACACATGCACACATGTAAACACAGAGACACACATGTGCATACAGGTAAACACACATGCACATGCGGTTTCCTCACCTTGACTTCCCCCTTTCCTTCTGTCTTGATGCCCTTCCATCCTGGACCTTTGCATTTCAGGAGGCTGGCCCATGACCACAAGAGAGAGCACGTCTCAGGTTCACGGGCAACACGATGCTCTGAACTGAAACGGGGGACCCGCCGCTCTCCAGCCGTGTCTGCTGTGATTTTCGTGGAGTAGACGGCCGGGCAGGGAGACGGTTCCTTCACGTGTGTTACGACTTTTCCTTGCACGGAGAAGTGGTGCTCCCGGTTGCAGACTTTCCCCTTTAATGAGGTTGTCTGTTTCTTCCCTAAGTGTTGCTGAAGTGTGTCGGGCTTTCCAGCAGCCTGTGGAGCCCCTGGAAGCTACAGCGGCCCTGCGGAGAGCGGGGATGCTGGCCCTGCGTGCGCTGGTTCTCCTTGCAGGTGGGTGCGTCCGCGCGCGGGTGCCCGGGCCCACGTCCGGAGCTTGGCTGTCCGCGCCATGGCTCGTGAGCTGCTCTTGGACTAAAGCGTGGCCTTCCTGTCTGACACCCGAGGGCCCTGAGGGCCTGGTCCACCCCTCCTCCCCAGCCCCACCATGGAGATGCTTTTCCAGCCAGGGGCATCCACCCCTTCCCTGCCCCTGAGCTGGGCTTCTGGTCCCTGCATCTCTGCTCGTGGAATGTGCCCCCCTGTCCTTCTGAGCTGTCCTGTGGCTGGAGAAGGCACGCCCTCGTCTCCTGGGTGGGCAGTGACCTGGGCAGACAGGATCAGTGCTCTGATCTCGTACGTCCGCCTCCTCTAACGGAGTCACTGTTCCTTGGAGGCTGCGGCCGCGTGGTCGCCTTCTGTGCACATCCACGCGGTAACCTGAATTCCCAGAACCCTTTCTCTAAACTCCTGGCACTTTTACTCATATTTGAGTTTCTTGGTAGCCATTTCTGCAGCCGTTTGCAACTTTACGGAGAGCAGGATCTGCTCCTTGTTCAGTTCCCTCTCCATAATACTCAGCTTAGTGCGTACCTGGGGGTAATTCATACTCAGTTGTGAATGAATGAATTTGTCTCCTGAGATCCGACCTGCCAGATCCGTTACTACGGATTTGAGTGAAATTTCCTCTCGAGGCCGTTGTTGGAGGAACAGACCATAAGCTGCCCTCAGGGCTGGCTGGGTGCCTTCGAGAACTTTCTCTGAGATGTGCACATGAGGTCTCAGAGCCCCTCCGCGTCCACAGACAGGACCAGGGCTGCTTACGTAGCTTTGCACCCGCACCCAGGCTGCTGCTTTTTGTGGCTTGGCGACCTGCACGAGGCTGCAGCCGCCCTGTTGGTGCTGCCAGGAATGGGGTCCTTGCAAATGCTGACGGCAGCAGGTGTGGGCTGAAGGATATGAGCCTGAGGAGGGAGGAGCAGGGAGGAGAAATGGGTCTAATCACACCAAGAGGAGAAGAGGGGCCCAGGGGCCAGCTGAGGGGCCTTGAGCCCTGGTGGAGCCCGCCAGCCTCAAATCAACCGTGTGCGTAATTCCACCTTCACACTGAGTGAGGGGGAACACTGCCCGTCCCTGCTCCCAGCCAGCAGGAGAAAGCCAAGACTGTCCTGGGCAAACTGGGGCCGCCAGGTAGCCTGCCTCGGGGGACAGGAGGAGGGCCCGTGTGGGGAGGTGGGGGGAGGCTCTCACTGCCCTGCATTCAGTGGGGCCCAGAGAAAACCAGGTCTTCACTTGGTTACATTTGAGTCCCTGAAGGTACAGCCTCCACCTCGTACTCTGAACCTTCATCTTGATGATTTAAGAAATCTTTGCGAATCTGTATCGTTTTGAATGTTCAAAAAATGATTTCAAGATTTGCAGATACACACTGCTGCGTATAAAACAGATGAACAACAAGGGTCTACTGTGCAGCACAGGGAACTCTATTCAATACCTCGTAATGACCTATAATGAGAAAGAACATGAAAAGGAATATATGTATGTGCATGTATGACTGAAGCGCTGTGCTGCGCACCAGAAATTGACACAGCGTTGTGAACTGACTAGACTTTGATAAAAACATATAAATGCAAAAAATACGATTTCATGCAAGTGGCTAGCTGGGGAGCGGACAGTTTCCTGATGGCTTCTCTCTGTGTGTTTCCCCCGGCAGAAAACCCTTCCTGGACCGAGGACGTCCTCTGTGTCCCTCTGAGTGACGAGCAGGGCTGGATAAGGCGCCTCGCTTTATCTGTTCTCCGAGGGGTCACTCTGGTGCAGGACCACCTCCAGGTGTGTTGGCTTTGCTGGGTCCAAGGCTGGCCTGTCCATGACGACTGGCCCACGCGAGGCAGCCCCGTCGTGCTGAGCTTGCTGGCTCGGTCCCCAGAAGTGAGGTGAAGGCGGTGCGCGGTCACGGGGGGCGGTCGGGGCGGCAGAGCACGTGTTGACACGTCCCCCGCGGCTTCTCCGGTGGCCGGTGCTGACTCCTGAGTGCCGGCTGCCACATTGTCAGGAAGTTTGCACGCTGGTTCTTACACATAGACATCATTAATGGTTACATTCTGTAAACGTGATAAAAAGTTAAACGCAAACGTACTGGATACGCAGATTCATCGCTTCCTAGTCCCTTCCGTGTGTTTTGCTGCTGTCTGTTCTCCTGAGATCGTTTACAGCTCTCGCGTCCAGACGGTTGGACACCACATGCCTCTCTCTTCTCAAGTCTGTGCCCAGGCCGTCACGTCGGCTGCTTGGACTGGTTCCACGGTGGGAGCACTCACACCAAGAAGGCAGCCTGTGTGACAGACGAGGTCTGTATTTCATCAAAGAGCCGCCATTGCCCATTTACTGGCCCCGCGCGGGGTGTGACCGCCAGCGCACCGGCAAGTCCCAGGGGCTCAGAGCTGACGGGAACCTGCGTGGATGTCCTCTTTGCCTCCCCTGGGGCTTTTATCTGCTGCCGACGCCCTTGCCCCGACGTTAACGAGCCCTGGGCCCACGGGCACCACCCCTGAGCTGCTGGGGAAGCCTACACGATGGAGTTTTTTTTTTTTTTAATGCAACTGATACCATTTTTTTTTTTTTAATTTAAAAATCTTTTTGGGGCGGGGAGGTCTTTAGGTTTACTTACTTATTTAGGTTTTAGAGGAAGGACCGGGGATTGAACCCAGGACCTCGTGCATGCCAAGCACGCGCTCCGCCACCGAGCTCTGCCCTCCCCGTGCCCCGGGTCCAGCTCTGAACATTGCTTATTGCTTTGGTGGTCCTTTAACTTCCCCGAATCCCACGTCCAGTGGGTGCGGGATCCTCACAGCGAGCAGAGAGGAAGAC
The DNA here is from genome assembly GCF_036321535.1 of Camelus dromedarius. Classification (NCBI taxonomy): domain Eukaryota; kingdom Metazoa; phylum Chordata; class Mammalia; order Artiodactyla; family Camelidae; genus Camelus; species Camelus dromedarius. Next base: position 16,490,690 of record NC_087470.1, on the reverse strand, counting down.
AGTGCCCGGAGGGACTAGCCGGGCTCCTGCTAAAGTCCCTCGACACGGTGAGGGCCTGGGGGGCCTCACCTTTATGAAAACGCAAGTTGTGGACGCTTGATCGTGTTGTGCAGCCTCAGGAAGGGCGGCGTGTGGGAGCCAGGGGTCTCAGAGAAACATGTCTGCAGCCCCAGCAGGGGCGTGAGCGCACGTGGATTTATTCAGACCCTCATGCCCTGATCCCAGATTGTGTGACGCTTTGGCAGGTACTCCACGTGGGTGAAAAAACAAACAACAAATGAAAAAAACAAAACAAGTCCAACAGACGGTTTGTGAAGGCCGAGGGAAGTCTGCAGCTCCAGCTTCTGAGACAACTGCCTCCAAGACCGTGTTCACATGATGGTCACCTGTCCTGGCTGGTGACGGCTAGGTCCTTTCTGACGAAGAGCAGAGGTGGCCATCTTGGATGACCGAAGGAGACGGGCACTCATCTCGGGATGCGTTTGTGCTCCAAGGGAGCCCGGAGGCCGACGGGATCAGAAATATAAATCTTTCCCAGAGCGTGGGGTGTGAAGTGTCCTGGGCCAGACAGACGCAGGCGGGAGGCACACGGCCACTGTGAGTTTTTAATATTCCTGGTAAATCTCACGCAGAGTGGTCCCTGTGCCAACGTGGGATCCCACTGGAAGTGGAAGTCCTGACCGGTAGCATCCATATGATGACAGTCTGGGGCGTCGCCCCCTTTTGCTCTCTCACTGGTTGCTCTAAACGGCAGATGATAGTCGTAAGGAGCTCACTGGGGATCAGACAGCACATTTAAGAAGGGACAGCAAGTGCCCGTGCGTCTCGGCTCTTCTGGGATGAGGTGATGTGGCCAGAGCTCTAGGTGGGACGGGGGCTTCCGACCGACCGCCTCCCCAGATCGGGACCTGTGGACCCAGCTGTGGGCAGTGTTGCAGAGCAGACCCGGTACACTTACCTGGCCAGACCCTGGACAGTTACAGACTTGTTCTAGCCAGAGAGCAGGGCCTGAGTGAGCTCCCCTTCCATGTGGGGTCACGCCCGTCCCTGAGATAAAGCCCAGTGATGTCAGCCTTCAGCCTTCCCACTGGACACGCCCAGCGTGGAGCCAGTGTGCCTGTGACGGAGGAAGTTAGACCTTTCCTTCTGTGTCTTTGCTCCGAGGGAAGGAGCACTTTCCTCCTCTACACCCCCCATATGTCAAAAGGATTATGCTTTTGCACCCCAATGTTCACAGCAGGACTGTTTACAATAGCCAAGACATGGAAACAACCTAAATGTCCATCAACAGATGACTGGATAAAGAAGCTGTGGTATATTTATACAATGGAATACTACTCGGCCACGAAAAAGGATAAAACAATGCCATTTGCAGCAACATGGATGGACCTGGAGATCATCATGCTAAGTCAAGTCAGGCAGAAAGAGAAAGAAAAATACCATATGAGATCACTCAGATGTGGAATCTAAAAAAAAAATGATACAAATTCTATTTGTAAACCAAAAACAGACTCACGCACCTAAAAAACAAACTATGGTTACCAAAGGGGAAAAGGCGGGGAGGGATAAATTAGGGGTGGGGATTAGCAGACACACACTACTGAACGTAAAATAGATAAACAACAAGGACCTACTGCAGAGTTCAGAAAACTGTGTTCAATTTCTTATAATAACATATAATGGAAAAGAATCTGAAAAGAAAAAAAAATATATGTAAAATGTGTAACTGAGTCGCTTTGCTGTGCACCTGAAACTAACACTGGAAGTCAACTACATCTCAATAAAATGTTTTTTTTTAAAAAGCTTATGCTGTTAAATTTAAGGATAGCATTTGTAGCAGGAATATTACAAATGAGCAGAATTAAATTCAATTTGGGTGTCAGTATAGATTATGAGCTCAAGGCTCTTTTCTGTGAGGGGACACTCCGTGGGCAGAGCTGCAGTGTGACATGTTTTATTGAACCCCCATTCCCAGAGGAGGCCCTTCATTTGCACCGGTGGTTCTGACCCAGAACTGTCTGTGCACCTGTGTCCCGGGAAGAGGGGTCACCATGGAGGAAGGGGAGTGTGAGGCTGCGAAGGGTTGTGTCGGGGGGTTCGGGGGTGGACGGGGGAGGCTTGGACGACGCCACACCCAGGAGTGAGAGCAGACAGTGTCCACGGGCTTCTCTGCGTGTTGTTAGAACTTCCTGAGATGAAGGACGGTTACCTGACAGCTTTCGGTGCAGGTGGTGCCCAGCCAGGGCGTGCGGAGGTCTGGTTTCCAGACATGCGCTCACCCGAACAAGTGTGTGCTTCTAACTGCAACCACTGCTGTGTTTTCTAGGAAACGGCAGAGCTGTGGGCCTCCCCCCATCAGCCAAGCTGTGAAGATCTGAGCAGGAATCTCTCCAGCGCCTTGCGGAGCTTCCGGAGCGCCTTGGAGAAGGCCCGTGTGCGGAGCTGTGCCTGCGGGTCCCCGCCGGGCCCCGGCCCCCGGCCCCTGCGCACGTACGCCCTGCGCGCCCTCCACCCCTGCCCTCGCCGAGGCCATACCTCCCTGCGTTTTCAAATGACAGACTTCACACGGTCATGTGCACCACAGGGCATTAAAATTCACGCTGGTGCCGTGTTTGCACCCACACCAGCGTCTTTAGGGTGTGAACTGTAAGAAGCCGAGCTTCATCGCGGCTCCGGGCGTTGGATCAAAATGTCCAGACCTGAGGTCACAATTTGGCATTCGTTACGTTCTGGGGGACCGGCCAGCGACTTCTCATGCTGGATTAACTTTGTTCTGAGCCCTCCAAGTGTAACCCGCCCCGGAAGAGGCAGTCAGGCCCTTGCTCGTCTGCAGCGAGCTGTTCACAGAAAGGACGATGTTCAGCTGAATTCTTGGTGTCCTAATTTCTCACGCATCCCAGGATCTGTCTTCTCCATCCCTTCCACACTCATGAGACCCTTTATTCCGCACCCTGGTGACCGACTCACCTTGCCTGGCAGGGGCTCCCAGACGGAAACGCTGGGGTCGTGATACTGACCAGTATTCACATCCAGAGTGTGTGTGTCTAATTATTCGGGGGACTTTTATAGAAATGGGGTCTTGTCACCTTGTTCCCAGGGACTGATGCACTATTGTTCCCTCCGGCATTGTTGCTTGCTGTCTCATCTTGCCCAAATTAGCTGCAATTTTCTACCATTTCAGGTTGGCCCGAAGCCTCGAGAAGACTTTGCTGTCTGGGAACCCCATTATGACTTTCCTTGGCAATTTCTCAGTAACTCAGGGTAAGTACGCGGTTCCTGCACGTCTGCCTGAGTGAAAATTGAGTTTAGTTTCTCGCACGAACGTATGATTACAGTAAAACACATTCAGGGAGGGTTAGTGCTGTAGGTGATAAAGAACAGGTTAGAGCCGCCTGGCTGCCCTGACGTCTTCGGGGTTGAGAAGGGTGTCGCCAAGTCCTGGGTCCGACACCGAGACAGGAAGGAAGGGAGACGTCCGTGGTCGTGGTGTCTCCCTGCACACGGAGACCTCGACGAGCCTCTGTTTCTCTGTCTGGTCCATACGATCCATAAGCCCTTGCAACAATGATAAGTCAAGCCTGAAGAATTCTGGCAAATCTCTCGTTGAGAAACGTGAGATACATAGGTTCGTGGAGAGGAGTGAGTTCCCTAAGGAGAACCACCTGTTTCCAGAGCAAATCTTAACGTGCACAGGGCTCGGGGGTGGCAGGCCTCCCGCCCTGGGGTTTTGTTTCACTGCTGGTGTTGGTGAACTCAGGTCCTCCTGGAAGATAAGGTGTGACTTTATTTAGTGCTTATGTACTGGGGGGCTGGGCACGGTCAAGGAGGCGACCCCGGCCAGGTTTTAGCGTCAGATCTCGTCTTCGCAGTCAGCAACACCCCAAACACGTGTCGCTATAAGATTTCCTTCCTCTGGGTCGCTTTTCAGATGTAAAAGTCAAAGACGTGATACAGAACGTCACCAGGTTAACCGAAGGGCTTCGGACGTCTCTGCACATCTCAGACGCGACCATCGAGGGCATTTTAGAAGCCAACGTCTCCCATTCAAAGGTACCGCCGGCTTCTCCTCGGGTTGCCCTCCCCGCGAGCCCTCGGGCGGGCGGCCGGGGGCTGCTGCCCTCCTGTCCTGGTGCCTCCCTGCCCCACGGCTGGGGGCCTCGTGTGAATGATACAAACAGAGGCAGAAGGGAAACGAGAGAATAAACCAGCAGTCAAAGGACGTTGTTGTCCGCTGCCAAGACCTGGGGGACTGTCACGGTGCTGCCTTTGCTGGCGTTAGAAATGAAGTCGGTGAATGATGTTTGTTCCGGAATTCCCAAACTGATGGGCGGTGCCTGGGGGGCCCTGCTGGGGCGGCTGTGATTTCATCTGAGTGGGGGATGCCTGTGTGCAGCCGGACGTGTGCTGTGGGACGGCTCGGTGTGTCGGCAGACGGGCAGTTGCAGGCAGGCGTGTCCCCGAGGGGGTTGAGAGGCACTGGTTGAGGCCACGGAGATAAGGAGATGGGGACACGTGCGGGGCGGGTTTCTCCGCGGAGGGTGGGAGCGCGTGAGTTTCTCCTCGTCCCCGGCGGACGCCCCCTGCGCCCCTGGCACGAACTTGGCTGGGATGACCTGTCAGCACTTCCAGTGGGGTTTCAGTTCCCGGGACCCAGAACCTGCCGGAAGCAGCCGCCACGAAGGGGGCTCTCGAGTGAGCACTTTTCTTGACCGTCAGCCGGGCCCCTGTGGATCCTGACTTTCCTGTGGTGCGTCTTGTGAATTGCGGCTAAATGCGAGCCTTGACAAGGAGGCCAGTTGACTAAGAGTTAACCCACGTTAAGGAAGAGATGAGAGGAGCTCCAGACTCATGTTCTGTCTCCTCAGGGACGTTATGGTGCAAGGAAGATGCCAAAGGCAGCTTATGGAGGACCCCCATGCACTGGGGAGGGGTGTGTCTGCTGGATCGTGTGGCAGGCGAACGGAGCAGTGACCGAGTTCGTTTAAGCAGCGACTAGCAACGCGGTCAGAGAAGGGTCAGGGCGGCTGCCTCCGGGGGTCCCTTCAAATTCTACATCTTGGGTTCCATGGTTTGTGCCCAGTTCAACAAGTGGCCACTGGGTGTCGCTGAGGTTCCGTGGCCGGAGGGCTGGGCTCCGGGCAGGCTCGGAGACGGCTGATGCCGCGGGTAGACGGCTGTGCAGTGCTTTTAGCATTTGTCTGTCTTCCTCTACCTCTCGGGCCGTGGACGTCGTTATGGAGGGTCACCTAAACCGCTGGACAGTTAGGTCGCCGGGAGGGCATTAGAAGCATTGCATTCCTGGGACTCAGATAAATAAGGAAGGTCTTTGCTTTGACGGCTGAGTGCGTCCATGAACTGGAACGCGTCCACAGACCTTAGGTAATTGTTCGGTTAGGAGAAATACGGCTGGAGCCTCATTCATCCACCTGCTGGGAGTCTTCCCTCCCGGAGCCTGGACCCCCGAGTCCCTGCTCTGAGGGAGCGGACGTCCTGTGGGGTGGCAGACGCACTAAACAGACACGTGTCGTACGGTGAAGTTCTGCGCGGCACATGTCCGGGGCGACCTGGCAGTGGTGGGGACAGGTGGTCCCGGGGGCTCCCTGAGGACGGGGCATCGGGGCTCAGACGGACAAGGGGAAACCACTGTTTGTAAAGACATGAGAGAGCCCCAGGGCTGGGGACCCAGTCAGAAGGCCAGGGGCAGGAAGAAGGGGATGGCGGCCAGGCTGACCCGTGGACGCCATGCACTTTCCTTTCCCGCCCTCTGTTCTGGCTTCAGCTGCTGGGGGCCCCTGGGGAAGGTCCTCTCTCCCAGCGCTCCATTCCTTAGCACCGGCGTCTCCAGGTGCAAACCCCAGGTCTCAGACGCCTGGGGCGTGTTGGAGCCTGGAGCCTGGCTCACCCACCTCCGCCCTGGACTGAGTCCCCCCACCCGCCCGGAGACGCTCCGCGCATGTTGTGCCGTGGTGCCCGGCCCCTCGCTCCCGATCAGCAGTGACCTCCTTCTCTGCACCAGGCCGATTTGTTGCTCTTTTCAGAGGTGACCGTGAGGTTGCAGAGTCAGGACCGAGGAGCCTGAGAGAGCGATCAGAGGGTCTGTCCACTCCCTTGGGAGACAGGGGTGCCACATCCCCCTGCAGATTTGTGCTCCCTCCTCGAAGGTGGAGGAAGGTGAGGGCAGAGCTCCCCGCGAGCTCTGATCTCCTCTGCGAGGCTCTTAAGGGGAAAAGCTGATCTGCAACCTTTTCTTACTTCCCGTGGGCAGGAAGGAGTGCGTTTGGTGCATCTGGCCTAATTTCTGTCTCTCACTGGGGGTGGCATCTGTAGGCGCCATGACCAGCTGGCTGGCACACTTTTTGGCGCGAGAGCCGCCTTCCGGGAATTTCTCCAGCCTGGCCTGTTCCGATGGTTCTGGCTCACGGAGCCAGGCTTCTGGAGCGCTGCGTCGGATGGTTCCCGGTGTGACTCACTTCGGAGTAGACGCCGTTCACCGCAGGCTCACCCTGGCTTTTTTTCTGAGAGAGAAACAATTAACCTGTGAGTAGAGTTGAGAGTTCCCGGCGCACGAGAGGAACGGGGCCCGGTGTGCCTTGGTGGGCGCCCCCGGCCACGTGGAAGGTCTTACCCCAAACGGAACGCGTCCTGAGCTGTGAGTGTCACGCGGTTCCCACAAGTAACCCCACCGCCACGTCATCAGGCTGGAATTCGTGATCCTTCTAATTCTGGAAACTTCAGACCCTCCGCCAACCTGTCATGGAAGATAAATGGCTGCTTCAGTGGGTGCCTCTTCCCTACTTGTACTTCTGCACGTGTGTTTGAACCCGAGTTTCCGAATTTGCATTGCTCCCTGCACAAGAGCGTCTCCCTGGTTATGGCCAATTATTCCAACCCTCAGGGTCCCTTGAACCCTGCTCTGCTTTGCAGAGTGTCATCCGTCACTCCCGGCTTGGCCAGTCACAAAGGGAACGAACACGTCTCCTGAGCTTCCATTCAAGTCGTTCCTGCAGGAAGGTGACCGTGGCCTTGGGGGGTCTCCCCACCAAATCCACGTTCGGTAGCTTGAAGCAGCGCCAGCATGTCTGCCTGGGGGCCTGCGACGGCCTGGTCCACTCAGTCTGCCTTCCCAAGACGTTGACTTTGCGCTGAGCTGGCCCGTTTGTGGGGGTTCCATCCGCGTGGTTTGCACAACCGCCCTTCACTTTAAGGCTCGTGGAAACTCGTGGTCAGAGCTCACGCGGGGGTTGGCGTTAGTATGTCAGTGGTTCCTGAAGTTAGAGAAAGTCAAACATGGTTTTCACTTATGCCATGACTGCTCAAGAAGTGGGGCCGTAGGACGGTCATCCTGTCTGCAGTCGGAGAGGAGAGAGGGTTCCGGAGAGGCAGACAGAGAGGCAGGGCCAGGAGCGGGGCCTTCCCACAAGACCTGCAGCCGGCGGGGCCCCGGGTAACAGCAACGCCGCCTGGACCAGCCCGGGCTCAGTGCAGGGCGGGGGTGCGCGGGGGCCGGGCCACACGCTTCTCCTGGGCGCGTGAACTGATCAGCCTAACTTCTCTCTCTCTCTCTCTCTTGCGTTTAATCCTTTTCCATTGATCCTATTCCTATTCACCTTTCTTCACATTTCCTGCAGGTCACAACTGTGTTTTTGCTGGCAGCCCCCCATCGGTCACAGTGGTCATGCCCGGGCACGTAGCTGCACTGTCCCCTGCACTGAGTGTCCCCTTTGATCCTCCCTCTGGGTCCTTTGGGGCCTCATTGTCACCTCGTTTGCGTGGACGAAGGAACTGAGGCTCAGAGACTCTTAGTAACTTTTGAGAGGTCACCCAGTGAGAGCTGGAGCCAGGATCCTTCCTAACTGTCCCCTGCGTGGGGCTGCGGCCCCTCCAGACGGCCCTGAGAGCTCCCTCCTGCCCTGGGACCCTCGCTCCGGTCCACGCCTCTTCACTGCCGGCAGGTCTGAGCCACCGGCACTCCCCGCTCCTCTCTGTCCTGTGCAGAGCGATGTTTAAGGTCTGCCCGGGTCTCTGTTCTCTGCTTTCATAGCCTCGCATGTATTTCCAGTTCTCCCCCGTCGCTCTCCGTGTTTCTTTTCTGGTTGTCTTTAGGCTGAGGACGGTCAGTGCTCCTCTGCATCGCTGAGTCTAAAGTGACCAGCAGGGCAAAGCCGGGACCGTCTCCAAGGTGCTGCTCTGAGCACAATTAGGGTTTTGGCAGAAGCTCAGTAAACAAGCTCCTGCTAAAAATGCAAAAACCCTTCTCTCCTAGGGCCCATCTCCATATTTATAGGGAGTCTGTGAACTCAAATAAATATCTAATTGAGTATGTGTGTGTGCGCGTGTGCATGTGTGCTGGGGTCACAGTTGGGGGCACTGTCTGCTCTGGAACCCTGGCTTCGTGAGGTTTTCCAAGGGGGACACGGAGGAAAAGCAGCAAGAACTTGGCATCCGAGTTTCTGATAACTGGTAGGGTCAACCCAGTTTGAGTTGAAAGATGCCAGTTTTGACTTTAAAAAGGATTCACTTGACATTTTTTCAACCCAACCAAACTGAGTATTGTCTCTACCTTTTTTTTTTTTTTTTAATTCTCCACCTGCTGCAGGCACCTTTCAAACAGGGGAAATGGACACAGTAAAATTTTAAAAAGATAGAGAATAAAGTCGGGAACCACAGAGAGAGGGAGAAGGGAGGCACAGACGCTGTGGGGCGTGGCTCTTGTGTGATGAGACTGGGGGCTTCTGTGTGGTGGCACCTGGTACCCCCCCTGCTTGGTTAAAAGAGCGGCACGTGACTTTTCAGACAAAATTTCTGTCTTGGGACTAAATTCTAAGAGATGCTTGAGTGTGCTCCCACATGGGGACCGCCGGGTGACAGCAAATTCCCAGGCTCCCCAGCAGACGCAGAGGGATGTCATCGGCCAGTTTTGGTTGATGCCCACTCAACACCAGGAGCAGTGAATCCCCCTTTTCAAGGAAAACTTCAGGAGACGCCTGATCAAAGAGGGCTGCCCTAATCAAAGCGGAGGCTGGGTGTCTACACCCCAGCCAGCCTGCCTCCTCTTCGAGCCCCTGCCACAAGCCCAGCCAAAGGCGGCTTGCCCTCCTTTAGAGAACAAGGTTGGAAGCAGTGGCATAAAGATCTCCTTCTCAAAGTATGTCTGTACCATCCACGACCCCTGCGAAAAAAGGGCTTCTTGGCCAATTAGGTATGAAAAACTTCACACGTCTATCTCAAAGATTCAGAGTGTACACCAGCATGTTAAAGTCTGCTAGGCATTTAAAAAAATAAATCTACAACTAGATTATGTATTTATTTTTAATGGAGGTGCTGAAGATGGAACCCAGGACCTCGTGCATGCTAAGCACGCTGTGTATCACTGAGCTATTACCTGCCCTGTCCTTTCCTTTTGTGATGGATAATTTCGTATGTCGACTTGCCTAGGCCGTCATTCCCAGATATTCGGTCAAACACCAATTAAATGTCCCGATGAAGTTATTTCTTTTTTAGATGACATTAACAATGAAATCGGTAGGTTTTGAGCAGATTGCCTTCTGGAATGTGGGTGGGCGTCGTCTAATCAGTTGAAGGACTTAAGAGCAAAGTCTGAGAACTCCCGAGGGAGAGGGAGTTCCACCTTCAGACGGCCTTCGGGGCTGAGCTGCAACGTCTGCTCCTCCCTGGGCCTCCTGCTGGCCAGCCTGCCCTGTGGAATTGAGTCTGGCCACATTCCCACAGTTAAGGGAGCCAATTCCGTAGAAAGCGTCCGCTGGAGTAGCCACATCCTGCTGCTCTGGAGAACCCAGATTAGTCCATTATTCTGCTTGTTAATGATTTGGGGGGCATTTTATGACATGATGTGAAAGCATCTAACGAGTTCTCCAACAGGTCCTCCCGAGTGCCCTGGCGGTGGCCTTGTCCGGAAGATGTGACCGGGACGTGCTGCGCCTCCTGCTGGAGTTCCCCGAGGGGGCAGAGTCCAGGGCGGTGGCGGAGCTGTGCGGGCTGCCTGGGGACAAGGTGTACTCCCTGATCGTGCTCATGGCTCAGAATCTGAACCTGCGGAATTTCGTTTACAAGGTAAGGGGCAGACGGCGGGCCTGACGCGGGCAGGGCAACCACGCCGGTGACTCCGTGCCGCGGTGGGGGAGCCCGTGCAGGGCTTCTGAGTCCCTGGGTGCTGCCTCGGGAGTGGGCATGGAATCAGGGGGTGTTCAGGAGCCTCTCCGGGGCCCTTGGGGTCAGGCCCATCAGGACATCCAGCAGAGCGCTGGTCAGCACGCTCAACGCGGAAGGACCAGCGAGCAGAGTCACCACCAAAGCCCTCTCTGCAGACCGCCCTCCTGGAGTGTTTATCTGGGGAGCTGGGCTCCTCTGGGCCCCTCCCAGCCGCCCCTCTGAGACAGAGCTGCTCCCACCCCTCCTTGGCCACGACCTTGTCTGCCCCTGTTACACCCTGGGATGCACGGTCTGTCCCGTGAGGGTGATGTGCCCCCCTCTGCCAGGGCCTCTGCGGGAGAAGCTGTGCAGGTGGAGGGGGCCCAGGGCGGCCCCAGTCCTGTGTGAACCAGCCTGTCACCTGCCCCGCACACAGCGTGGGAGGGTAGGGGGTGGGGAGAAATCTGGAGGTTATCGTGTATGCGGGAAAGAGCTGAAGGTGGGTGGTGAGTTCTGCTGACCCCGGGGCCGGCCCGAAGGATTCCCCACCCAGACGGCCCGTGTGGCTGCACACCTGTCCCCAGCCCTGGCTCCGTGCTCTGGTCTCTGCCCCTTCTGCAAGGTTCTTCGTCTTCTGGTCGCCACTGTTGGAATCTTTATTTATGTATTTAAATTTTTTAGTTTAATTTTTTTATTTCAGAGTTACTTTTTTTTACTAAAGTGCAGTCAGTTACAATGTGTCAATTTCTGGTGCACAGCGTCGTGCTTCAGTCTTACATGTATATACATGTGTTCCTTTTCATATTCCTTTTCATTATAGGTGACTGTGAGGTATTCAGTAGAGTTCCCTGTGCTGCACAGGAGGACCTTGTTGTTTATCTATTTTATATGTAGTAGTTAGTATCTGCAAATCTCAACTCTTAATTCATTCCTCCCCACTCCCTGTCCCCTTTGGTAACCATAGGTTTGTTCTCTACGTCTGTGTGTCTGTTTCTGTTTTGTAAATAAGTTCATTTGGAGATGGTCTTTCTAAGTGAAGTGGGCCAGAAAGAGAAAGAAAAAAAATTCCATATGAGATCACTTAAATGTCAAATCTAAAAAAGGAAAAAAAAAAAAAAGACACAAATGAATCTTTGTTTATGTTTCGAGAAACATCACCCTCGACCTCCAGGGACTGGTTTTGCCCCAGGTTTGTCCCCAGGGGTAGATTTGATGACGTCTGGGCTACTCAGAGATGCCACGGGGGTTTGGGCTTTAGGGGCCCCAAACCTGGAGGAGAGTTTTGGGGGTCAGGAAAACGGTAGATTTTCATTCCAGCCCAAGTTCCTGCGTGGTTGCCCTCTCTTCAGTTACTTCCGAAATCCAGCAGGTGAATGTTGGATTACACACCCACATGGAACAAATAGTAATTTTCAGAACAGGTACGTTTTAAGCCCACAAGCAGAAGGATAAACATTTTCTAAATGTCCCCATAATTTGCAAGGCTGCCTCTACTTAAATTTCCGCTCCGGGCACCTCCAAGTTAGAAACATCTGGAAAATGATGTGCATTTTAACAACAGACCACGTCTGCTCTGGGTTTGTGTTGGTACAATTCTGGTGCGATTGTGTGTGCTCTGGGAAACAGAGCTGCACTCAGAGAGGGCTTTGCGCAGCGAAGACCCCTCCTGAGCTCCAGAGGGAGGCAAACAATGCAAGTGCGTTCACTCTCGCCGCCACTGCTCGGAGAGGAGACAGCGGTGGTTACTCCGTGTTGTGTTTTTCCCTTTGAGACTCTGATCCCTTCGGAGGCCAGCGGCCTGCTCAGCTCCATGTTGGACGTCATGTCCCGGCTCAGCCACCTGCTTCCCAAAGCCGGCCGCGTCCTGGACTACCTTCCCGAGTTCCTCCAGGCGTTTAAATTAGCTGGCCTTCAAGAGGTGAGTGCTGGGCCCGGGCCCCAGGGAGAGAGTCCAATTTCCTGTGTCTTTGTGTTTGCAAGTTTTATCTTCATTTCTTTTCCAATATCCAAAATTTGCATTCAACAGCAAGACGCAGGGATGGGCAGGAATACCATTTTGTAAAAAAAAAAATTTTTTTTTTGCGCGGAGGAGGAGGTAATTAGGTTTATTTATTTTAGTGGAAGGACTGGGGATTGAACCCAGTACCTCGTGCATGCTAAGCACACACTCCACCCCTGAGCTATTACCTCCGCCCAGGAAAACCTTTTGATGGCAACACACGGCCAAGGAGCAAGGCCTGGTACCTCCTTCAAAACCGGATGAAACACACCCTGTGGACACACATTCATCCCCGGGGAGGTCAGATAGTTCGTGTGTTGTTGGTGAAGTCAGAAATCATGGAATCGATTGTGAGCACAAAGGAGACTTCGAGGGCCCGTTTAACTTAACATTCAGAGAGTCCATTGCTTTCAAAAACCTTAACACATTTCTTGGCATATCCATAATTGGCCTGCGGATTGCAGGTCGGGTGCTGCCAATGCAAAGCTGAATGGGTCGAGGAGCATGGGAGGATTTGTGCCTCGGATGCCGTCTGCCCGGAGGGAGTTGCTGGGGAGGGGGAGTGGTGGAGGGGGATGTGCAGAGGTGGGGGTGCAGGAGGGGGGCCAGGAAGAAGACCTGCCTCGGAGGCAGGATGTTGGTAAGTTCAGCGGCTGCGGGATGACGTGCTAGCTGGGTATCCAAGTGTCTGGGGAAGTCGGCTGTGGAGACACGTGTTAAAACTATCCATTGGTCTGAGTTCCTGATGTTCTGTGGATTGATAATTCATCACTGGACAAACAGCCAGGGTTTGCTGGTGTGTGTGTGTGTGTGCGTGTGTGGTTTGTGTCTTCGACCACGTAAACCAGAGAAATCATTGCATTGATCTGCACAGTGTTTCAAAGACAGAAAAGCCTCCAGCGGAAATTGCGTTCCTTTGCCTTGCTGGGACTGTAAATTCAGCTGGGGAGGACACCCTTTCTGATGTCCGGGAGGGAATTACCCTGCACCGCTGTTCACTTGCTGCTTGTTTTTCTTACGTCCTCAGGCTTCAGAGAGCAAGCAGGCCCAAGGTTCAGCCTTCGGTTCTTTCCAGTCTTTGATGAGGACCGTGTGCACGGAGCAAGCGTCTTTCTTGAGCAGCTCTGACACGTTTATGAACCTGCCAAGAGTGGACGACCTCTTAGGGCAAGACAGAGACAAATTCAACATTCCTGAAGATGCGAGTAAGGAAGCTGGAATCCCTGTTTGTTTAGATTACTTTGCATTTGGATAATTAGCCCTGCTTTTGGTTTTTTTTAAATTTATTTTTACTGAAATATAGTCGGTTTACAATGTTGTGTCAATTTCTGGTGCACAGCATCAGACTTCAGTCCTGTAGGAACATACACACATTTGTTTTCATATTAGCCCTGCTTTATATGAAATATTCTGTCTGTGTGGAAAGTGGGTGCATGTTTGCAAAGAATTTTCTACCTCCACGCTCTAAGCTTCCATCCATCCCTTCATCTGTCCTTCCATCCATCCATCTATCCTTCCATTCCATCCATCCATCCTTCCATCCATCCATCCTTCCATCCATCCATCCGTCCATCCATCCTTCCCTTCATCCATCCTTCCATCCTTCCATCCGTCCATTGATCCATCCATCTAACCATCCATTGATCCATCCATTCCTGTATCCATTAACCCATCTATCCTTCTATTCTTCCATCCATTGGCCCATGCACCCAACCATCTGATCATTCAGCTAACACTGAGGACCAGTCTTTTTTGGTCTTTCCGTGCTTTTTTATTTCAAATGATCGTCACACCAATGGTAGACAGTATTAGTACCTTTATTTTTCAGATGACAGGAGAGAAACTCAGCGGTTAGGTGACTTGCCCAAGTTCACGCAGCTCACAGGTGGCAGATATCTTGCTCTGTTCATACGTATGATGATGTCTTTCCCAAAGTCAAAACGGCTACCATGCTCAGCTTACAATTTAAAGTGTAAGTTGTTAAAATATTGACAAGAGCAACCCCTCTGATTCTATAAAAAGTCATTATATAGTCATGCCCTTAATTTACATTTCAAGTGCAGAATATAGGAAATTAATCGTGAAGATGATCGCAAGAGTAATTTCATATCCTGGGTGTTACAAATCATACTATCAAAGCTAACATAATATTTTCGTCTTAAATGTTCTCTTCAGACATAAAAGAACTAGTTATACTGAAGTGCTTATCACTAGCTTGAAACCGTATATATTTGATCACCAATCATTATGGTGATGAAGGACCTACCTTTCTTAGGCACCTGTTGATTTAGTCAAGTAAACCTTCAGCTGAAACTAGCGGGCACCACACGGTGATGGGTGCAGACGTGAGGGACTGAGTGTCTGAGTGAAAACAAGGCAATTTAACATATCAAAAGCAAAAAAGTGCAATAGCTCTGTAGAGGTGCCGCAGAGAAAATTCAGTAGCAATTTATTTATAAAGCTAATTTCATAAGAAAAACCTAATTCTGGTCTCAATACTGTGACTGTTGAAATGAAGGTTTTCTAGATTAAAAACCAGATATTTTATTTTATTTTATTTTATCTTATTTTATTTTATCTTACTTTATTTTATCTTATTTTATTTCATAATTTTATTTTCTTATTTTATTTTATTTTATCTTATTTTACTTTATTTTATCTTATCTTTTATTTTATTTTATCTTATCTTTTTATTTTCTTATATTTTATTTTATTATTTTATATTTTATTTGTCTTATTTTTATTTTACTTTATTTTTTATTATTTTATTTTATTATTTTATCTTATTTTATTTTATTTTATCTTATTTTTATTTTATTTTATTTTATTGTTATTCTATTTTATTTTATCTTTTATTTTATCTTATATTTTATATTTTATTTTATTTTATTTTATCTTTATTTTATCTTGTTATTTTATTTTATTATTTTATCTTATTGTATGTTTTATTTTCTTATTTTTTATTTTATTTTATTATTTTATTTTATCTTATTTTACTTTATT